>NC_056529.1:26170806-26174574 GCF_019175285.1 Sceloporus undulatus
CCCTAAGGGCACTTCCCACATTTGCAAGGGCAAGATCCTTTTCCTGCACTTGTGGTTGTGACTGTGCACACTTGAGCCCTCTTTTCCCTGGCGCACCGAATACGGCTGCTTCATGGCTTTGACTTTTTTAAAGCATCTCTGGAGAAAGAACCAAGATCTGAATGCATTGTGCTTTGGACACATAAATAATCTGGAACGGCACCGTCTACGTTTAAGTACTATGTAGGCGCAACATGCCTTCTATAGCTGAATGCTGATTATTCACCTGTAGTAGTGAAGGAATACAACTAATGCGAAATATTACCATCCACAATGGAGAACTGTTGTTGTGGGTCAGTGCCACAGAACTGGTAGTTTCCGGAGGAAGACTTAAACTATGCAAATACTTTGAAGCATGTGCAAATAAAATACAGGTCTCCCGTTTACGACTGTCACCTCCCCAACCCACAACACCAATTACACAATTTTGCATTGGCTGAAATCACAATGAACTTCTATTTGGTATTTCTTACCAAGCATCTTTTCCTCTAAGGACACCAGAAAGATCTGAGACAATGCTCTAGACCAGGGTTGGCAAAGTGTGGTTTGTGAGCTGCATGGAGCCTCTAGACCCCTCTTTTGTGGCCCTTAATGTCACTAACTGGTTCCCCAAAGCCCTCAATCTGTCTTCCTAAAATGGGTACAATTTATGGTCAAGTGTTGCCCCCAAAGTCCACATAATGCATGAAAACATAGAAAAATATACCAACAAGCATGCCACAGTCTCGTACTGTTCCCCCCATTACTTGTTTTCCCATGCAGTCCTTCACAAAATGGCTACAGGAGCGACATGCATCACTCCCTGTTGCCATTTTGAGAGGGTCTTTAGAAGAAAATGGGGTATTTGGGCTTGGGAGGGGAGGCCTGTAGGAGTGTCCGGGAAGAATTTGGCCCTGGACCCCTCACAGTTGTCCATCCCTGCTATAGACTCTATTACAGCAGCAGGCAAAATGCAGCCCTGGCCACTGCTTTGTGGCCATTTATTCCTCTTAACATCTTTTCCCCGTTTCCTTGCACAAATGAAATGGTCCTTTGGGAATGCTCCAGCAGCAGACATTCACCTTCCCAACATGTTTCAGCTCTCCAATATTAACAGCAGCAAATACTCATTTTTCCAAACCAGAAGCAGACTTCTGGATGCCTGTGCAGCCGCCCAAAAATCCCAGAGCCAGAAAACAGCCCCAAAAACCTTCTGCAGTTGCCTACACTCATTCTACTCAAGAACATTTCCCTTCAAAACTCTGCAAAGCCAAGGAGACAGGGACAAGCAACTGAGTCACCTTGTCAAGTGTCAGGCAATGAAGTTCCTAAATGTGCTTCTATATAACAGCTAGTATCTACCAACCCAGGCTAACAATCAAATGAGAATGAAGTCTGTTACTAAGAATAGCGATTATACACATGGATAGTACAGGAATGCATATAGGGACGCCAAACCAGGGCCACCGAGCCCATTGCCTTTCGACACGACAGCCTAGACCCATGGTCTAAAAAAGAGGTCTTTACCAACCCTCTTGCTCAAAATCAATTTAACTAGCAATGTCAGGGTCTGAAAATCATGGGCTCTGCTGCTGATCTATGCTCCTTCCCAGTATCTTGAAGATGAGAAGAAGTGTGTATTCTGCCTACATACCTTGCGCTACGGAAGACAGCCTTGGAGGCCATTTTATATCTCAAAAATCTTGACATATGAAAAGCAATGACACAAGTCAAGCAGAAAGCCTGTATGGGGAGAGACTGAGGACTAAAGAAATGTGACTTGTCATTTATTTGGGTGATTAAAAAAAAGAACCAATGAATTTTAAACTATCTCACAGACACCAAAATGACCACTGGCCTAAATCCTGTTGTTAGTCCAGACTAGAGTGGACCAGGAAATCAATGCAATTTGCCTATAAATTGACTCACCGCTTAACAATTGATTGAATGGATTGATTGTAATTGGAAGTCACCAGCATGACTGCAATGGGAATATGTCAATCAGATGTCCTGAAAACTTGAGTATTTGATAGTTATAGCTGCAGCTTTCTGCTGAGTATACATTGAGTGACAAAGCTGGATTTATTACAATGCAATGTATGGCTCAGTGAGTTTAAGCATTGAACGATGACTCTGGAGACCAGAGTTTGACTCTCCGCTCGGCCATGGAAACCCACTGGGTGACCTTTTTTAATAATTATTTTAATAACTGCTAATAATTTAATTGCATTTTATTGTGGATGGGAGGATTAGGGAGGGATACAACGGCAGAAGCGATTATTGTATTTTATGGATGTTTTTACTGTTAGCTGCTTCGATCTTCTGGAGAAGCGGGTTACAAATACATTTTATTATGATGTATTATTTTGGCAAGGCACACTCTCTCTGCCTCGGAGGAAGGCAAAGGCAAAGCTCCCCCTGAACAAATCTTGCCACATACCACCCATGATAAATCTTCAACACAGGGGTTTTCTATCACGAACCACCTTCGTAAACCAGAAACTGCTTGAAGGCACATAGCAATGTGTGCCGACTTCCAGAACCTTGGTGTAAACATCTCTATTTCTTCTGCAAAACAGTGCCTCCTGTGTAATGCAGAAGTTCACAGAGTTTGACATTTGCAAATTTAAGCAAAACAAAGCCATTAGATTTACTTTGCCTTGGAAATCTATAGTCGTCGGATGCTTCCAGAAAGAATGAGGGTGGAGAAAGCAAAGGGTAGATTAATGTTAGTGGATAATTAAAGTGGAAGGTTTGGCTCATCGTGTCATGAACTCGCGCAAAAAGTTAATCAAGTGTCCCAGGTTCCCCAGGAGAGCAATAAGGCTGCCACTTGTCAATGGGAAGGAAGCGAGACACGAGACAAGGACATGGCTGCTATATTACAGCCACTGTTAATTCTGCTAAGCGCCAAAGCCATTTTGAGGAAAATCCCTGGGGCAACATTAGCTCCATGTTTAAGGCCCTGTATTGTATTTCTGTTGATCTTTATTACTTCCTGGCTGTCTTCTCCAGCTCAAAGATCGCCACTGCCCTTCCAGTGACCAACATGACAAGACTTCTGCACTATGAACAAGACATTGCTCAAGAGGGATGCCAATGGAAAGGGGATGAAGACCAGGCGTGTGCTGAGCTGGATCCCTGACTCCTGCATCAAATCTTCCAGTTCGCTGGAGAAAACACAATTTGATCATCAAAAAAGTCCTATATTCTCAACAGGATGGCTCTTGGTTTGCCTAATCCAGGGAACTGGAGATGTATTTTAAATCTCAGCAGATATAGCACCAGGATGCTTGAAATCCATTACTGTGGAACCAACCCAAAGTTGGTGACAGGATTTCCAAAGATAAATTGTATTAACACAAATGAATGTGCTCTAACTCAGGGATGGGCAATCCCTGTGAATCCAAAAGGCAGTCTTCTGTCCTGAGGATGCTATAGGGCTGCACACAGAGAGAAAACAAAAGACACACAAGAAATCTGGAAACGGCAAGAAGATCATTTCTGGGGTGCTTTTTTTTGGGGGGGGGGTATTTTAATAATATAAGTGGGTCCTGGAGAGCCTCCCAGGAGAGGCAATTCATCCCCTTCTTTTAGCCACAAAAAGAGCAATCTCATTAATTTATTTATTATTTGATTTATATCCTGCTTCCTTCCCCAAATGGGACCCAAAGTGGTAACATTAATATTGTGTTTTCTTCCCCAAATGGGACACAAGTTGTCTCAATTGTCATTGACAGAGAGGCAGGA
>NC_056529.1:26174584-26183579 GCF_019175285.1 Sceloporus undulatus
TATTATTATTATTATTATTATTATTATTATTATTATTATTATTATTATTATTATTATTATTATTATTATTATTATATTGGACCCAAGCAACCCTGGGGAGCTGCATGCAGTCCTGGCCTATCCTTTGCCCATCACTGCTTTAACTCATTCTTTTCTAAGGAACGTAGGCAGGACAGCAGACCTAAAAACCCTAACGGCACTAGATCCCATCTGATCTTGAAAGCTAAGCATGCTCAGTCCTGGTTAGTACTTGGATTAGAAATTGCCACTGAATACCAAGTGATGCAAGTGACATTTCAGATGAACTGGCAAAACCACTCCAAAATATTCCTTTCCTAAGAAAACCTTAGCAAATTCATAGGGACACCGTAAATCAACTTACACAGACAGGAGGAAACCCCTGCAGAGGGCCAAAGAGCCAAGAGAAAGGCATCAGAGAACGAATGAAGAGAAACAAAGGTACAAGGCTCCTCTAAAATACGGAGGAGTTTCAAGACTGAGCACAACTCTCACTACGATGCACCTGAAAAGAGAAAGCAAATGAGAGGCGATTGCCTTCCCCCCTGAACTACGGAGAGATTTAATCTGTTTTTCTCCAATTTACTCTGTGAAAGTAGAGCCAAAATGGAGAACACTCTCCTTATCGGTAAGCGGCTGACCATCATTACGGTTTCTGCGAACGGAAGCAAGTCTGCAGCTGCTGGAGGATCTCTGCCATTACCCAAGAGCTTCCCCAACGGAGAAAACAAAATGAGGTGATGGAGTGAATATTCATCACATGCAACTCCTCTGAGCGTATAGGCGCAGGTCATCTTTTTTCCTTCTCCTTCTTAATGGAAATTTCTAGCGATACGGGGCTTTTGAAGCAGCAAATGGTAGGGAAAGGAATCTGCAATCTCAAATGTTGAATTGTCAGAGGTATGCTGGGGAAGTGGGAAACTGTATCTGGATCTACACTGGGGAGGGAGGATGGCGGTGCAATCTTCAGCGCATAGCCTTCAAGTTGCTAGAACCACTACATCCAATTTGAGAGGAAGCCAGAAATGCCAGGAAATCAAAGGTCTGAAGACAGTAGGCAGCAGGTAATACTCTGCTGATGTGACGAGGGCAGATGCTGAAGCTCCAAATAGTTTACCACTATTCTGTTGTTGTTGTTGTTACAATGAGGATTAATTCATTTATAATCTGGCTTTTACTTACTGACAGCCAGCGTGGTGTAATGGTTTAATGGTGTAATGGTAGTGTTGGCCATGGGTGACCATGGGCAAGTCACAGTTTCTCATCCTCAGAGGAAGGCAACGGGAAACCCCTTCTGAAGAAACTAGCCAAGAAAACTCTGTGATAGGTTTGTCTTATAAGGCACTATAGGGCTCAGGCCCAGGGTTTCTGAACCAGTTTGAGTTCTAAGATATTTGGGAGAGGCCCTTCTCTCTGTCCTCCCAGCTTCTAAGGCTTGTTTGGTGGAAACAAGGGAGACAGCTTTCTCAGTGGCTGCTCCCAGACTTTGGAACTGCTTCCCTAAGAGTTCCTTTCATGCTCTCCTTTCATCATAAATGAAAACTTACTTTTCCCATAATGCTTTTAGGACTTAGTCCTGAAAAGGGTCTTGTAGCACCTTTGAGACTGACTGAAAGAAAGAAGTTGGTAGCATGAGTTTTCGTAGACTTCAGCCTACTGCTTCAGATGCATGTTTTGGAGTGGAGAATCCAGTATCTAATGCTATGCTGGTTAGTGTGTGTGTGTGTGTGTGTGTGTGTGTGTGTATATATTCTGTCTTTTAATGCACGTTAATAATACAGTAGTCCCTCGGGTTACGAAATTAATTCGTTCCGCGGCTCCGTTCGTAACCCGAGTAATTTCGCAACCCGAAAAGGCTTTTTTTTAGCGCTGGAAAGCCGCTAGCCGCGCTTTGCGGTTTGAATTTCGCGCCGAAAAAAATTTGTAACCCGAAAAAAACATCGTATCCCGGAACAGTTTTTTCCAATGTAACTTTTTCGTATCCCGGAAATTTCGTAATGCGATCAATTCGTATCCCGGGGTACCACTGTATGGTTAACAACAATCCAGAAAACTAAAACCCTTTAAAGCAGATACATTAAAAAACAAGAGATAAAAATCAGCACACCATGCCCTGTTTATCATGTTGTTTTAGAATAAAAAATCACCTTCCTGGATAAGACCACGGGTTCACGTAGTCCAACATGTTGTTTCCCAATATGAAATACACAGGGAAGATGTGAGGGCACCAGGAGACCCAGACCGAGAGTTTCTCCCCCAGCAATTGGTATTCCAAGCATACGGATCAGGAAGACCTAAGGTCAGTTCTCCACTCAGCCATAAAGCTCACTTGATTCTCGGCTTACTTACTTAACAGATTGTTGTGAGAAGATGGAATAGGGAGGCTAGAGCATTTACTCTGCCCTTTAGTTGTTTGGAGGCAATACATTTTCGGTAAAAGTGTAGGTTTTAAAGATTATATGATGCTTAAACAACTCTAGTCTGCACGATTGCTGTGACTACACACCAGGAGTCTGAAAGCCTGTATACACTTATGGTTAGACAACTAGTACAAGGAGGTGCCGTAAAGCTGGTGTACTGTATTGTCTGAGAGAAGAATAGCTGACATATCCACCAAAGTGTTACCTGTACAAAAGCATGAGGAAATGGTGACCATGCTTGGGTCAGTAAAAACGCTGTGAACGAACATGCAAGTCTGTGTAACCTATGTATTTTAAGTTCTGTATTATGTAAATAAGATGTACTGTAATGTCAAAATATTTTTGGAGGGGACTGTTGGTGTAATATATGGTGGGCACAAAAACGGATGGACGGACGGACAGTTGGACGGATAGATGGATGGACAGATATAATTCATCTTCCAGGCCAGGCATTTCCACAGTTTGATTTCCCCCCCAACCAATCCATTCTTTTGAAAACCACTTTCTAATGGGCAAAAGAAAGAAAGACTACTTTCCTTTAATGCAATCTTTTGTTGATGACTGACAGAACTAAAGGCTCTCTTCTTTTTAATTCCTTCCCTTCTTTTTATCATGAAATGGATGGACCTCTCAAAAACTTTCTAATGCACGCTGCCAACAAATGTGAACAAGAGGCACTTAGCAGCGATGCCCAAGATCTCCGTCTATTCTTCTAACCTTTCTTTTCTTGTCATTCCTAACCCACCAAGTGCCACATGAAACAGGGCCTGGTAATGATTAGTAATTGAAGCCCATCTGCAAGTCTTCTGTCTCTTGTAATGATCAAAGATAATGTACGTGCTGGAAATATGGAGTAGAAGCAGCGGAAAGAGCTTCTCTGTGGTTTACTTGGTCCCCACACCAAAAATTCAAAGGAACACCAAAATCCACATCCTTAGGTGAACTCTTCCCCAGGTTCAATGCCGTGAGGTGGGAGAAGAGAAAAACTGCACAAACTTCTCTCAGTTCATCAGAACACAATGGAAGAAGTTCTCCAGCTCTACAAGTATTGATAAACTGATTTCCCAAAGAGCAGGAGGTCTTGGCACCTCCCATTGAGACAAGGAATCAGAACGTGACTTCCGTTCCTTTGCTTCCATCCCAGTGCGACATTCATGCTATTCAACAACGGCGGGGAAATGGAGAGAAGTCTGTCCCTTCCTAGATTTCTGTTTCCTCCATACCCAGTTTGACTGTTACCAAAAACAGCACAAAATCGTGACCTCAGATTTCATTAGGTCAGCAAAAAAAAGGGGGGGCCAGATGGTCAGGTATTTGGCTTCCAGATCTGCTTCTCTTGCTATCTTTGACCCAAGTCTGTGACATACTTTTATCAAGGGGCAGCAAAGGTTGCAGTGGAGTGGAAATCTGCTTTAGCCCCTGGAGCTCCTGCTGCGTCTACTTCTCAATGGCTGCTCTTTTACTCTAGCTGTGGCTGGGCATTTTCAGCTTTGTTTAAAATAAGAAAGAATGTGCAAAAATATTCCGAGAAATGGTAGGAAAACCGGCGTCTCAAGCGTTGGGAAACACTGACGAGGAGAATCTTTGCAGTTTGAGACTTATTCTCTGCTCTAATATTATGACACACTGACTTCCATTCCCCCTAGCTTTTGTTGTGTCTTTCATCCTGGCTTCGCTGATACCAACTCACCTCCTGCAGCAAGGCAAACAAAGCAAAATATCTCGCAGTAGAAAAACTTGAGTTCTGGGCCCCCACAAGGTAGAGGGATTTATTGTATTTGTTTTCAGTGCTCAGAGGCCAAGCTGAGCCTGGCCACAAACTGCTGGCTGGTTTCGGTCTCTCTGGTTAAGAGAGAGGGGCAGGGGCGAGGAAGAGACCTGAGGTTGCAACCACAAAGTAATATGCGAGACCACAGCTCTATCAGGGAAGGAAGAGGCCGGAAGAGAGAGATGTGTAGTCGGCAAGGAAAACAGTTCTCAAATTGAATCCCTGACTGTTCAAGCCCTCTTGCTATCTCAGTGGAAAACCCAACAGCTTGCCAGTAGCCAAGTTATCTCACTTCTCCACTCTTTCGGTCTGCAACCAATAGCACCCCTGAATGCTGAAACCAGAATGAAAAAGGTTCCCCCTCTTACCATCTCTCAAAATAAAACTTTGAAGGAGGAGGATTTTTCAGAGCTATAGTGACCCACTCTCCTGTCTCCATCACCCGAGAAAGGAAGGCAGCAATTCTAACTATACTTGCTGAACAGGATGAGTAGGAGAGCTAAAACTTCCTAAAAATCTCCATCTTTTTTTATCAAGCAGCAGGAAAGATGATATTGGGGTCAAACATCTACATACGAGTCCCATGCCTTGTCTCCTCACCCTCTTGCCAGCCAACACTACTGCTTATATGATGCTGACTATGCATCTGCCCTTGAATCCTCTAATCTTTGGTTCTTGCTCTGAATCTTGACTTCAGAATGACCTAAATCTATCTCACTTGCAAACTGACCCTTTGTAAGGCTGGCCCCACAAGGTCCTGGAAGTCGTTGCAGGAAGACACACTGGTTTGGGAAACCACCTCCAGAAGGCCTGACCCTCTGCCTTCAATAAATGAGCATGTTCTCAACAGAGATGTCTTCCCTTCCCTTCACCACTTCTCACTTGCAGAAGTCTTGAGTCCTGTCAGCTCTGACCAACAGATCTTAAGAAACATAATGCCACTGAATAGTACTTCTGGAGAAAAGACAAAGCGTCAGTTGCTGAGTTTCCACTGGAACATGGCGTTGCCTCCCTAGATACCCAAGTCAGTGGCTGGGTAGATGTCAGCATTTCTGAGTTGTTTGTTTCTTCCGTTCCAGTGAATGGGTTTTAGACAGGGCTTAGTGAGGCAAGACTAGGCTGAGAAGGCAATAAGGCCAATAGGCTTTCTTTATTTTGCAACGTTCTCTGGGGACTGTTTGTCCACACATTCACTTATCTCTTGGGTACGCCAAGATCAACCATGTCCCCAGAACGTAGTCAACTGGAGCTGTGGTTTATGAACTTTCTACTTTTGGGTGCCAACTTATCCACCAAGGAGCCTCTGTGTTACACATTATTCTGGGGCTCTACCAAAGGTGTACATAATATCCACAATGGGGAATTTCTTCCCTTTAGAAACCGAGAAAGAATACTCCAATAGCCATCCTGTGCCCATATTATAAGATAACCTATAATAGTGGAAAAGGAGACTTTTTCCTAGGCCATGTTTATCACTGTTCTCTTCTTATCAAGAAACATCTACTGAAGCTCCTCAGAAATCCTAGGTCCCGGTTTTAAATGGAAGCATGTAGGAATTAAGTCAATAATTAGATCCCACTTTCATGATACGCATGGTATTCTGAAGGCACCAGATCTCATCCGATCTTGGAAGCTAAGCAGAGACAGCCCTGGTTAGATAGGGAATACCAGGTGCTGGTATTGGATATTGAATAGGAGTCTGCCAAGGATATAGGATATTGGATAGGATGTTGGATATTGGATAGGAGACTGCCAAGGAATACCAGGTGCTGTGGGCTATATTTCACTGGAAGGCAATGGCAAGCCACCTCTGAGTACTCCTTGCCTAAGAAAACCCTAGACAATTCATGGAGTCATCGTAAGTCAACACATGACTTGAAGGCATGTACATAGACATCAAGGAGCACCTCTCACAGTCTTGCAAAACTACCCCTGAGTTCCTTCCTTCCTCCCTCCCTTCCTTCCTTGCTACTTTTGCCAGTCTCTCTCTCTCTGGTATTGTTGGAAGCAGATTTTGCAAAACCACCAGCATTATGTCCAAGCAAAGGCGTGTTTTTCTCTTCTGGCACACACCGGTAGGTCTTAGCTGCAAGCTTTCAATTACCACAGCACAAGACTATAAAAACTGCTCAAGTTGAAACAAACACAGTGAGCTGTTTTCCAAACTCGCCTCCATCCACCTTTCCCTGTCAGATGTTGGAATCTTTCCTCATTTGTGCTGGGCTGAAAGCTACACTAAAGGACATATCAAAGCATCCCTTAAGCATGCAAAAACTTCAAGGCCACTGCTCGAGGGGAGACCATGTAGCCCCATTTAACATGGCAGGTGGGGCGTCTAATATTTTCCAAACCTCTCACCTCAAATAACCCATATTCAAATAAGCCCCATGTTTTCGGGATGGGTGAGCGGACCTGACTTTTCCTTCTGTGCGCTTTGCAATTAGCATGAACCATTGCAACAGAGATCCTGGACTGCACCTCTCTGAAGAAAAGCCAAAAAAGCAAGACGGCTGGAATAAGGATGCATTGGCACATCAGACAGAAAGGTAAGCAAACAGATAGTGAAGCAAGCAGACTGGGATGGCAATGAGCCTGGACCAGAATCAATATCCAGCTCTATGCTGGATAGAGTTGTCTTGAGCATGCATAGAGAGAACCATGAAAACAAGTACCAAGTTTGTACTTGTTTCTCAGGCCTGACCTGACTATATTGCTAACCAAGAAGGTTAAGACATGGAAGGATTGAAGCCGTGTTGCGACTTGGGGAGCGACAAGGAGTTTACAGCTCCATCCTTCAGTCTCAAAAGTATTATCACAATCCCATTGTCCAGAGGAAAGAGTAGGAAGCCATTCCCGCCAATGTCCTTGGGGGGTAGCAGCAGTATGTAGATGGCTTTTGTCACTTGCAGCATCAATCAATCAATCATTTTATTGCAGTAAATGACCATATTAAATTACCATAATCCAAAATTCATACAAATACATAAAATACATACATACTATGGCTTGCAGCGTTAGATTTGCAGAGGGCCCATGCTGAGCAGTCGCCGAGATATTAATCCCTGCTGACTGCTGCCTTCTCTGATGCTGAAGGTGTATATTATTATTATTATTATTATTATTATTATTATTATTATTAAACTGGAAGGATTTTATATAGGCAAATTAATTAGGAATGAAAGCTTTCCCTTTTACCAAATCGGTAGAAGAAATGGAGCCAGGGAAAGAAGCAGGGTGCCTCCCTTTAACAGACTGCAGGCAATTTGCCTGTGGGCAGCTCTCTTATAAATTATGGATACTGTACCCTTTTGCAATGCGCAGCTAGTGCAGGTGGTTTCATCTGTCAGAGGTTCCCTTCCCTTCTTCCTCGTCACTTTTTTTTTCAGGGGGGGGGGGAAGGATGTAAAAAAGCAATCGTTTTTTCCATCTGCAAAATTAGGAAGGGAGCCATCTTCTCGCCGCATTGGCAGATAATTAACCCCATTTGTAGTTTATGGACTCCATGTGTTTCAGGTTGTCCAAAAAATCCTTTCCAAATAATGGAAGTAATTCTTCATTTCCATCTTGCATCATATCATCCCATCAGCATGAAGCAAATGCACCGTCACAGATGGGGCAGGTCCCTCTGCCATCACGGAAATGAATCCGCACATGTTCCTGAGTAATACACATTTGCCAGTGGCCAAAATGTGGGACAGAAGCAGGTGCGTGTCAGTCGGTGCAGATGAACGCACAGTGGTGAGAAATGACAATAAATTGATTGAACTGCATTAATGCACTTGGATAAGTAGGATCTGCCTCCTTCTCCTATTGCGTTACTGTTGGAAATTAAGATTTGGCTGTTCGGTTCAGTCTTGGTTCACGGATGCCTCCTTCTCGACCAGAACTAGATAGGGAGGAAAGCATATGTCTCTGCTCTGCTACTGGGAAGTACAGATGGAAGATCACACGGTGGAACTCTCTGTACCAGACAAGCAGAACAAAAATCATTGCTACCAAAAGATGATGCAACGAGTAACTGCCCTAGTCTTGATGTGTTGGTTTTCTCTGCATAGGAATCTTACCCACTATCACCTTTAAAGGAAAAAGGTTCCATCATGATATCCTCTACGAAATCTTTTACACTGGCCTCTCCTACTCCATCCAGATACCATGTGCCCATAGGTAGAAAGGCCTATAGAAGATATTTCTTTTTTTTGGTAGGACCTTCCCTCATCAAATGTGGTCTTCTCAAAAGCTGCGCATCCCTATATGTTCCTCCTGCACTGTTCTGTGCTTCGCTAAAAATGTTGCTGCCCTGCCCTCCTCACAAAATGTCCAAAGCGTCCGACATCATTTAAAACGGTGCTTTTAACTGTACTTTTTACTCTGCATTTGCAGATGATCCTACATCAGGAAAATCTACCCCAGAAAGACATCTCACTCTGTATGAATCCTTCTGAGTATGGATAGCTTCCTATTACTTCCTTGCATGAGAACATAGTAGCGTCCCTGCTGGATCAGAGTAAAAGAACAGGCATCTGGCTTCCAACCACATACAACCATATCTTTACAGAAAGGAAGAGGAAAAAATGATCTTCCAAATTCTCTGGAATTCAGTTCCTAGAAGTCCCTGTCAGAATGGCCAATATGAAGGGATTATGGCAGCTATGATCTAAAACATCTGGAGGGCCAAAGTTCTCCATTCCTGGTTTAGAGGAAGCCCACAAGAAGTGCTTGAAGGCAACAGCCTACTTCAACTGGTATTTGAGAAATATGCTGCTCCTGAAGATCATGTCACAACTGGGGA
>NC_056529.1:26183589-26183993 GCF_019175285.1 Sceloporus undulatus
TAGACCTCTCCTCCATGAATCTGCCTAGTTTTCAATTAAAAACACTTGAGCCAGACTTATGGCCATAATCCATCACTCAGTTATGTAGCATGCACTTTCTTTGTCCAAAGCAACTACACTTCAGACACTTGAGGTCACATCCACAACACATACAACACAAGTCACTACATTTATATTAGAATGGTCCACCCTCGAAGGCTGATGGAACCCAATAGGTTCCAGGAAGCCCTAGAGGGGCTTATGGTTGGAAATGACGGCGATTCTGTTGATGCCCTGACCGGTATCTGGGATACCGGTCTATCTAAGGCTATACACAGTATCGCTCCCAAGCGCCCTCTCAGGCCTGCTTCCAAACGTAAGCCCTGGTATACGGAAGATCTCCGGGCAAGGAAGCGGGTGCTGCG
>NC_056529.1:26184093-26184927 GCF_019175285.1 Sceloporus undulatus
AGAGCACCGCTGGCGGAAACACCAGCGCTTATCCGACAAGACTCTCCTAGACCACCTTTTGGAGGACTATGGAGAGGCGATTCGTGCAGCTAAGAACTCGTTCTATGCTGCACGTGTCGCGTCCGCGGAGTCGCGTCCGGCAGAGTTGTTCAGGGTAGTGAGGGAGCTAACTCAGCTCCCTCCTGCCCTGAACCAGATCCTTGAACCTTCTAAGGCCTGCGGTGACCAATTTAACAACTTCTTCGCGGATAAAATCTCTCGGATAAGCGAAGGTCTTGAGGCCAGCCTTAGAGCAGAACCTAGAGTAGAGGTATCCAGGGCATCCGTGAACTTGGTTAGTCTGGATCAGTTTCAGTCTGTCAGTACCGAGGATGTGGACAAGATCCTTAGAAGTGTTAGGAAGACAACATGCCCTCTCGATCCCTGTCCCTCATGGCTAGCGGCACAGGGGGGCCCGGCTGTAACCTTGTTGCTACAGCAGATTATTAACACCTCATTGAGGGATGGGCAATTTCCAACAAATTTGAAATTGGCCATAGTAAAACCCCTATTAAAAAAGCCCTCCCTCGACCCCCTGTTGCATAACAATTATCGGCCAATTTCGCTATTGCCATTTCTGGGGAAGGTGATCGAGCGGGCGGTTGCAATCCAACTTCAATCGATCTTGGATGAAACGGAATATCTAGACCCATTTCAAACCGGCTTTCGGGCAGGTTACGGGGTTGAGACTGCTATGGTCGCCTTGGTCGATGATCTCCGTCTGGGCATGGACAGGGGAAGCGTGTCCCTGTTAGTGCTCTTGGACATCTCAGCAGCTTTCGATACCATAGACCA
>NC_056529.1:26185027-26185668 GCF_019175285.1 Sceloporus undulatus
TGCTCTTGGACATCTCAGCAGCTTTCGATACCATAGACCATGGTATCCTTCTGGGGCGCCTGGCAGAGGTGGGAATCGGGGGCACTGCGCTCCAGTGGTTCCGTTCCTACCTCTCCGGGAGGTCCCAGATGGTGCAGCTGGGAGACGTGTGCTCCGACGAGAGGCCCCTTAAAACTGGGGTCCCTCAAGGAGCCATTCTGTCTCCCATGCTTTTTAACATTTACATGAAACCGCTGGGAGAGATCATCCGGAGACATGGGGCGCGGTGTTATCAGTACGCTGATGACACCCAAATAGTCTTCTCTATGTCTCCGACTGATGCAGTGACCGGGATTGGCGTCTCTCCTCTCGTGGCCTGTCTGGAGTCGGTAATGGGCTGGATGAGGGACAACAGACTCAGCCTGAATCCAGAGAAGACGGAAGTACTGGTGATAGGTTCCCCCGGTCCGGGGTTGGCAGTGGTTCCACCTGTCCTGAACGGAATCACGCTTTCCGTGAAGGACTCTGTACGCAGCTTGGGGGTGCTCCTGGACTCGTCGCTCCACCTTACATCTCAGGTGGATGCGACGGTCAGGAGCACCTGTTATCAGCTTCGGCTGATACGCCAGCTGCGTCCCTACCTTGACCGGGGAGACCTTGAA
>NC_056529.1:26185768-26186295 GCF_019175285.1 Sceloporus undulatus
TACCTTGACCGGGGAGACCTTGAAACTGTTGTACACGCCCTGGTAACCTCTCGTTTGGATTTCTGCAATGCGCTCTACATGGGGCAACCCTTGTACCATACCCGGAAGCTGCAACTTGTGCAGAATATGGCAGCCCGTCTGGTCACTGGCACTGCCAGGGCCAGTCATATAACTCCAGTCCTTAAAGACTTACATTGGCTGCCTATTCGCTTCCGGGCGCAATACAAGGTGTTGGTTATTACCTATAAAGCCCTAAATGGCTTGGGCCCAGGGTACCTGGAGGACCGCCTCTCTCCGTACAATCCGCCCCGCGCACTTCGATCTTCAGGGCAGCTATTGTTAAGAGTTCCAGAGGTGAAATATAACTCCACCTCTAGGAGGGCTTTCTCCATCTCAGCCCCCAACCTCTGGAACGCGCTGCCCTTTGAGCTCCGCTCAGCCACCTCCCTACCTCAATTCAGGAAGGGGTTAAAAACCCACTTCTTCGAACAAGCTTACCCAGACCAGTAATTCTTCCCCCCCCCCCA
>NC_056529.1:26186395-26196242 GCF_019175285.1 Sceloporus undulatus
CCCCCCCCCCCCATGTCATGTCAGCATTTTTTGCCAACATGTTATCTCTATTATTTTTATTGAACTGTTTTTTACTGTTTATAATGTATTTTATTGATCTGTATAATTGTACTTTTACCTCTTGTTGTTCACCGCCCTGATTTCTTAGAAGGGCGGTATATAAATAAAATTTTATTATTATTATTATTATTATTATTATTATTATTATTATTATTATTATATTTTAATTGCCCCAATGCAAACTGCACCAGGCAAGGGATGGCTCCACCAGAAAACAAGCGGTGACCATGCCTGGGTCGCTCTTTCTCCAATTGCTTATTGGAGGGACATCTACTGAGGCATCCGTGATCAGCCAAGCTTATGAAAAACAGGCTGTGTGGTTGGCAACAAGCCACTGACACCACTATGGAAAGCAATGTCATTAGCTTCCCCAGGGAAATCTAAATGTTGTGTGAGGAACATTAACACAACATTATATGCTAAGGGCTGAGAATTAAAAAAAGAGAGGAGGAGGAGGAGGAGGAGAACATATTTCACTTTTGGGGGTGTTGGGCACTTACTTCAAAACAAGAAAGTTTGCAACAGCAGGGAGAATGGAAATATCAAGTAATACACTGAAATGCAGTAGATGCTCAATACTGTAAGGGACAACATATAGGAATGATATATTGATTTAATAGAATGTAGACTCTGAATATAGATCATTCCTGCCAATTGGAAAAGATCCCATGCCTGACCCCCAAAGTAAGTCTCCCTGCCCTTCTTCCCCATCCTTCCCAAATGCCTTCACATTCCCTGTATTCATTATTAATACTGTTACAAATTTGCACTCAGGTTCTTGAAAAATTAATTCCGTGATTAAAATTTCAGTCCCTACAGAACGGGAGGAACTCAAGCAAGCTGCAGATGCCGGTTTAGAGCCAGCGAGGAAAAGCAGCGTGCGTGTTTGTGCTAATGTGTGTGTGGGTTCACAGGCACTGGAGTGTGGCCCAATTTGTTGTCGACATTTGAAAAGCCTTTCTTCTCGGAATGGGCTCAGAAGGGAAAGTGTTACAAGTACAGGGGAGGACTCTGGTTTTCGGTGTTAAACCTTAGGAGTTAAATGAGTCAGAAAACCTGATGTATCCCAACATCACATGCACAACTTGTTGCCCAAGAGCAAATCTTAAGTCGGTGCCTCCTGTATCCAAATCATGGAAATCGCTGAAATCTGAATGAAGATGCGGGAGAAAACATAAACAGACACAAGTCCTCCTTGCATATCCTCCAACCTTGAAGCCTTGCCATTCAACAACAGAACAATTCACACCTTGCAAAGTCTCCTGGTTTTATCTTGGATATTGTTCCTGGGCTACTGCTTTCCTGAAAAGTAAAGGAGGGGGGGGGGATCAGATTTAGCATTTTACAAATAAATGGGCTAAGGCTGAAAGGAGACTGTTTAGGCATTTACTGGTTAAAGCAGCCCCAGAAATTGCAGAGCCATTAAAGCCTATTACTGTACTCCGCTTCCATTCTGTCCCTCCTTCCCTGTTACAAAGCGGTCCTTTTCATCAAGCCGTTCTCGGTTCCAGCACCAAACTATCATCACTATAATGGGTTTAAGCAAAGATGCATGCATGGCGTTGGGCATCATTGACTAGCCTGCCAAAGAAAAAGCACAAGGGCACCTCCTCTTTCTTTCCCGCTGAAATGTGATGAAGTATTTTCTTCTTCTTTTCCTTGTCAGAGGAAATGACAAGGGCTGTCTGCCTCCTCCAGAGGAAGGGCAGACAGGCAGATCTCTCATGCTTCATTGGCCCAGTGTGGGCTTTCTGTGATTTTCTCCATTAAAGAGATGTTGACTGCGCAGACCTGAGTCCGCAGACTGGAGCCCAACTGAGATCATGCTGGGAGCAGTAAACATTTAATGGGCCTCAAAAATGTTATATTTTTAAAGGATAAAACAAAACAAAGGGGAGCTAAATGGTGCACGGATTCTCAGTCTAAAGAGGAGCAAACGCTCTTCTTAGCTGGGACTCTGTCTTTTCAAAACTGACTTCGGTGAAGAGTGAAGGATGAAAAGGGCAGGAAGTTAAACCATTCAAGTTATATGATCCACTATCAGGACACTTCCTAAGTTCGTGTATCATTCTCCATCATTACTACAGAAGCGCTCCTGAGGAGATTGAAATCCGCTTGGAGAATAGGAGGAATGGGGTCTTTAGTGACAGTCAGCTCCCATCCTATAGAATGCCCTTCCAAGTGCACTGAGGTGTATACCTACACTTCTCTGGTTTTGATCACAACCGAAGACCTTTACTGCACTTTTTCTTTCCACTGATTTTATATATTGTACATTTCTCCAAAAGTGTTGCTATATAGCAGTGATGGCGAACCTATGGCACGCGTGCCAGAGGTGGCACTCAGAGCCCTCTCTGTGAGCACATGTGCCATTGTCCCAGCACAGAGTTTGCCAGAGTTTGTTACTAGAAAGCCAGAGGGACATGGCACTTTGCAATAAATAAGTGGGTTTTGGGTTGCAGTTTGGGCACTCGGCCTTGAAAAGGTTCACCATCACTGCTATATAGGAATGTTTAAAACCTACAGCTAAGACGAAAAGAAAACTCCATACTGAGTCCCAAGGCACACTGGAGTAAGGAGAGTCATTGTGAGCAAAGGATCTTGCAGTTCTAAGTGCTAGATGGAAAAGAGCTATGGGCATGCAAGTTTACCTACTTTTCCCAGCTCTTAAACAGATAGATACCAAGTATGAGTTGCACTTCATTTAAGGGAAGTCACGATCAGCCATGATACTATCAGAGCCTTACTGCCACCTGCACTAACCTTTTCTGTTGGCAGAGTTTTAAGGCTGAGGCCAAGGCAGGTGATACAGCTTTTGATAACCTCTTGTTCAGGTTATCATGGTCACATCCATCTTTGAACAATATGGAAAAACACTTGGAAGCAGTGAGGTCATTGTCAGCTAGCTATCTCCCATATAAAAAAAGCATCCATTTGTACAACTTTGCATTCTTTGCTCATCTTGAATTGTTTCTTTGCATTTGTTTCTGTTGCTGTCGTTTGCTTTGAGGGGTCTGTAAGTGAAACAGCTTTTAAACTGCTCCTCTTCACCAGAAGGTTCCCACCTGTGTGATTTATTAACCCTCCTTTAGTAACAAAGCAGAAGGAACAAAGACTGCAATCCAAAACCCACTGGCCAGTCAAATCTTTATTACCGCAAGCAGGGCTGAAGTTGTGACGAAATGCTCCCCGCCCACCCCTTGGATCAGCTTTCTCTGCAAATATAAAACACGCACAGCTTTTCATCAAAGATATGAGGATTTGTACATTCGCACTCTGCAATGCTATGGAACATTATACATGGATCTGTAGTGCATTGTGACTAAGCCCATCCCTCTACACCCCACGCGGGAGAGGCGTGGAACTTGCGCATGCAGGGCACACAAGCGCATACAAACAAGGGCTCTGATGTGTTTCCAAGCATCTTCAATATTTTCTGGTTCCTAATAAAAAGATGACACTTGAAATCAAAGAAGAACAAGCATTGCTTTAACAGAGGAAAACAGCATTTTAATAGCACATGAAGAAATGCTGGCTGCATCCTCATGTAGTTCTTTCTTTTTCTTTTTCAACTCACCCATTGCTTTCTGAGAAGCTCAAGACTATGTACACGGTAACAAACATACATCTGTTTTTTCACTATCGCAAGGCTGACAGAGATTGGCTCTGGGTTATTAGAGGCAATAGCCTTAGCATCCTACCAATGGCACTACCTACAGACCGCACTCTACTGGCATAGTAGGTAACATTTTGAGGGACTCATGTTCAAACACTGATTCTGGGAAGGAATTCCTAAAATGCAAGGAGGAAAAGGATTCTCTCTCAACATATTCAGTATCCTAACCAGCAATTGCTGCCTTATCCTGCCATTTCAGATTGGACTCGGGCCCTGAGATGTCTTGGCCAACAATGGCCACAGTGTGACCATCTCCTGCCCTAAATACCCATTCCTACTTTGCTCATATGCCCAATCTGGTGCCAAAGTGCCATCACCAACACCCAGTTGCCTTCCCTGAGAAAATAATATAAGAAACATCTGTGGCCATCTTCAATGAAAATGGCTCCTTTTCTCCATCACAGTCTATTTAAATGCAATAATGATGTTTAAATGAGGGTCGGGGGGGGGGGGAGATCAAGGGGGAACAAAAGCCCAGGCCTGGGCAAAGCAGCAGCAGGCTTATAATTAGGTTAATTATGATGATGGCAGAGATGAGAGAGACAGATGCTGGGTAACACGACAGGCCTTGGCCTCTGGTCGAGGTGGCACACGGCAACGATGATCTTGGCACCAAACAGGGATATGGCCATCCCATCACCAGCTCCAATGGCTGGAGTGTGCAGAAAACGAAACGGGCAGAAATAGGCTTGCAGGACATTGGGTCAATTAAGGATGAAACAAAGAAAAGAAAGAAAAGAGGGAATCTGCACAGAAACCCAAAGAAGAGAGATGCGTCTGGAAAATGCCTCCTGAAAACCCCAAAAGAATCAACTCGTATTCACAGGAGCCACTTAGATGTATGCACCTATACACTCCAGTCTGCTCCGTTTGAAATTCTGCTTTGAAACTTAGAGTGAATTTTACAGGGTAATAAAATTGACTTCCTATTCACTGAAAGATGTTGCCATACATTAATTTATCAGACAGATTTATACCCCACAATCCTGCCATTGCAATAAGGGATCGTTATTTTAAAAATTGCAGCTTCTATGCGCTGGAGTTGAAACTATATCATCTTACCAGCTGGGTACCAGCAGCCAGGAAGAGGGCAGCATTGAACCCTTTTGCACAAGGAACACTCCGAGCAACTGAAGATGCTTCAGTTGGGAAACATTGCTTATGAAGTGTAATTGATAGCGCCTATTTGGTGTTTGCATGGGTGCATCTCACATCAACAGAGGCATGCACACATGTATAACCTCAAGCTGGGATCCCTGTCCCTACTTCAGGTTCAACCACCACCAAGCTATGAAGACAAAGCAATGGATCCTAGAGCAAATCACACCTGAACTCACCCTAGAAGCCAAGATAGCTAAACTGAGACTGTTGTACTGTGGACATATCATAAGAAAGGACTCACTGGAAAAGAAAACAATGCTTGCTAAAGCAAAAGGTAGAAGGTAGCAGAAAAAGAAGAAGACCCATGCTACAAGTGGACAGAATAAGGAAGCCACATCCCCGAATCTGCAAGACCTGTTCCTAATAGGATGACTTGGAGGTCTTGGAGGTCTCATATTCATAGGGTGGTCATAGGATGAAGTCATCTTCATGGCAGTTGACAACAACAAATGCATATTTGAACCCAGATGAGCACCACACATGTGCGTACAAGCAGTCACCAAAATCAGAGTATCATTGAAACATCTGACACTTAGCCTTCTGCGAACACAATGAACTATGAAATACCCTGGAAAACTTGTCAACCAGGAGGCCGTCAGAGCAAACAATGATCCATTTCTTATTTTTAAAAGGCATATGCTCCATGCCAAATCCCCACAGCATCCCACCCCATCCTTTTGTCCAAAAGCAATGTATGTCAACTTACTGAAAACATAACATTTCAAAGGCTTTAAAAAGATGCAAGTAGGCCTTAAAATGCCAAAACGCCTGTCAATACAGAGCGGGATGGAGATCTTGTTCAGTTCTCATTCCACTGGGGCTATGCGATAAAAGGATTATTTTTCAGTTGGTTTTCTTTTAGATTAAGCTATTCTTTAGGAGATCAGACTAATTTAAAAATAAAAAAAATCCACTTAAGATTCCACCAGGAGGTAAAGAAATTGTTTAGCAAATGGGGAAAAAAGGAGAAAACAATGTGCAGCAGGACAGAAACTGCAATGATTTAGACTGGAGGAAATGAAGAGAACTGAATGAAGTGGAAGGCTGGGAGGTTCAAGATAAAGGATTTAGATCTCCCTCTTCTACAGAGATGGTTGACATGCCAGATCTTTCTTTGGTGCAGCTGGTTACAACACACACAGAGTGAGCAAGTGAGAGCGAGTTTGTTGACCTTTCTCGCAAAATCTGATGCAGCTCATTTGGCAGAAAGACATTATGCTCGCTCACAAATGGCACGCGCCTCCTGGAGCTGAACAGTGAAACTCAAGCCTTGGAAACGGCACAAGAAAATTGAAAACAAAATATATAAAAAAAGAAAATAACGTGTAATTAACAAGAATGAGGACTTAATAGAGGCCCGCAATCTCTAATCAATCTCTCTCTGCCTGGTCGGCTCCACCGATGAGCTCCATTGTGAATTTCCAATGGTGTGCGCAGGGGTGCGGGACGGCTGCTGCTGGAAGAGAACGCTTCTTCAAAGATGGGGCTGGAGGCGCGCTGAACAGCGGCACGTGGGAAGAGGCAAGACGCAAAGACGCAAAGAGCAGCTGGGGACAAACAGTGCGAAGGGGGCTCTCTCTCTTCCTCGTCCAGCTCAACCATTTGTGCAAAACATGCTCAGCATCGAAACCAGATCTTCTGCACAGCCCACCATTAACACTGTCCCTCAACTTGGGGTTGTTTGTCTGTGGGGGAAGGAATTGCTAGAACCCTGTCTTAGAATCACAGAATCATAGAGTTGGAAGAGACTCCAAGGGCCATCCAGTCCAACCCCATTCTGCCATGCAGGAACTCTCAATCAAAGCATCCCTTACAGATGGCAGCCAAAAAGTCAAACAACTGGGCCCTGGAACAGATCAAGCCTGAACTCTCCTTGGAGGCTAAGATGACTAAACAGAGGCTGTTGTACTTTGGCCACATCATGGGTAGGTACAACTCAATGGAAAAAACAATGAAGCTGGGGAAGGTAGAAGGCAGTAGAAAGAGAGGAAGACCACATGCCAGATGGATAGACTCAATAAGGGAAACCATGGATCTGAGCCTAGAGGACCTGAGCAGAGAGATAGAAGATAGGGGGGCTTGGAGATGTGTCATTCACAGGGTCACCATGAGTTGAGGTTGACTCAAAGGCAACTAACAACAACCAACGCATAGCTGCAGCCCTGCCAGAATGAGGAATTAATAATAAAAATAACAACAATAATAATTTATATTTCTCGCCTCTCCATGCGGATTGAGGTGGGATTACAACATAATAAAAATACAGATGGATCTATATCAGTATAAGGCAGCCACCCACCTGCTGCAAAATAAAGCATCTTTTTGAAAAGACTATGGATGAATGAGGGGGGTAGGAAGACCATCTATATATCACTCTCTGAGATTGACTGCAAGCTTGGGGGTCATCTTGAGCCTTGAATTGAAAGACAGAAAACCATGCGGAGTCCCCTCAGGTACAAACAGATTTAAGATCATGGAAAGAAACCAGGAGTTATGGGCCAAACGATGAGGACGCTTCATTTATATGCATCGCCAGGGATGCCAAATGAACTACAGCATATAACAGACAAAGAAATGAGCCTCGGTCTCTGTTGCTTCCAAATGCGGCTTGATCATCGCACGCTTTCCCTTCAGGCTGGCACAATAAATATGCGCGTTAACGCATATTATTAATGTGTGCCAATGCCTCATAGAGGCTTCCTTGCTCTGTTAATTTTGCTCTTTTTAAACACTACTGGTTCGTACTGGTTCCCCAGCCCTCAGAAGAAGTTAGGCTCAGTGATCCAGATTAAAATTTTATTTCCATCGCAGTATCTTCAAACTTCAAGCCCTTCTGTAGTTCCTTGAAGAAACGTGATTGAAATGCCGGGGTGTGCGCTAGCTGTGAATTTAACAGGCCTTTGGGAGGGCGGGGGACGCTGTTGGTTTTTATTACACCGGGAACTATTCAGGCCGGCCACTAATAAAGAGTTTATATTTTGCAGAAGCTGTGCCAGACACATTGCAAGTAACGTTTCTCCCTCCCACACGACAACCCTTGCTAGTCTAAAAATATCAGTCTGTCTTAGGCTTGTTACTCAATGAATCACAATCAGATTTTTTAAAAAATCAGGTAACTACATTAGCTAAGTAAGAAAAGGAAAAAGAGAGAAAAGGATCAGTTCGGTAAGTACAGGTAATACTTTTCAATAGGCAGCAAACAGAGTTGAAAAGGATCAATCTGTTCCAAGAAATGTTGGAGTTCAGCACAGATTTGCGTATGGCCCTGGGACGCACATCTTAAAACGGACACTGCCTAAACTTCTAATCTCAGCTCTTGCAGTTTTAACAATTTTGTCCAGTTTTACATACCTGTCCCATGATCCATGTCTGTCTATGCTTTGGAAGGAGACCGCTGCCTCATTTGGAACTGTGTGCCAACTTCTAGCCCTCTTGAAAGGAAAGTTAGCTCTCAGAGTTCAAACTCTTATGTGACTATTATTATCATTATCGTTATCATTATTATTTACTCCACTGTTGATGTTCTGAGGGCCCAAGGCCCAGGAGGATGGAAGGGATGCTCTCCTCCCATGTGGCCATTCCTCATCTGGATGTCTTGCTCTAGATGGTTTCATTTCTCAGAAGATCCAGTTGTAGTTTTCTGTGGGTTTTTGGGGCTATGTGGCCATGTTCTGGAAGAGTTTATCCCTGATGTTTCGCCTGCATCTGTGGTTGGCATCTTCTGAAGATGAAACGTCAGGAATAAACTTTTCTAGAAGACGGCCACATAGCCTGAAAAACCCACATTATGGATGCCAGCCGTGAAAGCCTTTGACTTCACAGATCCAGTTGTGTCTGAGAACAGGGCATCAGAATGGTTGTACAGTACTGTGTGTGACATGAGACGTTTCATGTGGGACTTATATCATGACACCCCACTATTTAGAGTTAAACGTGTGTTCCCAAACATGTTTAGTTTTCTTTACCCTGGCATTTCACTTTGGAGCCTTTTCCAAAATTAAAGGCTGAGACACTTCTTCATCTGTGCTCCTCGGACGTTTCAAAGTTATTCTCTCCTACTTCCCAGCCTCTTTAAAGAGAGAGAGAGAGTTCTGTACTACTTGTAAGCTTGCACACTCTCTTGAAAATGGCTTGCTTCTTCCAAAGATACTGCTTCATAGACTCTATGACTGCCAGGAGCAGCTTTTTGCACAGTGATAATTCCTGTTACAATGAAAGTGTTGCCACTAAAGGGTATTAGTCACTCCTAACTCCCATGATGGAGATTACAGTAACTGAAAATGAGAGAAGAATAGATATAATGCCCTCTCTGCAACATTTAGCAGCATCTTTAAAGTGAGAATGAGGAATCTGAAAAATGCTCTGAGCTACCTTTGAATAAAATAAGGGCACATCAAATGAATGTCTTTTTTCTTTGCAACAGAATGGATCAGTGGACAAACCAATCCTTCTTGTTCAAACAAGGACGGACCTGACACATTCCCTCAAAGAAACAAACTCTCCATGCCTGCGAATAAGCTTTGACTTTCATTGGTTCAGCCACTGTGGGTCATCTGAACTTGGAAGAAACCACAGCAGCAACTTATGGAGGCTGAAGGCTGAAAACGGGGAAATGATTGGACCGGGAAGGACAGGGGAATGATCCAACCTGATAACCAGAAACAAGGCAGGTTTAGCATTTAGCATTTACATGACTATACTGCTTCATAGTGAACTCAGCACTCTCTAAGTGGTTTACAATCTGTAAGTCAATTGCCACCAACAAGCTGGGTATTCATTTTACCGGCCTACGAAAGGATGGAAGGCTGTTTCAACCTGGAGCCCTTTGGGACTGAACTCACAGTATTGGCATTACACTCTGCCACCACGGCTCCTTAGTCTGCATAGACAGTGCTGGAGTCTGCATAGGCAGTGTTGGAAGCAGTGAGCATGAGCAAAGGCATGTGGTTC
>NC_056529.1:26196252-26232899 GCF_019175285.1 Sceloporus undulatus
CCTTCCTTCCTTCCTTCCTTCCTTCCTTCCTTCCTTCCTTCCTTCCTTCCTTCTCTCCTTCCTTCCCTTCCCTTCCCTTCCCTCCCTCCCTCCCTGACATTGGCTCATACTCACTACCATCTTTTCTCCTGAGGATGAAACTGTGGCATCTTGGACAGGGAGAAGATACGGTCTGGAAGGATGTGAGAATTTCTAATTCCACAGGGATAGTTATGCTATTTTCCAACTAGCCATATGAGTGTCTTGCAGCACAAAAAGAAGGAAAGAGGAGGAGAAAAAAGAAATGTGGCAGCCCCTTTAAGACTGACTGGTTTTTATTTTAGCATGAGCTTTCATGGCTATAAACTCACTTCCTTGGGTGCAGTACAAAGTGATACTAAGGCCTCAGGTAACCTGAAGTCTTAATATCACTCTCTGGTGCGTCTGAATATCACTCTGTGCTCTGAAGACACGTTCGGTAGGTACAAGGGAGAGGGCTGATCCCCAATGTGGAATTCCCTCCCTAGAAAGGCTAGGACAGCTCCCTCCTTGTTCTGCTTCCACCAGCAAAGTGAAAACGTTCCTATCCAATGGACTCTTAAGCATTGTTTTGTGCGTGTGTGTGTGTTATATTATTTCAATATAAGTGGTTTTGCAAGCCACTCTGAGTTTCAATATTGGGGAAAGGGTGGGAAATAAATGACTAAAGTCACCACCACTGTCAGCAGCAGCATCACCATCATACAATGCATGCTCTTTTAGGTGGTGCAAATGTGGTTGTAGCAGCTAGAAGAGGCATGCTATTCTTTGTGGATGTGAAGAGGGGAGGCTTCCTCTAAGATGGATATTGCCACTTGCCTTTGCATTAAGTAGTGACTTTTTTTTTAATTCAGTTGACCAGGGAGCCCTTTTAAAACAAATTAAAAGAGGAGGTTAACTGACTTAATCTTATTAATTACAGCTGAAATATGAGCCTGAAACATACTTTCTCACCAGAGGCAGGCTTGGTCTACAGAAGCCAAAGAATGCAGCTATCAAATGGACTGGCGACACAAAGTTATTATTAGGATGTCCCTGAAAACAGAAATACAGCAGAACTTGCCAAGGATGGGCAAATGCACCCTCCTCTCCTCTCCCAATTTATCATATCTCTATTTGCTGTATGGTATTTTGGAAGGGACACTACACAGGAGGGTATTGAGAAGTGCCATCCTTGCTCTGTAGTTTGGGGTGAAATGGACCATTCTCTCATCTGAGATCTCAAGCACCTGAATGGTTTAACAAAGTACAGAAGCAAAGGATGTGTCGGGGAGTAATGTTTTAAGAGCGTCCTTCTTATTTAGCCACAGGTCCTTAGAACAGAGAAGCCATCAGAGATGGATTATGAGGACATTCCTCTCCCTCCCGCTGAAGTTTAGGACATGAAAAACGTTAGATGCAGAACTGGAGGAGAAAACTAAATAAGCGCAGCCTCTATATATACATCACTGAGCTGCACATTACAGTCACTTACATAAATGAAAGAAATATGTATAACCAACTAAGACCTTTAATGAACCAGCAACAGTAATAGACTGTATCTGTCAAAAGGCCGATAATTGTAATATATGACTGTCCACAAAATCATCTCCATCTATAATCCTGGTGGAGTGTTTAGATGAGAACTTCCACTGCATTTAATTTAGAAAAAGGAGACGGAGAGCTGTAAAACAGAGACGTGCCAACAATGCATACGCACTAGAAGAGGCTCTAAAAAGCCACCAACAACTTTCAACAGAGACCTGTTCTATCTAAGGCAATCCTTGTTGGCAAAATGCATTTAATGGGGGTGGAAATATTCACACATTTACTTTCCCAAAGCAAAATGGGAAGCTGTAGCACCAGAGAGCTGTATGGAACCAGCATGGTTGCAGGAGATCCCTTGTGGCTGTGGGACTGGGAAATAAAATATTTCACAATAGGATAAACATGCTTTTATCTCACAACTTGGTTGGCATCTAGAAACCAGAAGATTCGTGCCTGTGAATGTACTATAGCATCTTCAGTTTGGCATTGACGCCTCGAAACCAGAAGAGAAGTCTCACTCTCTCTGGTGCAGAAACAGAAAGGCCAAAGGTTCCATTTACCTGCAGCACAATCCATGGTGAAAGCAAGACTGCTTCAATCAAAAGTGTTATCCAAGTTCATCTTGGAAACAACACCCTTGGAAAGAAAACTGATGTGGCCACAAGGCACGCCTTACATCCGTGGGGAAAGTGGCAGCACTTCCTTCAAGCTTTCAAAGAAAAGAAAGCGGCATGCTTTGCATCTCCCTGGCAGAGCTGCAATGCAAATTAAAAGCCTCTAGCCGCATAAATTGAAACTCATCCTCAAGTTTATGGGCGAGTTGTGGAAATGTGCAAGGTGCCAAAGCACTTGTTTGTTCTAATTGCATTGAAGCCGCTCCATGAATTACGCAAGTGAGATAAACCCCAACGTTTCATGCTTTGTCGGCTCCCCAGGTTAGCGACATGCACACAGTCACCCGCAGCCTGCTACAGGCCAGTGGAGCGCAGACCCAGGAGGATGGCTGGGTGTAAACACAAGGAGCAAACCTTCTCATTCCCGACCAGCCGCAAACTGCATTGGCTGGCTGCTACACGCTCTCGCAGTCACTCCATTACAGCTGCAGCCCTCCATCTGCAAAACGCTGAAATATTTATACAAACAGATCTGCCTCATACCTTTAAAAGCGGAACGTGATAAGGACTAGGCCAAATACACCTCCTTTGGGGAACTAAAAGTACTGCAAACCTCAGATAATGAAAGCAGTATATTATATATCATTGACTAAAAATATGAACAAATAGAAGGAATGAGAAGGGGACACACAAGCCTGAATCAGATGTAACACTAAACTATGGTATAAGTATTATGCACCTTGCTCCAATCTCTTTTTCTAATGTGGCTGCAAGGAATCTGGAGGCTTTCACTGGTGGTTCGGATAAGTGCCATTTGACTATGGTTTGTTGAAAAATTGCATCTACTCAGGACAGGAGTTCAGCAAACAAGACTGTCACCACCAATACCTTGGTTTGGATCTCCCATGTGGCAAAACAGCTGTGCTGCTAGCAGGAAAACAAGCTATAGGAACAAAACGACCTCTATCCCAAGCTGAAATCATACGATGAAACCTTGTTTTCTCCCTTCACAAAGGGTATCATTATAGTTGCTTATTATTTGAGACAGCCGCATCGTCCACTAAGTGCCTTCCTTTCTCCTACTTGCAGAGTCGGAGAGAACAAATGAACACACAAAGAGCCAATTTGTGAAGAGAGTCAGTAACAGCCCTGGAAAGCGATATCGCCTCTCAAGAAACATTTATAAATTTCCTTAAGTAAGTGAGCCATGAAATGGAACTCAGGCTTGCAAATCGAGGAATTGGCTAGCAAAGACGCCAGGTTTAGTGAGAGAGGATAGGTGCTTTCAGAGTAACCATTCCTTATCAAAAATAAATGGAGGTTAAGGGTTTAACTATATTCCAAATGTTCCAGACTCACCAAAAAGCTCTTTTGGCCAGCTAGCTCAGAACTAATGATGCACAATTTCAGCATTATGCCACTGTTTGTAAAAGGGAAACAGTTAATGCAGTTTGTTGATAATCTCTGGGAAAGTGAATATACAGTGGGCCCTCGCCTTACGCGGGGATCCGTTCCGGATCCCTCCGCGTAAGGCGAATTCCACCTATGCTCGTGCACGGCGGTGCGGCGGCACACAGGGTGCATGCACCCATTCAATTGAATGGGACGCACCACCCCTTCTGCCCTGCGCGCGCCCTGTGGCTTGAGCGCATATGCTCAAGCCGTGTATGACGCGGGCGCACTGTATGTAAAACTCAGGTTGAGCCAAGGCTCCGTTGTGACTAGCACCCATTTTCACAGCCAGGATAAGGCCTGCTACAGCAAAGTGTCCCCACATTGTGGGAAAGAGCAAGAAATTGGAAACCGTCAACTGCTAGAACATGTGCTAAAGTCATCACAGGGGTTACACCCAAACCAACCATGACATGACAAACCCACTTCATACCACCATGTGGGTCAATGGCCATTAGACTGAGGAAGATGCTACCAGAAAGTACAGTATGCTTAAGTATATCAAGATGGAAGTGGGGAACTGAACTTGCCTTAAAGATCAAGCAGTCCTCTCTGTTCTCAGCATAGAGGGAAGTGAGCCGGTACTGGTTCTCCGTCGTCATGTCAATCTGATAACCAGTCAGCTTGTAACAGACCTTGCGGAACTCCTGGATCTTGGTTCGGAAAACTTCTTTCAAGCGCTGGTTTTTCAGCTCCGCACTCTCCACTTGTTTCTTTAGTTCTGCAAGGAAGGGAAGATGAACAAGTGTTTGTTGTTGTTGTTGCACATGACCAAGTGTACTTCTACATCTCTTTTCCCCCCCTCTGTGTCCAGAAAAAGACTGAATAGAGAAGGGTTAAGTAAAACGAGGATGGAGCAAGAAGCAAAGCCTCTGTATCCATGCTCATTGTGACAAGTGAGTTTCCTCTCTCATTTGAATCGGGAAGCCATATTTACCAACTTAACAAACAAGACAGACAGATGATTTAAGATTCTGGCTCATTCTAAGGTTGGCTCCAAACCCTGGATACCTTGGTTTTATCCAGTTTGGAATAAACAAGAAACTGTGGTTAATTAAAAACTTGCTGACTTATCAAGGTAGCCAGCAAAGGGAGGAATGAAGGAGATGCCTGTTTGGCCAAAAGCGTTGTGCATATCTCAGTACTTCACAGACACAGTCAAAGTGAGGATTTCATGGTTAACAACACATGATGCAAGACAAATGAATATGGATCCAAAGGTTAACCAGACTGTAAGTGGCTACCTTTATAATGCACCTTAGACCAGTACATATGGATATTTCACAGTACTTTATGAACATGGGAAATCACAATGTAAACAAGTACTGCAGCATATGGAAATACCACAGAAAAGGGGAGGGAGAAATCCTTATGTGTTCCTAAAGAAAGACCAAACACAAAAGGACAAAATTCAATTCTGCAGAGCAGATCCGCTCTTTCTGGACTGGTAGATCCTTGGTAAAGAAACCCCCAGAGACCTGACTGCCACTCAACCAGCCTTTTACTGCGAAGAAGGTCTGCTGTGAGCATTGTGAATCCTTCAAGAGGATACACAACAATTACCATGAATCTTTCACCCACAGCGCTTTCGGAGTAATTAAGCCACAATTTATCCCCCCATTAATTACAGGGACAGCTTTAGTTAAACACACGTTGGCCATGCTGCCTAAGTCAGCTTGTTTTTCCAACACGGCGGATTCCAGGGCCAGCAAAGAGGCATCCATTTCCAAACGTGGCAAACAGAGATGGGCTTTGCAATACCTCCAGCCTTTCCTCCTTGTTCCTCTCCGTGGGGCCAAGCAACCCTCTAGGCCCCAAAAAACAGCAACGGTGACTGGAGTTAAATCCGTGGGGATCCAAGAAGTGATCTGTGCTTCCCATTACTATTTTCTCTGGCATTGCTATTAGCGCTTATCCTCAATATCAACATTCACGACACTTCTACTCTTTGCACTTTCCACTGAAAATGTAGCATGCAATGCTTTAGCGACCAAAGTCTGCCCTGCTGTCAATTTTGTGATTAAAATGTATTTGAAAACACCCCCTTCCCTTGCATTGTTGGGGTGTCAGTGGCTGCCGCTCCTGCTGGCATAACCCCTGGGGATTATAATGAACTTGGGTGCATAATACAGTTGGCTCTCTGACGGTGAATGCCAGGATGCCTTCCAGCAAATATTCTCCCCCTCAAAGGGCCAAAAACAGAGAGTGCCAGCTGGAGCATCCACTGGTGCTTGATCAAAATGAGGTTGAGGAGATGCCATGTGCCATCTTCTCCGTGTCAATTGTGCTCTCCGCCAAGCTGCCAAATCCCAAATTCACTCTTATCAAGGGTAGACCTCATGCTGAGAGGAGGAGAAGAGATTTCTCATTCTCCCAGACTAGCATAAAGCACTGCATAGTGGAACACGCTGCCTCAGAGAGTAGTGGAGTCCCCTTCTTGGGAGGTTTTTAAACAGAGACTGTATAGCCATCTGTTGGGAGCGCTTTGATTTTGTCTTCTTGCATTGAACTGGGTGCCCCTTGAAGTCTGTTCCAACTCTATGATACTATGAAAGAAGAAGGAGAAATGTTTGAGTAGGAAGAGAGTGAGCCTCCCTTCCATTCCTTGGTGGGTGAGGAAGAAAATATTATACAGTGAGCCCTTGGTATCTGCTGGGGTTTGGTTCCAGGACCCCCTGTGGAAACCAAACTCTGGGGATGCTCAATCCCCACTATATATAGTGGGGTAGTAAAATGTTGTCCCTTATATAAAATGGCAAAATCAAGGTTTGCCTTTTGGAACTTATATATATTTAAAACATTTTCAAGCCATGGATGGTTGAATCCGTGGATAAAGAATCTGTGAATATGGAGGACCATCTGTAGTTTCTCCAAACATATCAAGGCTGGCAGGGGCCTTGATCTCTCCCTCTGGTTGTCCCTCCCTGAGAAGGTGGATTGGGTGCATGTATGTGCATATCTCACAAAGATGTGAGAGGGAATGAGAGCATGATGATGATTAAGTGGACAGAAAAGTTTTGGCCCCTGACTGCTTCCAATATCCAGCTTCAATCACTCCTTCCCCAGCAAAGGCATGCATGCTTCAGCCTCCAGAGGTTGCTCACCCTCTGAGTAAATTAAGCTGGAAAGTGGAATGCAGCAAAGACTTGAGAGGAAAGGATCTAAAAGAAGTAAAAGGAAGTAGCAAGAGTCAAGACAGAGGGAGCGATTTGTTGCTGGTGGGTGGCATCTGAGAAACAGTCTCGGGGGGGGGGGGGTCCTAATAAATGTGCATTAAATCCAGTTATGCAGCAGAAGCAATTACAAGCATGGGATAACGGGCTAAACAAAAAACCTCAGCCATCCCTAGCCATATATTGTGGCAACCCTGCTCTCTCTTTCTCCTCCTCTTCCTTTCACTTGGGACATGTTTTATGGATTTTCCCCAGAGGTGATCACACTGCTGGATGCAACCCTCCCGCCCACAGACTGGAGTAAATTCAGACAGCTCAGGCAAATTTATCTCTGTTTGAGACAAGCCTGTCCCTTCTTGGGCTTGCTCTTGTGCACCGCAGCCCTGGATTAATTGGAAAATCAGCTCCCAAAATCAGGAGGTTAATTGGCAGCTGTGACCCTCAATTCTGCATTTCATCTAGACGGTCCCTAAACCAGAACTCTTGCCAGCAAAATCCTGTGGATGAAAACAAAAAACCGACCCAAAATCCATTGCCTGTGCTTTAGCGGCAAACCATATTTCACCACTGTCAGACTGCATGGGCTTTAATATATCTCAGACACCCATACTCTTAAAAAATAAACACAATCTAGCCATGGAGAACTGGCTAAGGTTGCACAAGTTGCCTGGCTGAAATTTTATATGACTTGGGAATGGTTATTGCCAAACAGACAGATGATCTCTCGTGTGTGTGTGTGTGCGCATACGCAGGTCGAGTCTCCTTAATCAGAAATGTTTGGGACCAGGGTTTTTTTTGGATTGTGGAATATTTCATATATATATATATATATATATATATCTTTGAGATACGACCCAACTCTAAATATGAAATCCATTAATGTTTCATGTACACATTATATACCTAGCTTGAAGGTACACCTAACATTTTAAATAATTTTGCACATGAACCAAGTCTCTGTACACTGAACCCTCAGAAAGCAAAGAGTGACACTATCTCAGCCATCCATGAGAAAGGTTTCGGGTTTTGAAATATTTCAGAATTCTGGATAAGGGAAATTCAACCAGTAAAAGGAATGCAAGATGATTTCCTAAGCTAGAGCTGGGAAACATGTGGCTGAACAGATGCTGTTGAATTACAACTCCCACCACCCTTCACAGCTGTCCAGGGTTGATAGGAGTTGTAGCCCAGTCTCATCTGGTGGAGCACACATGTCCCAGCCCTGGCCTAAGCCTTATGTTTCATTCCTTCTTCTTGAGATTCAGTTGAGATCCAGTGATCTTTCTCATCTTCTCCCCAAGGGAACTCCGCGCAGCTTTCGTCTTCTTCCGCTGGCTACAAGAAATAGCACGCTGCTCCATTCTTAAGAGGTGTTCTGTGCAGAGCTGCCCTTGGAGATGGCCCAGCCGTCCCCATTACTTCAAAATGTTGCTGCTCCGCTTTTGACAGGTACTGACCAAAGGGAGCACAGGGCCTGCCCCACCATTAGGGAAGGTGAAGCGGCCACCTCAGGCAGCAGATTTAGGGTCTCACGAAAGGGCAGCAAATTGTTGGTTATTTAATTTGTTATTATAGTGTTTGCACTGCCAGGGATTGGGAGAAGCGCTTGTGAGGTTTCCTGCTTCGTCTGCCAAAATAACTTGGCTGGCTTTAGGTAATATGCAGCTTCAAGAGGGAAGGGGATATGGGACTGGCTGCTCTGTCTCAGGAAGGAAAATGCTCTAGGGCAGCCTTTTACTTATTCTACTACTGTCCTACATTCATTTATTGATTTTATACCCCGCTTTTCCTCCTATGGCATGTACTGTAGAAGGATTTCATGGCCAGCAACCATTGTTTTTTGTGGGTTTTTCGAGTTATGTGGCCATGTTCTCTGAAGATGTCAGCCACAGATGCAGGCGAAACGTCAAGCATAAACTCTTCTAGAACATGGCCACATAGCCCGAAAAACCCACAAAAAACAATGGCATGTACATTTCTGTATCACTTATCAGGAAACTCAGCATCCTTTAAGTGGTTCACAATCTGTAAGCCAAGTGCCCCCAATAAGCTGGGTACTCATTTTAGTGACCTACAAAAGGATGGAAGGCTGAGTGGACCCTGGAGCCCTGCCTTGTGGCTGCACTATTGGCATTTAAACCCTGTTCCTCCAGGGTTCCCTAAGGCTAAGGTTGTTAACTGGAGCTGAAAACAGGGAGCACACAACTCTTTTGTTGCAACAGCTTCATTGGCTGCCAAAAACCATTTCCAAGCACAATTCGAAGTGGTGGTTTTGACCTATAAAGCCCTATACCAGTGGTTCTCAACGTTCCTAATGCTGTGACCCTTTAATACAGTGCCCCATGTTCTGATGACCCCCAACCATAAAACTGCGGTGTCTCGGTTCCTAAGACCATCAGAAATATGCATTTTCCGATGGTCTTAGGTGACCCGTGTGAAAAGGGTCAAGATTCAATCCACTACACTACGCTGGTTCTCCCCAAGCGAAATACAATCTAGGAAAGGCTTCTCTGCCAAATGTAACACATACTATCCTAAACAGCAATGGCAAGTGTGCAGATGTTTCCTAGGGATGACTGTCCAATTCTCTTCTGTTAGCATCAAGGTATATTTGAAGACACAGAAGACACCAGCCATTGAGTGACTGTCACTGACTCACAGCATCCAAAAACTCAGACTGTTTTGGGTTTTTCCCCCCAACTCCAGACTATTTTCAGAAAACTTCCTTCAAATGGTATCTTTACAAAGTAACATTTGAACGCCGAAATTACTATCTTTAGAGAACAGTAAGCTAACAGATTGTGCCGTCTTTCTGTTTTGCCACTCAGGCAGAGATGCTAATGTACTTTGAGGAGCCTATTTTGCCAGGATAAATGCAAATCAATTAACAAAAGGCAAATATCTGATTTAGACTGGATTTTTTAAATAAAAAATAAAAGATTCCAATTACAGTTCATTTTCTTTCAAAATAAATAAGTAAAGAACCTGCTTTCCACTGAAATCAGAATTCAAGACAAACATATTAAAGCCAAGCCCATGCATTTATAATCTCTTAAAACAATCTGTGACCTTCTTTCTGCGCCAAATTAGATTCAGTATCAGAAATGTCTACCCTCAGAAGTCTACCACTTTGACAGAGGAATGGAAGAGCGGGAGTAGAGGAAAAGCTGGTTAACAATTTAAAGATATGTGTGTATGCACATATACAAGTGTCTTGGAAAATATACAGTGTCTTGCAAAGTAATCGTCCCTTTGGATTTTTTTCATATTGGTTTGGGGAATTTGAACCCTGGCGTCTTGGGGTAAAAGGCAAACAACCATTGCACTAGACACACTGGCTCTCCCAATTGTTTTCTGACTTACAGCGACTTTATCGTAGCATTTTCTTGGAAAGATTTTTCACCCAGTTGCTCAGACAAGGAATCAAATTCAAGTCTCCTAGATGCTAGGCCACAGCTGTAACCACTGGCTGTCATATATACATATGTTCGTATTAAAGGCAGTATCCCTCTGAATTGAAATGTTTCACAACACGTTGCTCTGACTTTTTAGTGGCGATGACTGGTTTATGGTTTCCGAGAGAAGATCAGTGGTGGGTTTTCCCCACTGCATTTTGCATCTGCAGTGATAGCATTTGGATCACTTTTATGACACTGTTGGAACTCCAAGTCCTGTTTTGCTTAAGCTTCTAGTTTTAAAAGCTGTTGTTTCAACAACGATAACATATATAAATACAAATATTTGTGCACACAGACACATATGTCTCTTTCTCTACTGCCCACTGGCTGAGCACCAAGAGTGTATTTCAGGATCCAACGCCAGTGGACTCAAGACTTTTATCCTCTCCTTCTTCATGGTGAAGAAGAAGCTCTGGAGTTTTCTCCGGAATTACAGAGTAGGGTTTTAGGATGCATAGGAGACAGGAGGAGCAGGGAGATTGCTATTCCTAGGGAAATACACCTCTGGATCTTGGTTGCTGCCATCCCTAAATTATCCCCATCCTACCCAATGCAGAGAAGAGGCGTTCTTTTCCTTCACAAGTGGGAAAACAGCTTGTGGGAGAAGGGATACAGAAGGAACAAACAGCAGCAATTGAAAAGGGTTAAGCTGAGCCTCCCTACCAACCCACCTCCTCTTCAATTCTCTGCTGCAGCTTCTGAGGTTAAAACTAAATGAATAGAACTGGGAGGCGCACTATGCATCACCTACATAACATTTAGTTTGGACTTTAAACAGATTCAGCTAAAGGCTGATCCTCTCCATCAAGGGCCCAGGAGACAATATCTATCTTTGGAGGTCAAGCACTATAAATACAGCCAGGCGAGGTCGTGTGCAATGTTTATTTAATATGGGCTTGTTCCTGGACATTATCGGCCTGGGAAGATCACACAGTCCATCGAAACCTGAGCAATTTAAATCACTGCCGTGTAAATCAATCCTCCTTCCTCACCCAGAGCTGTAGAAAGCAATTTCTATCAGAGAGAGGAGAACAGAATCACTTGCATAAAGCCTTTTGCCACTCCTTCTGGACAGAGAGAGGACCAAAAATCCAAGAAGGGATCCATCAAGAGTGCTGTTAGGTTCTGTTTTCCCATATCCTCTGGAAGAAAAAATGAACTGGGAAAAAACAAACAGGAAGGGATCCTGATTTTTAATTCATTTTTCCTTCCAGAGGATATAGAAAAGCAGAAGCTCAGTTGAACCTAGCACTCTTGATGGATCCTTTCTTGTATTTATTTGCTTATTTATTGGTATGGAAAAGCATAAGATATGGAATTTTGTATGGAAAAGCATCTTGTATGGAAAAGCAGAGGATATGGAAAAGCAGACACTCAGAACCTAACGCTCTTGATAGAGAAGAGACTGGACTGGATCCAAGGAGTGCTTTGACTTCTCCTTTGCTGAAGAGTTGACCTGCTCTGCACCAGAGATGAAAAAGTTCTGAAACTTTGCTCGACTTCAGAAGCCGTCTGCAGTGCCGTCGTGGGGCTGCGTGGACTAGTTTTACCATTGGACTGCAGCCAGCGTCTTGAGGCAAGGCAGGCTGTACTGAACAGGCCCCGAGGCGAGAGCGCTGTGGGTAGAGAGAATGACTCTGGAAAAGGCCCTCTCCTTGACTTGCTGGGAAATCAAAATCTCCACATCATTAACTCCCTCTTGTAATGTCTGCCTTACACATTTTGTTCTCTCCCCGTCCGTCTCTGGACCCGAACGCACACGCACACTTCGCATGAGCATTAAATGAATCATTCACACTATTCTGAATAAAGTATGGGACAGGCCTTCTCCGTCTTCTAATGGAAATGTCACTGCTTCCAAAACAGAAGGTTAGCCAGGCAAAGCTTTTGGCAACGCCGGGATCCAATTACAGTTTGGCCACCAAGCATGTTGCTGGTCTCTACATAAAACAGAAGCAAGGCTGGCTCCGGCCCAAGAAGCAAGGTCACTACAGCAGCTTTTCTCATTTGGACCTAGCTTCCTAGCTGCATTAGGTTTGCTGCCTTAAGAACAAACTGGTTACCAAGGAAATGGATCGCAAATCTAGCTCCTGGGGGAGGCTTCTTATTTTCAAGTGAACAAGCAAAGACAACCAAACCCCTCAATTTTTAACATGCCGGTTAAAATGTTAAGGACCTTGTTCCATGATCGTTCCCATCTACAACCTTGTATTTCTTTAAAAAATTATGCCTCTCATGCATTATTACCCTGCCCTTATTCCATCCAAACAAAACATGTTGTTGGAAAATATTCAGAGAACAATTTTGATCTGGGAGGGAAAAGCATTGCAATATGAAGTGACTGTGGTTGCCTCTGAACAAAGAGATTCCATTCAAGTATGATGGTTGAATGGCTACCAGAAGGCCTCCCCTCTTGTCTTTTGTTGGAAGAAGAGATGCTACCATGCAACCATAAGGACACCACAGTTATAGCAATATGATTCCCCTACAATCATTTCATCTCCCTCCACCTATAAAGATTTTTGTTCATTTTCTTCACATATCTCTGCAATGTTCTTCATCCCAGCCAGCCACAAATTCTGTACAGCTTACCTATAATAGCCAGTAATCCAAAATTTGAAGTATTTCCTGTTGCTACCCTTTGTGCTATGGAAATACTAACCCTGTCGAAACCTTGAGCTGAAAGCTTATTTTCCTGCTTAGTTTATGACGGGAAAAGTTTTCTAATAATGTGTGAAGGACACCATATAAAAATAAATGGTATAGCATTAAATAAGGGCTAATACAAGAGGAGCAGAGAGCCATCCAATCTACACAGGTTTATGATCTCCATTCCAGAGGGAGATAAAACCCACTTGTTCTGTTTTTATGCGGCTCCTTTAGGTCCAGGCGCAGGACTAGCAGAATGAAGGGTGAGAAGAGAAGCTGCCACATGCTTTGGGTGGCTTAACGTTTCTGGAGCTCCCAATGTGGTTGAGCAAACTCAAATTAAACTTGGAGTTGGGATCAAGCAGGGAAGAGTCTTGCATGGCAGGACGCTGCAGCCCCTTGATGTTTCTTTAAGTCAACAGAAAACAGTTTTGAACAAATCCCACCTTGGCCTCTGCTGTTTTTGATATTAAGTATTTGATCCTAGACTGTTCGCAATATGTTGCTCTATTTTTGCACTTCTTTGTATGTAGGGTACTGCAAATAAATGCATAAACAAATACCTTGTTTTCTAGTGCTGGGCAGAACTGGGGCACCCAAAATGAAATGAATCAGTTGTTGGAGCTCCATCGCTTTGTCCAAGAAATAGACCCAACTCCATAGTTAGTCTGGAACAGACCGATATCGCCACACTCTGCCCTAGCTCACTTGGAAGCCTGCTTTGTTGTGCCATGCCTTCGTGCCATGAGCCGTGTGTTGTAGGAGGTGAGGAGGGTTTTCTAAAACCTTGAATTTTCTTTCCCTGCAGAAGTCTGAAAACTGGGCTGTATCACTAAAGAAGAGACTTTTCCTTCCCTTATCTACACATTTTGTTAAATATTCTATCCATGTGGAGTTTAAATATAAGCCACACAGGAAGATAGCCTGGGCCAAAAGGCAGAGCCTACATATAACGACAAACAATAAGCAATACATAATTTTATAACTCTGGTGCCCGACGGAAAATAGATCGGGGGGCCTCATCCAGAAAGTAGTTTGGAGTGGTGCATTATAACAACATCCATCTCACTACTGTTTCTCTGGAAAATCTTTCCTCCACACCAATGGTTCTCAACCTTCCTTATGCCGTGACCCTTTAATACAGTTCCTCATGTTGTGGTGACTCCCAACCATAAAATTATTTTCGTCTCAGTTCTTAAGACCATCGGAAACATGTGTTTTCCAATGGTCTTAGGCAACCCTTGTGAAGGGGTCGTTCAACCCCCAAAGGGATTGTGATCCACAGGTTGAGAACCGCTGCTGAACACCATGAGTAGGAATCATGCAAACCTCCTGATGTGGTCAACATCAGTCTCAACAACTTTCATAAACATCTGTGGCGAACCTACACACTCAGTAACATTTCAGAACAAGAACTAGAGCTCTTGTATTTTTTCCCTGGATGTTTTTGAACCACTTTAGGATAGGAAAAGGTTACCTCCAAGGTTCTAACGTTTTTGTGAGGTTAACTGGATGTGTTTGGCGCTGTCTTCTATATGTAAGCCATGTGCTTAACAAAATGAATTGATAAATTTTCATCTCTAGCCCAACAGGGACGTGCCAGACCAAATCTTTCACCATTCTTATTGTCCCACCGTCACCAACATGATCCAACTTTCCTGAAAGGTCAGACTACTGTTTTTATTCAAATACACGGCCCAGGCTAATGGAACAGCTTCCACTCCGAACAGCAAGGCAAAGCTGCAGATGCAATGAGGAAAAACATTCACCAATTTCACCCTTCAGCCAGAGCAATGGAATCTGCAGTCTGTTGAAAGCAATGTCTCTTTGAAGAGGCTTTCTTGGTTAATCCTCTGGGAAGTCCTCTGAAATTCTCTCACTCTGACTTAACTCCTTCCAATCCCTGCAATGGTTTGAAAACTTAAGCCCATCTTATGTCATCGTTCCAACCATTCAATTTTGCTCCCAAGCCCTCTCTTGTTCCTTTGGTCCTTCTACAGAGTCAACATGGCTGGCTTGCCATGCAGAACCGCTCCTTTGGGTGTGCTTTCGGATGGCCCTTCAACCTCTTTTCTGAAGCCCTGGACCAGGAGGTCCTGCTCCTTCCTTATTGGAATATTTGTCATGGTCCCCTTTGCTTCCCGGAGTCTACTTTATGAAAACCATCATTTAAAAACAATATTGCTGAGGCAGAACAAAACCGACAAGCTTAGCGTCGAGGGGGGGAAAGCAAAATGAAAAGAGAAACAGAGGAGGGGAAGAGAAAACTAAGTTGTGTCAGAGAACAAAAGTGTAGGGAAGGAAGCGATGGCCAAGTTATTGTGTCCATCCTCCTAAGAAGGACGTGGAGCCTTGAAGGAGAGGTCTCCTTTGGACATTAAATGGAAAGGAATTTATAATATGGCTTCCCTTGGGCTAACATAGGAAAATGTTTGCATTTCTTTAGGACTGCGTGCCTTGGTTTCTGCGACTTTTCCTCCAGAAAAAGTAAGCTGACATAAACTGGAGTTACACCCAAAGTGCCTCTTCCTTCCTGGCACTTAAAAGTTAAAGGTCCCCTGATAGCAAGGAGTCTAGAAGTTGTCTGCAGAAAGCCACCCAAGTCTGGAAAAAATAATGTAAAGATCTGGCCAAGAACGGAAAGTTACTCCAGCCCATGCTGCAATGTAAAGTGACCCGGTGCCTCTTTATATTAGATTCTGCGAGTATTGAACTCAGGGGCCCAATTCGGAGTCTGGTGGGAGAGAGAAATACATTTATTTCAATGAAGTTGGAAGAATGGCCTTCTAATTTCTCCTGGGATTACCAGCAAAGGAAATTCTCCTTCAGCATCTAAGATTTCAGTCATGCTTGCCTGCTGCTATGGATGCTCAGGCGCCCCATAAAGCTCTTCCCTTCTGTACCAGGGACAGATTATTCTCAGAAAGGTATATACACACACTAATGCTTTGGAGGTTAGAAATGGTCACTAACCGCACCAGGACCACCCCCGATATCACGACTGGGCCAGTCCCACACGTTGGCTGCAAACCCTGGATTGCAGCAGCAGCAACAACAACAACAACAACACCCCATGCCATGCTGCGCCTCATTTGCAGCCCGTGAATTATTCATCACATGCTCACTTCAAAAACTATTTCAGTTTTAAATTTTTAAATATTTAATAATTGTGTATTAAATATTCATGGGATTTTATTAGAAAATGTTGGAGAAGTTGGGCAGGGAAAGATCTCACGGTTAACTTTAATCATTGGGAACCGATTGGCTGCTTGGCGGATGCTTCCGAGTTTATTAAGGGAAAGAGAGAGGCAAGTCAATGCTCACAAGCCGAGAAGACGGAGACGGATGCACAATGGTGTCTACTAAATGGGTTGTCTGAAGGATCTCTATAGCTGTCTCTCTGTATAAAGAAATCACCACTGCCACGACCTTCATAGCATAGTTAATGAGTTTTATATAGTTGGGATAAAGTAGAGTTCTCTAAGTCTTGAAACTAACCATAGGCTGAGATCTCAGGCTTGAGAATGCATTACGCATAATAAGCCAATATCAGTCCAAAGGGTGGTTGGAAGGGATTCTTCCTGGCTCTTTCTAGGTATCTCCTGCCTCCCATTTTCAGTCAAAGAGGAGGGATCGCTTTAATCCTGATCTGAGAAAGGGGAAGGGAGCCCATTTCTGCCTCTCTCTTTATTATGAATGTGCCTTCCCTGTTGCGCCAGAAATTATATGGTTTGCACAAAAGATGACATCTAAGCCCCCAAATTATATGCAAATGAGCCGATTCATTCCTTGCATCTTGCGACGGCGCCGCTCGCCTTCCAACAGACGGGTTGGGTAATTTCTGTGCCAGCTTTCAAACAAGGGGCCATCTCCATGTTATTAACATCTCGCTCTGGCAAACAGTTTGTCACCTTTCGTCAAAATTATCTGAAAAAACACCAGCAATTATCCCCCGACGAAATTACTGGTTGGCGCCATCCCAGGATGGTAGCCGGGGAGGGAGAAAGTGGCATGATAGTTCGCTGGAAACTTTCCCTCGCCCCCAAAGTCGAGAGAAGGATGAGACAAATTAAGCAAAAACGGGTCTCAACGCCTGCAGAAGCAAGGAAACCCAAACCAACTTTCATGATCCCTTAATACAAGAAGACTGTGGGATGGGAAAACAATTATAGTTCAAGCTGGTAACTTCAAAGGATATTCTCTAATAGCTACCCTGCAGAGGCTGCTTTAATGTAACGGTTGTGATTTAATTTATCAGCCTGGTTGCAAGCTTTGGTTCCTTTAATTGGTACATTAACCAAGGAGAGTTTTGGTTGATACACTGGTAGGGCAACTCTGATGGCAAGACTGTTAAAAGCAACTTATTGCTTCTCTTGGAGGCCATTTCCATTCTAGCACTTCGCCGGAAAAGGAAAAGGAAACATTAAAGACAGCCTTATCTTTCTGGTGGCTTTCGTTTTGTTGCACTGCACTCTGTGTTCAAAAGAGGCATCCATGCTCAGTTTGGACTAACATGAACATTTATTTGCATTTGATTAATTGGCTAAAAGGTACGCGATCAATCAACTAAAATTTCTTGAACAGTTTAACAAGATTAATGATCACTCAAGGCTGATCTCTCCCTACAACCAGATGTTTCTGTGCAGGAGGTTTTTCCACATCAGTGCGACAACTCCTGAACAATTCCAACAGGGAAGAAGGAACCCTGAAAGTAAACCAAGTCTGGCTACCTGAAAAGCACCAAAATCAAGACCCAGCAAATGCAAAGGAAAACCACCCAGGGCCAGGAGGGTTTCCCAGCAGACAATGGATCATTAAGTAAATGGACACCCTGAGGCCTTGCCATTCAGCAACAGAACAATACACAGATCAACATGTAAATTGGTTCCTCTCAAGCAACAGTATATATATACCCCACTCTCTTCCATGCCAGCATTCTCTGAAGATGTCAGCCACAGCTGCTGGCGAAACGTCAGGAATAAACTCTTCTAGAACATGGCCACATAGAACGAAAACCCCACCAAAAACTACTTATCACAGGTCTTGGCCACTCTCTGAAACAGCAATTGAGAATAGAACTGAAATGTTGTTGTGGTGCATTCAAGTAATTTTTGACTTATGCCAACCTTAAGAAGAACCTATCATGGGGTTTTCTTGGCAAGATCTGTTCAGAAGGTTTGCCTTTACTTTCCTCTGAAGCTAAGAGAGTGTGGCTAACCCAAGTCATGCTGAATGGAGATTTGAATCCTGATCTCCAGAGTTAGAGTCCAATGCTCAAACCATGACACTATGTTGGCTCTCAGGCCTTGGGTCCCACACTGGGAGGAAGGCAAGATATAAAGTAAATATGTTGGATAGGTTGATCGTAATAAATGTATATTTATATATAAAGTAAATAAAGAAATAATGACTATGTTTAAAGCATTTTCCTTGAAATTGCATCAAAGATAACTGTGATGAAAGCTGACTTTAAAAAAAAATCCAAATGAAGATCAATGAATTTGATAATGTTGATAAACTTTATGATCACGTATTCTACCAGCTAGTTATAAAACCATTAAGACTGAAAAATTAAAAATGTAAGTGTATGCAGCAAGTTCTAATGGACCGATAACTGGACTTCTTGGAAGAGTTGGGATTGAGACAAACAAGGCCAAAATGAGGTTTCATTGAATGGGGACATCCTTTTAAAGAAAATGGGAGCGTGCGGAGGACACTTTTGAACAACAACAACAATCACAGAGGTTACCATGCTCTGGAGTCATGACAAACTCTTGGGATAAAGGCTAGCAAATCCTGGTAGTCATGTCATATTTAGCAAGTCAAAGATATGTTTGTATAAGGCTGTAGAGGGCTAAATCCATTTTACATGCTGTATGTATTATTAATTTCTGACAGTGGGCTTAGAAAAACCTAATTCCGTGGAATGCGAGCTTCCTTTGAGCGGAGGGAAGCCTTTTCAGAACTCATCTTTTATTGACTGAGTCATTTTGGAGTCAATCTGTCTGCTTTCGGCAAGACAAGAGTTTTAAATCTTCTCCCTTTTCTTCTTCCTCTTCTGAATCATGGCAAGTCTATTAAAACCTGCTAATGTATGCAGGAGGGCTTCTGATTTGAAATGTAATGAATTCTTCAGATAATGACAGATCGGGGAGGTGGAGAGATGATGAAAAAAACCCCAACACCCCCCCCCCCGCACCCCACTCCCCATCCGACAATTTTATAGCAATAGGAAAATAGGAGCAGATTAACTCTTCTCGGTCTGCAAGAAGATTGCTCACAGGTTTGCCGACGCACAAACAAGCCGAACACATTGCTATACCTTGCAAAGTCTCTCCAGGGTTGCCTGAGGCAAAATGAGAAGAGTCATTTGAATCAACTTCTCAGTCGCTTTCCCCAGCCAATATTTAAAACATACGGCACAAGACTACACACGTGTTCCCTTTCTAAATGGGACAATTCTTTCCCCCTCGATTTGTAAAGCAGAACTTGCTCAGAGTAGGTCCTGGAATTTCTTATTCTTCAGTAGCTATGGTGCAAAGCCATTGACACAACCTTCCTCTTTCTGAATGCCTTACTACTGATTGTTTTGATCTTATCTTGGTCTTAGGGAGTCAGTGTGGTGTAGTGGTTTGAGCATCGCACCACAACTATGGAGTCTGTGTTTCGAATCCCATCTGAGCCATGAATCCCACTGGGCTATCTTGGGCAAGTCACACACTCTCAGGCCCAGAGGATGGCAATGGCAAACTCCTTCTGAAGAAACTTGGCAAGAAAACCCCAAAATAGATTCACTTTAGGGTCGCCATAAGTCAGAGATGACTTGAACGCACACAACAACAAACAACATAAATACCTCTCTGTCCAGGTCCCTCTTCAGCACTCCTTGTAACATGATCTTATTCTAGAAAAATCTTATGTTTTGTTAATCCTCTGGTCATGCAATAATATTCTGCATTTCCTAAAATAGAATACAGGTCTATCAGAAACATTCATGTTGGGTACACAAATATCCCCTAGACAGCTTCCAGCATTGTCTGAATATTCAAAGGACTTCCCAAACCAGGTTGGGATTCGACCCAAAAGCAACTGTGCCTCTTTCTGAGAACCTAACATGGTCCCAAGGGAAGCACTTTTCGTAACACTTGGCTTTCTCTCGGCCTTTGGAGAAAGACAGGAATTAAAATCCAGTAATGGCTTAGTCCAACTCATGAAAGCACAACCTAGGTTGCCGGTTTTGAACTTAACCCCCCGCTGAAGTTTGCCGAAATGCCACATCAATATGGTGGCGGGGAGGAACAGGTGGGGAAGGAAATAATCATTCCAGCGGCAGCGTGCAACTGTTCACCCGAAAAAAAGAGGTTTATTAAAGGCGAACGGCGGGGAATTTTTTTTGCTAATGCTTGAGAACAACTACAGAGAATTCCACTTAATCATAACACTGTAAACAAGGAAGTTAAAGCAGTATTTAAAAATATCTGAAACATGTTTCCAAATCCCCCTTGACTTAAATTAGGCAGCTGTGTAATCACTGGTCCTGCAATTTTAATGAAAATTCCAAAAGGAAATGCAGATTTGATTATACTTATTAACCAGGAAAGATCAGATCGGAGAGCGGCAGTCGGGCGCACGGGTACCACCTCCCCACCTCCGCCCCCTCCCAGCTGGCATTCGAATCCGAGCGAAGGAGGGAAAAGAACACAGATCTTACCTGTCTCTTACCGTCACGCGTTTCAAGCTCCATGGGCTCGCCTAACCACCGCTGTGGTCCACCCGCCTCCATGCGTGCCGTTGGGCAGAGTACTTTTGAGAAGCGTTAATGATTCCGGTCTGGATGTGCAGAAGATCAAGCAACTTACTGACTACTTGGTATTCTGTTGCAGTTTTCCTTTCACTTACTTTTAGGGCATGCTATAGACACTCAATCAGTTGGTGGCTATACTTTGATAATCTACAATACCATTGAAAGCCTACCTAGCATCCGCAGCCAAGTGTGTCACTGGAGGACAACCCAGAGAAGATTTCGACAGAGAAATGCAACCACTGGTTCAAGGGATATACCCGACTATATGTCGACCTCATGTATAAGTCAAGGGCAGGTTTTGGGGCCAAAATTACGGATTTTGATATGACCCGTGGATAAGTCGGGGGGTAAAACTTAGCAGCATGTAATGAAATATATAGAGGTCGAAGCAAAGAAAAACAATGCCAAAGAGCTTACAAAATCACAGCAGGCATATCTATCCATGCTAATGGATGAAAGAGTAGAAGGGGGTCAATGCTTCTCGGAAAGATTAAACTCTTGCCTTTCACCAGGGGATGGATACATACATACATACATATATGAGTTAAAGTACAGTACTTATATTGGCCAGTGAATAAGTCGACTCAGTTTTTAACCTAAAGTTCTAGACCTATACATGAGTATATACAGTAAATAAATGGAGATGCCGCTCATGCCATACATTTATCAGGTGAACAGGACTCCACATTATGGAGGGCTGGGTACAGACCCTTCCCATCCTTCAAGGAGTCAACGCAATGTGCAATGTGGAAGGAAGGTGGCTCTCCATGAAGGCCCACATGCACAGGGCACATAACAGGAGATGCTACATCTATATTTGGTGGAAACCTGTGCTTGGAATCTGAATGCCATTTTCACTGCAGTTATCTTGATTCTCTAGAGAAAACTGGGTTTGCCATTTTCCGCTGTTTTGGAAGTTTAAGGGTCATGGAAACAAACAAGGATTTCTTAACCCAAGTTGAGACTGTATTTCCTCAAAAACAGGAAGGCTGATTTAAACCAGGTTTGGGATGTAAGTTTCTCATGGCAAAGGGGGAAAGGTTATCTGTTTTTGGATGAACAGCCACATCTGGAAGTGGGGTGAATTTGGATAAGCAAAAAATTGCATAAAACAGTCATGATAGACTGGTCCCTCTTCTAAGGTGCACTTCTATTTTCTTTCCAGTGTTACTGGAAGAAACCCTAGGGAAGCTGATGCCTGGAAGCACCTTAAAGGAAAACAGTAGCAATGATAAAGTAAACACGGTCTAAATATTTGGGCAGCTGCTCTTGCAAACCTGGCTCAGCTGTGATGCACTGATATATGCCACGCAATTGCCTGGGATCTCTGGATTCAGGACACATTCAACAAGGGTACAAGACCACAGAAATATACGACTATTAAAGAGGGCAGCATTCCTGAATTGAGGCTCGTGACTTTTGAAATGGACAGTTTTCTTCATTGCAGTCTTCCACATATAAATATCATTCAGTTGCCTATTGCTTTCCTGGCATTTTCCACCACCGAAGTCAGGCAAAGGCCTGAATCCTAGAGGCACACCCAACTTAAACAGACTCACCGAATCAGCTGTTAAATGCTTCTGTCAATCTCACCAATTCAGTGGGTCTTCTTTAGTTGGGAATACTAACAGGATACTATCCTTCCCTCATGTTAAACAATGAAGTAGACCCTACTTTATGAAAATACCACACCACAAAGGCATGGATTTCAACCAACATTGCTACTATTGTCAAGTCCATGTGTCACATTATGACTGGCTGTAGGGACAAAGATGTCCCACAAGAAACAAAAAGATGGTAACATTGGTCTCAGTTCTGCACCAGTCAACCTCTTCTTCTTCCTTCTCTTCCTCCTCTCACCAAGATCAGGCAGCCAGGTTAGACCCCAGTTTATGACATGCAACTCACAATGAAGTATATGACTTGCAACTCACAAGGAAGGCCAGGTGATCTGAGGAGGTAAGGGAACCATAAAGCCTCAGGCGCTCTGCAACTTGTGTAAGAGCCAGGTGTAAACTTGAGGCTGTCCAAACTGCTGCAAGTCTGACTTCTTTCCCTGTGTATTCGGTTGGTAAACTGCAAGCATATCTCAAGCATATTTAAATGTATTCATTAAATGCACGTATGCTTCACAGGAGTAAATCAGAGAATAGCTAAGAACTGCAAGAACCTTTTTCAGGGCGCAGAAAGGTATTTTCTACCATCTGAGAGGGAGGGAAATCCACCATCCAAACAGAGCAAGAAAAACTGTTCAACAGCCCCTCCGATGTCCCATAAAGATGAACTACAGATACAGCAGGGAGCAATGAACAGAACGACAGAAAAGAGCCCTGGATTCCCCCCCCCCCCCGTACTTCTGGTGTGCCTATAAACTGGATGACTAAACTGTGTGAGTTCTTTACAAGTCCAATTAACCAATTAACAGATACAGATGCCCTTTACTGCCTGGCATTTTAAGAGTAAATAAATGACGGAAGACCACACTGTGCCCATCAAGACAGAGCTCTACGAAAAGCACTGTAGACCATTTGTCCATTATCTTCACATTCACGGTGGGAACAGTCTGAACATCCCAATCTGTCCCAGATAACTTTTGGAAAGCAAGCATAGCTCAGCTTTTTGCACATAGAGAATATTCTAACGTAGGGGAGGCAAACGTCATGACATCTTTTGAGCATTAGGAACTGATCTTTCCATTCACACATTTCTCCCATCATCTAACTGACTAGTTTTCATCTGATGAGCTTTCTGCCGGCTCTATAACTTTACAGCTTTGTGTGTTTTGGCTCAGCTGCTGTCAACGTATACACCTCTTGATGTATTTTTAAACCTGTTACTCTTAAAAGTCAAGGAAGGAATCATGCAGCCCTCTGAAATCTGTTTACATTGCAACTTGCAGCATTCCTCACCATTGGCCTTAAAATATCCAACAACATCTAGATTATTCCTACCCCTGCCTGCTTCTCACCCTTGCATTGATTATTTATTTGAGGGTCAACAAATAATTGTTGTAGGAACCAACTACATACAAGCCACTGCTTCCCTCTGCGGTTGCGAGTGGAAAAACCTCATGCAAAAACATTGTCCTGGGCCCAGGATGCCTTCTTTCCAGGTAACAAAGGATTAAATGATGTTTAGAGGCTAAAGAGGGTCAGCATCACGGAGGTGATGGGAGGGCCGTTGCCCAATGAGATGACCATTTGGAAAGAACCAAGAACTTTCCTTTTCTATCAGAAGTTATAAAAAGCCTGAGGAAAGACCATGGAGCAGAGTGTAAAGAAATGCCTGGAAGAATGGAAACCCAGCAATTGTTGCATTGCTATAAAAGGAGAGTTCAAATCAATGGTGGTAGATAGGTAGGTTAGTTTTTCCCTGGGATATTTGTCACAGTCAGAGACTATGTCTGCATGATCAGTACTCCAAGCCCCAAGGACTGGGATACAGCAGAGATGGGAATCCCCAGCCACCAAGTGACACTGGACTGGCAGCTATGATCCTTGTGCTTCCAAAGCCACCTTGGGTCCTCTCCCAGGAGAGAGGCAAGATAGAAATAAAATTAACAATAAAGCATGTTGGAAAACAGAATTCAACTCTACTAACCATATCTGTACTCCTGGCAGTGTAAGAAAAGCACTACTTACCCAAATAAGAAAAGCCGGCATGGTGTAGTGGTTTCAGCACTGGACTATGACTCTGGAGATCATAGTTTGATTCCCTGCTTGGTCATGAAAGACCACAAAGACCTTGCGTCAGTCACACACTCGGCCCCAGAAAACCCCATGACAGGTTTGCCTTAGGGTCACCATAAGATGGATAAACACTCAACAACAACAATAACAAGAAAAGCACTACCTGTCCAAATTTAAAAAGCATGGTTGAAAAGTTTGATTTATTCTTTACTTCCAGCTTCCAGGGAAGCAGGAAAGTATTGATAGAAAGGAACCTCACATTCTTTTGCATTAGCAGGTCTTGACTTGGTCTTAAGAAAACAAGAAGCTTTTGGTGTTACTGGAGTGTATTTTTTTCTTTTGTTTTGTCCATTCATACTCTTTGCCCTTTCATAGCACAACAGGTTCCTTGTAGTGAACTACTTCCGTCTCCAGATCCTTTAGCAAGGCATGCCAACATATATATGACATCTCAGCTGATCAGTACTGGCTCCATGAATACATTTGCTCTCCAGTGGAAATGGATATTGTCTTATATCATTGTTCTGATCCTAACGTCTAGATACAGATAGGGCTGGCAGATGGTAAAATTGCTCATTCATCAGGTTGTAACCCCAGCTCTCCCCATCTCCACCTGTCTTTGCCGGGACAGGCTTCACCTTCAGATTTCCAAGAAAACCTAATCGATCCTGACAGGACAGCAAGTGCGATGGTCAATCCTGCTGACACACTCAAACCCAGACAGCATGCAAAACATTTGGAGATAAATCATCCAAGGAACATTGTAATGAGGGGAAATAATCATCATCACCACGTTGGAACCCTTCCCTTAGCATTCTATGTATTAAAATGAAACGACAAAAATCTTTAAATACTCTATGTGCTGACCATTCTAATGTACAAAAACTTAGCTTTCTAAAGGTAATTCCCCACAGATGTATCCATTTCAAAAAGCCCCCATCCACCCACCTCCCGGTTAGAAGAGCTACTGTCCACTTTAAGAGCGAAAATGTTGCTTTAGACTCTCGGTAGCAGCTTGACAGCAGTAAGAACAGTAAATTACAGCTTTGTGGGAGCATCCTATAGTTATCAGTTTTCTCCTTGAATGACCTTCTCATATTCCATGTTCTTTAATATCGTTCTATGTTCATGATCTTCCATCCTCTGTCCAGCTAAACATCTCTGCCTTCCTGTATAGTGTATCATTTAGGGTACCTCATCATGTGAAACCAAAGGCTTTCATACCTGGCATCCATAGTTTTTGTGGGTTTTTCGGACTAATAATAATAATAATAATAATAATATTTATTTGTATACCGCCCTCTGGCAAACCAATCCGGGCGGTTAACAACAGTAAAATATAAAATATGACAATTAAAAACACTTTATCCCTCCCCCCTTTAAGACAGTATTAAACAGTATAACATATTAAAAACACAATATCAAGCATAAAAACAGCAGTTAAAACTAAAAACACTGATATTCCTCTGTTGATCCTCAACCATCACTAAGATGGGGCCACGGGAGGAATGAGGGAATCAGGGAACATGTGGCCATGTTCTAGAAGAGTTTATTCCTGACGTTTCGCCAGCATCTGTGGCTGGCATCTACATACTGATTCTACAGACTAACACAGCTATATCTTTGAATTCTGCCACAGTGACGGAAGTAAATCATCTCCTTTGAGATGTGGTGCTGGGGAAGAGTGCTCAGGATACTGTGAATACTGAGAAGACAAACAAATGGGTCCTAGAACAGATCAAGCCAGATCTGGAAGCCAGGATCACAAAAGTGAGGCTGTTGTACTTTGGCCACATCGTGAGAAGGCAATAATGCTGGGCAAGGTAGAAGGCAATAGAAAGAGAAGAAGATCACACACAAGATGGATGGACTCGGGTCAAGGAGGTTATGGGCCTAAATCTGCAGGACCTGAGCAGAAAAGTGGAGGATAAGGGGTCTTGGGATTGCCGTGAGTTGACTTTGACTTAAGGGCTGTTAACAACAAACTTACACAATGTCACCCCAAAATTGCCACATGTAAAAAATGGTCCCCTTGACTAAATCAACTGCAAAAAAACTTCTTTTGAGGGGAAAAAATTGGTCTAGAACTTGTGCTATGTTGAACAACACATATCTGACCCATTTTCTAAGCCACTTATTAAATTAAGCTTGAAGCACTGAAAATAGGGATTAGCATCTTATAATGCTGTAAACAAAAAAAAACAGCCACTCTTCATCAGTAAGAAACTTCAACTATATCTTTACTTCATTATTCCTGTTTGTAAAATAGCGCCAGATCCAAAAGAGTCCTTTGAACAATAAATGGAAGCATCTCTCTATGTCTCACCATCACTAAGTAAGCAACCAACTTTGTTTTCCTTGTTTGCTTAATCCTGTTCCAAAGCTGGCATCTCTAATTGAAAAGACAGATAAATAATGAAGTCTCCAGCCAAAATTCTAACTCAGAACGGTGAAACTCCCTTTCCCCAAACAGATGCAAGTTGTCGGCATTCAGGCGCATATTGGAGGACATCAAATCGCACACACAAAAAGGACTGCAACCCATACATATGCTTACGGAGGTCAAGCCAACTGTTGTGTGGGAGCCGTACAACTTTGTCTCTTGACTTTTCTCTCATTAAAATATCAATCTAATTGTCGGATTTCTGTCGCTTCCCTTGTTTAATATGGAAATCAGTCTCTTGCATCCCACAGCTAGGAGAATGTGTTACTCCGTTTACTTGATTAGGCTGGGAATTGCAGGTCCTCCTGTCACCATGTTTACAGTTTTAGTGACAAATTTTGCATATCAGATCCGCATAATGCCCTGCCGTCACTTTGCCTGTTCAACACAAATGCTTGAAAAGCGGCCCTCCTTGTTTCCGCTTGCCAGGCTGGCGCTCATTTCCTGTAGCAAGGCAAACTTTTAGTTTTGCAGCTCTTCGCAACATTTGATTAAGATCTCATTTAATTGAACAGACAAATTAGCTCCAAAAGCAAATTAGCTCCACAGACGAGCTACCCAGGCGGACACAGAGCGAAATGTTACACTCCAGCAGTTTTACCCCCTTTGCAACAGGATTACTCATCTCAACCTCAAGCACAGCGGGTAGCGCAGGAATTTCCTTCCCGAAATATAAGAGCTACCATGCCAGGGCACACTAAAAGCCCATCTGCCAAAGACTTCTTTTCACATGTTATCCTATGGGGCAGAGTCTCAAGCCATGAACCAAAGAGAAAATAACACAACCCTACCAAACTTTCATGAGCAAGGAGACATCTCGATTGAATCCTTCTTGGGGTTTCCTTCTTCTATTTGTAACAAACACACTTGTCCCTCCATATTCACTAGGGTTAGGGGCACAAGACCCCCATGAATATGGAAAACCCACAAATAACAAAAACACCATGTTTTTATCCAAGAGGACCTAGGTTCTCCAGTGCAACTCTGTGGTCAACGTCCGACAGACACTGGCCATAGAACTGCGCTGGAGGACCCACAAATACCTGGTAGAGTAATCTCTCTAGGAATCCCTAGGTCTTTCAGGGCAACCTTTAGTTAAAGTTGACCATAGAGTTGCACTGGAGAACCTAGATATTTCAAGAGAGAACATATGAATCAAATCCACAAATATCAAAGCCACAAATATGGAGGGATGAGTGTATTTGTTTGTTAGCTTGTGTGTGTGTACTACGGGAGGAGGGAAAACCACACACAAAACTGGATATCTGTGCACAAGGACTATTCTTTAGAGCAGACCTTAATAGTTATATTCGGAATCATTCCATTTTTAAAAAATCAATTTAATTTCCTTCAAATTAATCACTGGTTTTTACCCAACCTGATTGAAAGTTTCCTCTCGACAACGTAATCATCACGCGAGAAATGTACAGACTTCGCCCAGCCTACAGAGACACTTTGGACTCGACACATTTTAAGACCATGAGACTAATTTCCAATCTCTCCAAATGCTGACTTTCGGCTGGAGCCACTTAATGCAAACCAGATTCTGCTCAACTAAGTTACCTGAGAGCCGCAGCCTTGGGGCATTACTGAAGACTGCAAATGCAGACAAATGTCGGCTCCCGCTCAATGTGTTTAACTGGAAATTGGAAAGTGGGGAACCTGGAGATCAAATATGAGCTGAGTGAACTTTTCTGCTGATCAGCAAGGCTGCCATCCTGGAACTTGTCTGTGTCGGTGCCTTCAAATTGCTTGTTGACTTACGGTGACCTCATGAATTTCATAGGGCTTTCTTAGGCAAGGAATCCTCAGAGGTGGCTTTACCAGTTCCTTTCTCCTTTCTCTGAAAGATAGCCCACAGCACCTGGTATTCCTAGGCGCTCCCCCATGCAAGTACTAACCAGGGTTGACCCAGCTTAGCTTCCAAGATCAGAAGGAATCTGGTGCCTTATGTAGGTTACGGATATATGGCACATAGTCAGTAATACCTGGACATTACTCCTTCTCCTTAAAATATCTGTCCTCTCAAAATTCGATTGCCCCCATTTGTTTCCTCAGTATTATAAGATACAATCCCTGTCCCCCTAGCTTTACATTCCTCCTCTTATAGGTTTCACTATGCTTGGCTGTTCACCGAGACATGGAGCTTTGATTTCGAGGAGAAACAATGCACTGACAACATGCTGAGCAAAGATCTAAGGCTCTCCCCCAGCCGCCTCCCCCGCTTCCCCATCCACCAAGTGCTCTGCCATCCTGGCAGGCTGGTTTTTCTAATGTCAGGGAATTTGTGTCGGTCTGGATTTGAGACATCAGCACAAGTCTTTCTTCTCATTCCTGCTGATGAATGAAAGAGCATTTTCAATTGTGTACAATCCGGCAGCCCTTATGGCACTTCACACCTAATCAAAGGCCACGGCTGTGATGCAAACTGCTTCAACCGGCAATTCCCAGCACAGTCCCACCGGGTAGGAAGGACAGCTGGGGAACATGTAGTGTGCAACTCTCCTGCAATGGGGAACTGGATGATGGGCAGAGAAGGCCCAAACAGTGAGGTGCAGGACCCTATCAACAGCACGTCTGGGACGGAAGCTGAAAACCAGCACCGATGTTCTGTTTTCAACAAACACAGAACAATTCTAGACTCTGGAAAAAGTTTTGGCAAGTCTGTGGGGAAGGACAGGTTGCTTACCTGTAACAGTATTTCTTCGAGTGGTCATCTGCGAATACATACAAATGGGTTTCACTGCGCCTGCGCAGTGCTGCTCGGAACCTACTGGAATCACTGGGCAGAGTTAACTCTGCAACATATTGAAACTTTTTGGCGGTAACTCTGCCCACCCGTTATAAGGCCCCTGCCTTCCCGCTCTTTTCCCCAGTTCCGCAATTTTTCTGCCAAGCAGGCGATGTAAAGAGCCAATGTGAGCAGGACACTGAGGGGATGGACGGGTGGGATTTGTATGTATTCGCAGATGACCACTCGAAGAAATACTGTTACAGGTAAGCAACCTGTCCTTCTTCGTGGTCTCTGCGAATCATACAAATGGATTTAGACTGACAAGCTAAGGTATGCGGCGGAGGGAGTGTCCTGATACCAAAGCTATGGTAAACCAAGGTATATTTATTACAATAAAACACCTTGAACCATAAAAGCATCAGTCTTTGTGTTCATGCACAGATCAACATAGCAATAACATTGCTAAACCTGAGGGGGGAACAGAGGTCATGCAAGACCGGTCTCCCAGAACTTGTGCAAACCAACATTCAACAAAATGTAAACAGTGTCAACTGTACAAGTGTAGTTAACACAAACCATCAGTAGTGCAATCAATGCAACCCTGAAACCAACACAGCCCTCCCGAAAGCTGCGTCTCGGATGGCTCTGGTTTCCAACCTGTAATGTTTAATAAAGGTTAAAGGTTGGAACCAGACAGCAGCCTTGCAGACATCCTCCAAAGGAATCCCCGACAGGAATGCAGAGGATGCTGCCATTGACCTTGTGGAATGGGACCGAACCCTGCCAGGGAGAGGCTTGCCTAACAGTTCATAGCACACCACCGGGACACACACCACGCTGGGAATGGCGGTTCTCCCAGATCCGACACTGGACACGCTGGCCCGAGAAGATGAGGCGGGGGGCGCCGAAGGCGGGACAGAAGATGACCGCGAGCCTCCCTCTTGCACCTTCCCCAGGGCAATCGCCGAAGTGAGCCGGGACTCACGTTTTTTCCGGGCCTGGGACGAGAGGGATCTGCAGAGCAGGCAGGCCTTGGTGTCATGGTTCTTGCCCAGGCACAGCAGGCAGGAGGAGTGCGGGTCTTGAACGGGCACCTTGCCCCCGCAAATGTTGCACTTCTTGAAAGGTGCAGGTATTTCCAAGGTCGACAAAACCAGAGGAGAATCCGAAAACGAGGTCAACAGTCCGAAAGTCCGAAGTTACCAGGGGCAGGAGACAAAGAGTGGTCAAAATACAGTCCGAGGTCAAAAACGAGAGTGATTCCAAGCAAGCGAAGCAAGCGAAAGTTCCCTGAAGCAGCTAGCGCGGCGGAAAAAAGAAACTGGGGAAAAGAGCGGGAAGGCAGGGGCCTTATAACGGGTGGGCGGAGTTACCGCCAAAAAGTTTCTATATGTTGCAGAGTTAACTCTGCCCAGTGATTCCAGTAGGTTCCGAGCAGCACTGCGCAGGCGCAGTGAAACCCATTTGTATGATTCGCAGAGACCACGAAGAAGAAGCAACAGTCCCTGGCACAGTGCATAGTTTGCATGGTGAAGGCTATAGATGCCAATATAGGCATCTCCAGCTATATAAATGATCTACAGTACAGACTGGGACCAGAAATGCTTGGGACCAGAAGTGTTTTGGATTACTGAGAGTAGGGTTTTTTGGTTTTGAATTTTGGAATACCTGTATTTGCATATACCCAAATAATGAGATAGCAATGGATTCAAACTACAGGAAAAGCAATTCCAGCTCAACATTAGGAAGAACTTCCTGACTGTAAGAGCTGTTTGACAGTGGAATATGAAAGTGGAATATGCATGGTGGAGTCTCCTTCTTAGGAGGTTTTAAAACAGAGGCTTGATGGCCATCGGTGGGGGATGCTTGAATTGTGTGTTCCTGCATGGCAGAATGGCCCTTGTAGTCTCTTCCAACTCTATGATTCTATGGTCTTGGAGATGGGACCCAGCCTCGTGAGAGGAGGGCCTCTTGTGAAGGGTTTCAGGCTCCTGTGAGATCTCAGGTCTCATAGGAATCCCCAAAACCTGGAAATCTTGAGATGGCAAGCCAATGGCCATCATGAGGGAAAGGGTTTTGCTGCCACCAAGCTGAGCATGCTGCTTGATCTGTAGTGGAAACAGCAAGCACCAGCAACACTCACAACAGCCCCTTCTCCAGATGTGAGGTGTAATGTGAGGGCAGCATGTTCGAACAATACCTGAAAATACAGGATTTTTGGTCTCCTGTTTAATGCTCATAGGGGACACTTAATTTCAATAAGGGACACTCCTTACAAGGTACATCTGGCACCCCTCCGCAATAGACAAGACATCAGGCTGTGATCTACTGCTAGTAGAAACTACTGCCCACTATTTTCTTACAAAGAATATCTGAATGGGTGGATTTTGGTTTAAGACATTTAGCATCTTAAGCAAAAATTCAGCGCTTGAAACATTCAAGGCAGATTACGGGTACACCTTAATTGTTAAGAAATTGCACATACTTTTGTTTCATACTGACTGACCATAGGAATTTGAGTTTTATTTTATTTTAGACATTGCCAGACTAATGTCAGTCCATCTCTGTCCTACAGTTACTGTTTGTTAAGAGACAAGGAAGCTGCCAAATCCCCAGCAACTGGGAAGCACAAAATAAGGATCTGTATTTCAGTGAATGCTTTCAGCACGAACAGAAGGGGCTTTCAGGTCCCTTTACTGCTCATTACGTTTACTCCTCTTGAAGGCAAAAGCGCCTCTGGCTAAGGAGCGATGGATGGCAGCACTTCAGGAGCCCAAAGGGACTGGCATGACAGCTAAGGAGAGCATCTCTCTCTTCCTTCCTTATCTCTTCGAACCCATCACGTTCCCCCAAACACTGGCACACTTTCAACTACCCTCACAGTTTGGGAGCAAGAAACAATAGTTCTCCCTCGATCCCTGGCCTCTTAGGTTTCAGGCACGAAAACATTTAGCGGCCTTGTCCCTGCTTTGCATTCGAGTGAACAATATGCCAAGATATTTTTGCAGAGCTGTCAGATCTGTATTCTCTTCCTCAACTCCCTGGCACTTCACAGCTCTATCACCCTTTGACCTCCTCAGACACCTGAAACTATGCCCAGTATGACTAATCGTACCTAGAACCATAGAACTTTAGAGTCCCATGGGACCACATTGGCCATCTATCCAAGCCCCTGGCATGAAGGAATACAGTACATAACTGACACATTCCTGAAAGATGTCCATCCAACCATTGTTTAAAGGCCTCCAAAGAAGGCTTTTAAATCCAAAATCCATGGATACTAAAGTCCCATTAAATATAAAGGTAAGGGAAAATGGTGTCCCTTATAAAAATGGCAAAATTGAGGTTCGCCTTATGGATTTTACATTTTTGGGGAATATTTTCAAGTCGTGGGTACCTGAATCCCTGGATAACAAATCCATGGATAAGGAGGGATGATTGTACTTGCTAGGATCTCCACCCTGAATATAAGCTGCCTGCAGCAGGGACTTCTATTTGAAGGTTATATAGGCCTAAAGCAATTAAACTGTGGAACAAGAAGTTCCCAGTTCAAATCTCACCTCTCTCTCTCGAATTTGCTGGCATAGTTCTGATTTAACAGGAAACCATCATTTCCCAATACAGTGGTACCCCGGGATACGAAATACCCACGTTACGAAATTTCCGGGTTACGAAAAAAATCCATTGAAAATAATTGTTCCGGGTTCCGAAGGTTATTTCGGGTTACGAAAAAAATTTTGGTGCTTTTCGGCGCTTTTTCGCACGAAATCGCGGCTTTTCCCCATTAGCGCCTATGGGCTATTCGGCTTACGAAGTATTCCGGGTTACGAAAGCGGCGGCGGAACGAATTAATTTCGTAACCCGGGGTACCACTGTATGAGTCGGTGCCGCCAAAGAGCTCACAGATGGTGTGCTTCCTCCCATTTTTCTATTCTAAGGAGAGAAGGTTAAAAGCAAAATGTTTCAAATCAACCCATTCTTCGTTATATCCAAACTCAAGAAACTGTGAGTCATTTTAAGAGTAGTATATAATAATGTGAAACCTGTTAGAACTAACCACAGTCTCCATGTTTGGCTGTAATGGGAAAGAGAGGTTTATCCCTACCCCAAAGTACAACACTGCTCCCCGCCGTACATGAATAAGGCCAAACGATAGCCTTAGGGAAGCCACTGTTCTATCATTCTCAGCCTTATATCCAAAATACTGACATAACTATATCGTCTACTGTAAGGGCTGTTGTATTGATGAGACAGGCGATGCATATGATGCACTTAGAACGTCCCCAAAGTACTATATAAAGCTACTGTAAGCACTGTATACAAGGCAAAATACTGTATATGAGAGCGGTTGTGGTGTGATTATTTAAGTGAAGACTTGGAATCTGGGAGACCAAGATTTGCATTCTCCCTTGGTCTTGGAAACCCACTGGGTGCCCTTGAGCAAGTCAAACTCTCTCAGTCCCAAAAGAAGGCAAAGGCAAACCTCCTCTGAACAAATCTTGCCAAGAAAACCCCATGATGGGTTCGCCTTAAGATTGCTGTAAGGACTAGAAGGCATACAACAAACTGTGTCAATTGTGACCAGCATTTTGGAGAGAAGACAGAGAAAAAGAAACGCAGGCAGGGGACAAGAAAGTTAGGAGGTTGTTTGCACATTTTTACCTGTTGGGGAGAGGGGAGACTTCAGGTGCAAACATTGTGCCAATTTTGTTTAATGGTTGGGATGGGAGCTTTGGAGAACTAGCAAGAGGCTTCAGAGGCCACAAGAAAGGGATCCAAGAGTCACATTTGGCCTGAGAGCCACATTCTTCCCTCTTCTGCTGCAAATATTAAAGCCCCTGTCTGATTTAGCTCTGTCCAGTCACTCTTTGGTGCAAGGGTTTGAATGCAAACCTAAGTTTGTATCCCATCATCTCACTTACTTTCCCACCTTTTGTACTTGCTACGACTTTGACTTCTGCTAATTGTCCCCCCTCACCTCCAATTCTTTCTCTTTGCTAGAAAAGGGCTGTCTGTTTTTCTTTTTCGGCGGAGCCACAAAGTCCATTTTCATTTTAATAATTTCAATCTAACCGTTCCATTTCATATAATGTCCAGAAAGATTGAGACATGATTTTAAACAAAAAATTCCCATACTGTATAAACCCAAAATTTACAACTCACAATCCCAGGAATGGTAAAACTGTGCTGAAACAGAACTTCTATACAGCAACATCTATGCTTTTAACACAGCAGAATGTGGCGCTATTCTTTTTAAATATATAAAAGAGCACTACTTCTCATAGAGTCCAGTCACTAATCGCAGAGGAGAAACAACAAGACACTGTAGAGCTTTTGCCCTTGGTGGGTACCAGGTAGCCTTTGATGGAGGCCAACCATTACAGATCCCTTTGGCCTGACCCTGTTTATGCGACTGACTTTTATCAGTAACCTCTGGCTCTCCTAACCGTGGAAGGATGCTAAATTTCCCCTTCGCTGCCTTAATGGAGTCACCCCGATGCCTTGCAAAGCTGCAGCCCCTTCACCAAGACGTTGTGTTTCCCTGATCTTCACGCTTTCTTCCAAGAGGTTCCTCCAGCCCTGCTCCTCAGATGCTTAATTCAACTTTGGGTTGTTGCCAGGCAATGAGCGAGACACTGTTTTACTTTGGAGACGGAAAGATTTCTAACACTCTGGAGCCAGTGCTACACAAAGACGCAGAGGGCTCCCCGGAATGCACTCTCAAAGGAGGTGACCTTGGGCAGTATCTATTAAGCTTCGGAGGAGATTTTGCTGCTTTCTCCCCCGCTGCTGTTTTCCCAGCAATATCACTACTACTCATCATCATCATCATCCCCATTCCCAGAAGGGGTTAGAATGAAAAACAAAAGAATCTGTAAAAGACAAAAGCAAGCCCTTTATTTAATTTAACTCCTTCTAAGTATCTAAATAGAGCCAGAGTGGTCTAGAAGTTGGGCTCCTGGACTCTGGAGAACAGGGTTCGAATCCCCCTTGGCCACGAAATCCACTGGGTGATCTTGGGCAAGTCACACGCTCTCAGACAGAGAAGAAGGCATTGGCAAACCTCCTCTGAACTAATCTTATCAAAACAAGCCCATGATAGGTTCGCCATAAGTTGGAAATAACTTGAAGGCATTCGCCCACAACAACTATGGAGTAGTGGTTTGAGCGATGGGCTATGACTTTGGAGATCAGGATTCAGTCCAAGAGCTGGGGCAGTCAGGGGCTGATCGGCCTTGAAAAACAGTCCCTGAAGCTCATATGCTCCTTGCTATATGGGCGCAGTTCACTGATACGCAGAAGAGCCCAGTGTTTCCCTAGAAGCATGGAATGGAGTAGTGGAGTGGGAGATCTGTGCGCACCTCACACATTCCCATCCGGCCCGTCTTTCTTCAAGTTTCGCCTATTACTTGCTCTCTGTGCCTAAGAGATTTGTTTTCAGCAGAGAGAGAAAACTAGATGGAAACCTTGAGCCTCGCAGCATCCTAGATACGTACTTACATGGCAAGCAAGAGGGAAACTGAGGTCTAATGAGCCCTCAGGTGCTGCAACCCTGGTCAGTGGTGGTTTAATATTTCTCCTTCCACCTTTTGCACAGTAAGTAGTAGAAGCTAACCGTGATCTTTCCTATTGGCATCCCACCCCTTCGCCGCCATGCAACATGGCCCTATGTGCGCACACGCATACGCTTTTCCTCTCCTTCTCTGGCTCACTCAACAGCAGAGCAGGCGGGCTGGACAGTGACTAATTTTGCTGTCTCCAACTTGTCACTTCAACAAGATTAGATTATTTTAATGTTAATTCATTACCCAATTTAATTCCAATTAATAATCTCCATTACAAGGGCTCATCATGACAGCGATCATAGGGATGTTTTCGGCCGAAGTTCTCGGCAAAACTAAATGACTACTTTCCTGACAAAAACCTTTTGTCTGCTTTCCAAGCAGCAGCTTAAAAAGGAAAAAAGACCCTCAGAGTCTAGTCCATATTCCAAGAGTTGTCTCTGTAGTTACGGAATGGGTTGGCTGCAGAGGTGTAGCTACCAAGGCAAACTAAATGAGTGCTCTGCCCCCTGAAATGTTCTAG
>NC_056529.1:26232909-26270718 GCF_019175285.1 Sceloporus undulatus
AATAATAATAATAATAATAATAATAATAATAATAATAATAATAATAATAATTTTATTTATATGCCGCCCTTCCTACGATCAGGGCGGCTTACATCAGGTTAAAACACAGATAACAACAGATTAAGATACACAACAATAAAATCAAGCAAACAAGCAAAAAAGCCCCATAGCCCCATCAGCATGCTGCTGAAGATGCCAGCCACAGATGCTGGCAAAATGTCAGGAATAAACTCTTCTAGAACAAGGCCACATAGCCCAAAAAAACCCCACAAAAATCTATGGATGCCGGCTATGAAAGCCTTTGACTTCACATCTCTAACAAAACATTTTCAGACAATTCCATAAGATCTAGGAAGACTCTGCAAGTTTCCCCCAAACACAGAATATCAGCTTCAATTCCACCAAGATGCCCCTGGTATTATCAATACCAGACAGATCTATCTGTTAATCAAGTTTCAAAGGCATATACTCAGCTGGAAGGAGGAACTCTGTATCTGCTGCCATCACCACCTCCATCATGTGAACCTAGTTAGAATGTATAAGACGTTCGTTCCATCAGCAAAAGCACATGGCGAGCTTTACAATCTCAAACAGGCAGATATCCCATTAAGCTGAATGCCCAGTACAACTGGTAAACCAATGGGAAAGACTGTGAGGCAAATCAGCGCACGGATAATGTGAGCACTGCCAAGGGTAAGACAGCACGGCAGCATATTCAAGATGGGCACAAATGAAAGCAGCAGCGGCAGTCTCCAAATAATGCTGCACAGCGGAATGGAAAATTCTAATTTTGGGAGGGAAATCCATATTTTTGACTACATGACCAAAGGCCAGCATGTAGTTGAGTTGGTCGCAAACCAAACACTTGTGTGAACACCCAGCCCTGTGTTTCCTTAGCTACTCAACCAATACGTCGCTCTTAAAGAGGCAAGCTGGCTTACTCCTGTGACTTGCTGAAGTACCTTGGCTCTGGTTAAGGAAAAAGGGATCAAGGTCTCGCTCAGGCATTCTGGCTCTGTAATGTTGGAAGGAGAAAAGTGAGACGATAATGAATTATGCTTGAAGACTCTAAAGATGGAAGAGGGTAGGGGCGAGAATGTCAGATCATTAATGAAAGAAGAATTGGAGGAGTTGAGTGAAGCACCCCTAACCACCACAGATACACCCTCCTTTCCTCTCCCGCGCAAAGGCACTATGCTGACACCAGGAGAAAGACATGAGTAATATATATATCCAAAGGGGTTGCCTTGCTTTCTCTCCCTGTAATTTCCCTGACAGAAATTAATTGTCTAGATTGATCTGCAGTGCAATAGACCCGCTCACTAGCAACTCAGGAATTCTATAGAGGGTTGTGCCCAAGTAGCTAACAATAACACCACTGCAACTATTTAAGTTTGCATAGTTTTAAAGTATCAAGATGACATGCGGGAAATTAAACGAGAGTAAAGTTAGACAAGTGATGGGAAGGAGAGAAGGAAAGGGTTACGAGAAGCGGAGGCTCCGGGTTAGAAGGAATGAAGGTAGCAACTGAATGGCAAGAGCTAGGATGGTGTAGTGGTTTGCGTGTTGGACTACGACTCTGGAGACCAAGTTTGAATCCCTTGGGTACACTCTCTCAGGCTCAGTGGATGGCAATGGCAAACACCTATGAAGACACTTGCCAAGAAAACGTCACGGTAGTGTCACCTTTGGGTTGCCATAAGTCAGAAATGACTTGAAGGCATGCATCAACAACATCAACTGAACAGAAAGTCCTCTCCTTTCTACCTACATAAACATATTTTTGAAGGACAAAGGAATTTGGGATGACCACTCCATACACAGCAACCTGACTTTTTATCAGCACTGTTTCATGAGATCTAATAATCAGATCCCAAACTCGGAAGCATTATATCACCTTCTGGTAATGGAGCCACTGCTGCTCTGTCCCATTAAGAAGCCCTGGTCCATTCCCTTTTCCCACTGTTGTACCACAAAAGGGGAAAGGATTGGGGAGGAGCGGTGTTCACAAAGCACGCCATTCAAAGTCCTCATTCTCAATAGCCATGTCGTCCATTTTAATGCAGGCAATTACAAAGCAAATGAGGGGGAAGCACCAATGAACCCCGTGGCCAGTTGCCAAAACTGTGATACAGCTTCCACCGGCTGCGCGGAAAGAGATTTAGAGTCCAGCGTAACCTTGGCTTTTAATGGAGTCACATTTAATGAGCTTTAGCACCCACCGTAAAAAAATTCCTTATTGCCTAACCCACAAGTCAGAACTGCCATCAGTGAGTACATGGCGCATTCCCATCCACTGCAAGGTTTTAATAGCGGCCAGCGTATTAGACTCAAAACCCATCAGCATGGCCATCCTTAATATTTCCTTGATTATTTTTTTGTGGCTGTAATTATAACCCATTGAACCTTAAATTTAAAACTGCTATGGATCACAACACGCTTTCTGAGCATCACGAAGCTGGCCAGTGAAATGACATCCATATTGGAAGCTTTACAAGTTGAGATGACGACTCAGGACACAGAATTTGTAGTCCAGCACATCTACTGGGACTGACTTGTGACTGATTTTGAAGAGCAGCACACATGGTTGCTTCCCCTCCGACAGCTTTCCAAAGCAATACACACATCTATTAAAACAAAACTGTAAAATTAATAGCACCCTTTACTTGTACAACCACGTCTTACCGCATGGAGGTTGACTGACCGGACCTGTCAAGAGTCCAGCTTCCACCAGGTATACAGGTTATTATTCACCCTAAATTTAAATTAGTAACATTTATGAATCAATTCGCTTGCGTACTTACTTATTTACTTACATTTCTTTACCACCCGGTCTCTGGGCAGTTAACAAAACAGAGGTTGCAACCATAAAGTATAAGCACATCATAAAAACGTGTTGTAAAACTGATACAGATTTTTAACAGCCACAGAGTAAAGCTGAAGTAAAACCAACAGCAAAGCACAACAAGATTTTACAAGGAGTTTAGCACTAGCGGGGTATATGGGAAAGCAGCAGGGGAGAAGGGATGGGGAGAACTAGGCACATCGCTTCACGGCATTTTATTTCTTACATAAGATGCTGCAATTGTAGTATTGGCAAATTAATAATTCTGAAGAAGACATCCTGGTTCGACGGGTCAAGACAGACTGCCAAGAGTTCAGGAAGCCTCTAAGATATTTTTTGTTGTCTCCAAGCAAGAATGAGAATACAGGGCTTTGTTGTTGTTCTTGCTGAGATTCCTGCAACCTGCACAAAACTAGTACCTTGATGAAACAAAACACGCATACACACAGCAAGTCTGATATTAAGTGACACAAAAAACTCAGGGCATGTTTGCATATGTCAACTAAACTTTGAAATTCTGTAACCATAAGCTTATGTACTCAAAGTAACCTTTACCTGCATGCTGAACCTCTGGTTAGTAAATTATTCTTGCAATATAGACTTGTGCCCCTGGGAATGCTGCAGTGGGTCTATTATAGAGTGGTCAAGTTCAGAAACACCATGTCTGTGGTGGCAGCGTTGGTTCAAGGGTGGCAATAACTTTGGTGCCACAGTAGGACAAGCCAAGGTCTCCAGAGTCTAGCTAGTAAGTCCAACTGTTCACAGTGACCGGCCAGAGTCCTCTGGAAAGTCCCAAGTGCAAGGAGTGCAAGAGCTGTCACAAACAGAACTGCAGAACTCAATGTAAAGGAAAACCAAAGAAGAAGGAGGAGGGAAGCTCTTTGATGTGAGTTCTTCAGACAACTACCCCTCTCCTCTCCAAATATTTGGCAGCGTAAAGTTTTAATGGGATTAGACTGCCCAATGCACAACAAGGCCTGGAGCCAGCTCTCCCAGGGAACGACTGCAAAACAAAAAAGTCTGGCATGAGAGAGAAACTCTGAGAGGTCAGGAGGAGCCAGATACATGGCTAAAGGAAGTCTGGAAGAGATGACAATGAATGATGATGAACCAGAAAGCTCAGACTTCAGAGGGAATGGATTCATAAGAGCAGATTACGCTCCAGCGTATCACTGGAACAGCCAAAGGCAATACTTCGCTGCAGCGGTCTCAGTGTGACTGATATGAGACAATAAATGGTCCCCTCCAACATTGGAAGGGCAGGGCTGTTGGCAAAAGCAAACTTTTCATGCTGAATTCTTCCATGCTTAGACTGCATGATCTCTCTAGGAGTTTAGGGGAAAGCGTGTTTATGGAAATCTTCCTGTGTGGTGGAGTGGTTTGAGTGTTGGACTAGGAGACCAGGGTTCGAATCCCCACTCAGCTATGGAAACCCATATGGTGGCCTTGGGCAAGTCACAGTCTTTCAGCTGCAAAGGACGGCAATGGGAAACCCTCTCTGATGAAATCTGCCAAGAAAACCCTGTGATAAGAGTCGCCTTAGGGTCGCTGTAAGTCAGAAATGACTTGAGGGCAAAAAACAACATGTTTATGGCAAATGCCCTATGTTTGCTTTGTTTTCCCCAAGCCCAATGATTCCCAAACTTTGGCCTTCCATCTGTTTTGGACTTCAAGTCCCAGAAGCCTCAGCCAGTTTGGTCAACAGTCAGGGATTCTGGAAGCTGAAGTCCAAAACATTTGGAGAAGTAAATCTACAGCACTATATAAATAAAGTTTAATTGGGAATTACTGTCCTAGCCTTTCTGCCTGCTCTTCTCTCTCTCCTTGACTATCCACCATGAAGCATGGAAAACTCCATTTCTTCCTGCTAATATTAAGATTTCTTCTTTTCTCATTTATCAAGTAGCTGGACCTGTGTATAAGATTAAACATAAGCAAATTAGTGAGCAAAACTATTTTTAAGTACCTTCTGAACAACGGGTTTGATTCCTTTTCCCTCAGATAGAGAATTGTGTCGTGGGGGAGAGGTAGGTGGTCTTCTGCTCTGAGTTTCTGACTTAACGCAATTTTAAACTCCGCCAAAGAGATTCACCAAATCTCCGTTTGTAACTAAACCAACAGGGATTGGCGTGCTACGGGTTTCTAGAACTTGCAGCACATTTGCAATCTGCCATCTTCCTCCTTTAAACACTGCTACATGATTGAGTTTACAGGACACCTGGCTTTCCACATCAAATACCTCATCTAAGGATAAAGCTCTTCTTCCTTCACCACACTTTGCTGGTTTGAATCCACAATCCCATGCTCCCATTGAAGCAGAGTGATACGGTTATGAAGGCTCATACTACAGATATGCAAATGTTTCTTTTCCACAATATAAAGAAACAACAGCCCAAACTGGAAGGAAACAGGAATGCCTAGTAGAACCAAAAGAGAGCATGAGAAAGGCTGAGTCCACACACAGAGATGGGATCCAGTCAGAATCCCTGCCTGCGCTTATTTCAATGTGGTATTCAAAGTTTCAGAGGGAAGATTTGCCACTCCATTGAGCAACACAGCTATTCCAGCAGCGCCTACACCGATGCCCAGATGTTTGTGGAGTCACTGCAGCAGGTCACATGCAGACTTAAGCAAATGCGACGCGGCACTAGCCCACAGTAAATTCAAAGCACAAACAAGCCCCGTGGGTCACGAAGGCATTAAGACATGCTAGACGGAGCACAAGAGTCTCACTTAGCGTGATTTAAAGAGGAACGTTTGGCGATAAATTACAGCGCAACTGACCCAACCACTCTGCTTGTTTGCTTGCTGGCTAAGCACCGGGAGAAGCCACGAAGAGGTTGACTCTGCCCATCTGCTCCAGGAAGAGGTGCCACCTATGAGGCTGACAAAGGCAATGCGTTGGCAAGCCCAGCACAAACTATGTCCAACTGGACAAATGAAGCCACAGCTGCTCAGCCTCCAAAGCCAATGACTGAGCCCAGATACAAAAAGGAAAACCTTTTTTTCTCTCTTGCTATGCCCTTTTTATATAATGAAGAGGCAGAAGTTACAACCACAAGGTGATTTATCCTGCTATATGCTTGGTTTGCATGAGCAAGCAGTAGGATGTTCCGGACACATGTGACTATCCCAGTTCATTCATAGCTCACTTTATCAGCCTACCACAAACTCCAGCTTCCAGGGGTTCACAGCTAGATCTGAAGTAGGAGAGTCCCTCGTGTGGCAAGGAAGGTTGTGCAACTTTTCAGACGTGTAAAAGACTTTTATGCAATGCCACTCTCACAAAACGCAAGACCCTTGGCCCCTTGTACTTTCTCACAATCTCCGTCCCTGCCTTGCCAAGTCAGAGGCATCAACTGCAACTTCTCAAGGATAAAGATAATGACACGCTAATGTCATTTTTAAAGTTCGACCCCAAGGCCCCAATCCCACTGAAATGTTCTCCATTCGGTACTGGTTCAAACAACAATGGCAGAATGACAAATGTGGAATCAATGAGAGGACAAAGGCAAACACAAACCTGCAATTTCTTGGGTCGATTGGAGATTTACAGCTCCCTCAAGTTTTTCTGGGAGCGCTCCTCCTCCTTCCAGGGCTCTGACCACTTCTCTCAAGCGTTCGCACTCTTCTCGCAGTTGCGCCTGCTCCTCAAGGCGCTGTTGCTTGGCCAGGCTGGCTGGGTTCATACTGAAGTGGAGCACTTTGGTTTTAGTGGGATCATGATAGCCCTAGAAGATACATAAATGTCACCAGTTAGGATGGGCAGGGGCAAAGCAAAGGCGGAAGAGAATCCAAGTGATATTCATTTTTCAGTGAGCTTACTATGTAGAAGTTGCTTCTACAGATTGTATTCATGGCATTAAAAAGCTCAGCATAAGACACTGTGGGTCATTTTCCTCAACTCATTTTATCATGGAATAGTTGAACTTATCACACAAATTAACAAATTATCAAAACTTAAGTCACTCAGAATAATAATTTGAAGGGGAGAATCTCCAAGTACCAAATGGTTGGGATTTCTCTATAGCATGCTACGTGAAGGAGGGGAACCTTTACAACTGCAGTAAGACATAGCACCAAACAAATGCAGTACTGCAGTCCTCTGAAATCACGGGACTCCAAATTGTGGCCAATTCATTACTGAATTGTGTCAGCTTTTCCTCACCAAGCTACTAAGAGACATTTCATGTTGCACTTTTCCTGAGAGGTGAAATATATTTATAGCAGTTTAAGTGATGAGCCAGATCCTAGAATAGCTGATTAATTTCCCATCAATGTGAGACAACAGCGAAGTTAAACTTGTGCCTTCAGAAAAGACAGGCACGCACTTGGCAGAGAACTTTGCATCAACAGAAAGGAGGGGGCACGAAGCAGGCATGACTCCACTTATCTAGAAAGCAAGGCCCAAAGGCACGGGGCCGACTTGCATCCTGCATTTACACAGCAAAGGTTCCAACCAGTTGGTCCCTTATGTGCGCCATTAGGAACGCATAGCTGTGGCAGAAGGACAACTTTCTGCATATGGAAGAGTCGCCAGTAGAACGGGAGAGGTGGGCATCAGTAGTAGGAGATCCATTAATATGGAAGGATACATCATCAAATGGTGGTGGTGGGGGGGGGACCCAAAAGGTATTGGAAAATGTCCAGTTGACCCAAAGGAAAGGAGGCAATCAGGCCTGCCTACAGGTAGAGGAACTGTCCTGACCATTTAAAGATATAGCTGTGTAAAATCAGTAATATAGAATCATAGAATTAGTAGAGACCACAAGGACCATCCATTCTAACCCCATTCACAAGGATAGCACCTCCGACAGATGGTCATCCAGCCTCTGTTTAAAAACCTCCAGAGAAGGAGACTCCATCACCATCTGAGGGAGTGTGTTCCATTGACAAACAGCTTTTACTGTCAGGAGGTTCTTGAGGTGAGGTGGGATTTCTTTTCCTGTAGTTTGAATCCATTGCTCCTATTCTCTGGAACAGCAGAAAACAAGCTTGCTCCATCCTCAATATGAAACCCCTTCAAGTATTTCAATGGGGTTATCATATCACCCTTTAACCTTCTCATCTCCAGGCTAAACACCTCTAGCTTCCTAAGTCATAAGGAGTGGTTTCTAGACCTTTCACCATTTTGGTCGCCCTCCTTTGAAGATGCTCTAGCTTCTCAACATCCTTTTTGAGCTGTGGTGCCCAGAACCGGGCACAGGTGACTGCTTTTGTAGATTAACTGAAAGAAAGAAGTTGGCAGCATGAGCTTTTGTAGACTTAAAAGTCAACTTGAGCTCCAAATGCATCTGAGGAAGTAGCCTGAAGTCTGCGAAAGCTCACGCTGCCAACTTCTTTCTTTCACTTAGTCTCAAAGGTGCTACAAGATCTCTCTAAATACTGTCCTGACCATATTTAACGTCTCAAAACACCAGTGTCACACCATTCTGAGTGTTTTACTCCATTTGCTGCGCTTGTCCTGGTAATGGTGATGGCTCTTCTCTTAGCCTCTGTGATTCCCAATAAAGATGGTCAGGTGAAGGAGGCAAAGGTGGACTCTAACTCTCCATTGGCATACAAAAAAAGAGCTAAATTAGCTGGTAAGAGCATCACAAAATGGAAAAAAGAAAAGCTCCAGGAGGATATTAAAGGGGGACAGAAGACTGGGAAGCTTCAAAGTGTTTGTTTATGCCAGAAATCTTCTACTTGCTTGATTTATTGTAAGCTTCTATGAGAAAATGCACCCCAAACTCCAAGTCCCCTTTTTAAAGGGAGGAGGTGCTTTGTGTCGCCCACCAAGCAGCTGCTTATACAGCCAGCTTGCTCAATAAACTACAAAAGGAAAGGAAGCAAAAGGGAGAGGAAAACGCACCTAGCTTTATTTTTATTTTATTTTTTTGTTTACCTACAGAGCAAAAAACATTGGGTCAAATCAGCAGCTAAAACTGATGCCTGACACTTCCCCGGCCGTCGATAAATCCTCCTGCCGAATTTGTATTATGGCCTTATGATTTCACAGTGGTTCCATTTTAAAAGCAAAACTATAAACGTAAAAGGCCATTTTCCATTCCCGAGCAGAGTTTTGCAGAAGACCCCACAGATGCTTGCGCATGAAAGATCTCGCAGCTGTTTTAGTGCCCTCTAGTGACACGCAGCCCGCTGCTCAGACACCGGATTTAAGCGATGGAACAACAGCTATGGGGAAAACCCCACTGGTGACACGGTTCTTGCAAAGGCGTTTAAAAAACTAATATAAAAATGACAACACAAGGCTTAAAATTTCATTCAAGCAGTCAAGGGCCCTGGAATTATCCAGTGGGGGAACGAGTGCATGAAGAAAAGGGAGTTGTCTGGCTGAATGTGATCAGGCTTTACTTGCATAATGTGTTTTATATGCATGTAAGCACACACTATGGCTGTTTGTAGAGGTACCCAGCAGCAATACTGTTGTCCCCTAAGAACACAATAAAGACAAGACACTACAGCTCAAAACCAAAGAGGAGGCACATCCATGCACTTTTGCCACTTGTGAATTGTTGGAAGCAACGTGAACTGCAGACTGCATGTACCTCTAAGGATCTGCACAGAACAAGAAGCCAACGTTTTTACACACATGCGCACCCCCTCCCCTCCCCCCCAAAAAAGCCACAGATTTCAAGAGCTACAGGCTATGCATTAAGATTTTATTATACCTATTTCATTAGGTTGTGTTACATTTCCTTCCCACTCATGCCTCCATCTGGCTGAAGTGTGGTGACACATTCACTTTGAGAAGAGGGCAAAAATGAAATAAAGCCAAAAGAATTACTAACAGGATGGCCTCTTTATGATGAGACTGTCACAACATTTCAATGTTCGGAGTGATGCATTTGGGGAAGTGATTGCAGAACAAGGGTTGCAGAACGGGAGGATCCTGTGGTCCTCTTAATGTTCGGAAGTGAAGCTCCCAGCAGAACTACCTGGAATAGGCAATACAGTGATGAGGAATGCTGGGAACTCCACTCCAGAAACATCTGGAGGCCTCCATGATTCCCATCTTGGGTTGAATGTCCTCATTCTTCTTTTGGATAAGGGTTGAGGAATGTATTCCAGCTCCTCCAAAACTGGTCATGCTTCAGACAGACTTGCAAAGAGCTAAACTTTGGCTGCTGAGCATTAAATCTACACATCTAATGTGATAATGTAATGAATACTTGAACCCAAGACTGTCCTGCACAGAGGCTCAACTTCAGCTGCTATTGTACAGTGCTGAAATAGAAGGCGCATAACCAAAACTGGACTATTTGCACCTTTATTACCCTGACCTGACTAGGACTTGCCTTGTTTGTTCCTATTTCTGTGCCAAAATCCATTCCCAAAGTGGTGCTGTGGGCGTCCTTATCTCTCCCAGCGCATTATAGACACTTCTTTTCAAGGTGGAGGCATTATAAGAGGGCCTTCTCAGACAGGCAGCCCAGGCCAGGTAACAGAGGAACCCAGGCCATTCTTATGAGGCTGCTCACACTCCATCATTGTTTGGGAAATTGTTCGTTTGACATTAAAGACAGGCTCACGCTGGGAAAATATATTGTGATATCCAGCCAATACCTTACGGCTGTAATAGAATCCATCTCATTTTGAATTTCTGGGAGAGATTGTTAAATATATTTTAATGCCAATGTCAGGTGTGCCTCTGAAAGCTTATAGCCCAAGGCCTTCTGGCTAAGGAGAGAGCCTATGCGTTCCATTGTATGCCACCAACTGCAAAGCAAGCGAGCAGCACTTCCACAACAATAAGAGCATTACAAGGAAAAGGGCGGCAGAAGCTCAGGCCTCTTTTGAACCGACAGATAATAACAAACTGAGCAGGAAAAGCCCAGGTATTTTCAACCCGGCTTCTATTTTATGGTCAGAGATCCTGTCTTCTAACCCATCAGTCGGAGCGCTGGCTTTCTTTTGGCTGACCTGGGCCCAAGGCCCTTTTGAAAACAGCATGGAAGCAAGGAAAAAAGGAGAAGCGTAAAGCAAAAGATTGCTTCCATCATCATCATCATCATCATCATCATCATCAAGAACTATACAATTAAAAACATACAAAGTGAACATTACCATAGAATTAAACTATTACAGTATTCAAACACATCACTCATTAAAAAATAAAATGCAGTTCAAAAAGATAAAAGCACTCCATCTCGGTAATAAAGAGAAAGCATTGGTAGTAACATAAAAGGGGGAGAGCTTTAAATTGGCTGATTGCTTTGCCAATAAATGCACAGAAGGTCAGAATTCAAAGTCATAGCTGTGTTGATGAAGTAGACTTGGTCAACAAAAGCTTATGATACCAATTGCTTTCTTATCAGTCTTGAAGGTGCGACAAGATCCCTTTGCACAGAGAAGGTCAACAAGATAAACCCAGACAAACATTTGCTCTAAGTACGCAAAGGGATCTTGTAGCACCTTTGAGACTATCTGAAAGAAGTTGGAAGCATGAGCTTTCGTAGACTTCAGCCTACTTCCTCAGATGCATGAAGTCTACGAAAGCTCATGCTACCAACTTCTTCCTTTAGTTAGTCTCAAAGGTGCTACAAGACCCCTTTGCATGCTGATTTTCCAGAGTAACACATCTATGCCTTTCAATTTGTTCTAGATTTGGTTCAGTCTTGTCTTAGGGCATCCCCATCCTTGTAGAATGCCTTGCCAAGGGGCAGGGATGAAGGTCCAACTCTGGATGTTATTAAATGGGTCTTAAATACCTAAGTGGCCTAGTCTATTTTAATATGAATGGATGCTTGAGGTTTTATCCCTCTTTAATTTTATAGTTAACATTTACTCCTGCTGTTGTTATCAGGAAATAAAATAAACCACACCGAAAATCCAAGGGGGATATAGTCACATTGGCATTTCCACAGCTGTCCACCTTTTTGCCCAGCGGTACATAAACTCTGCCGTATCTTTCTAGGCATCCTCTTAAGTGAACACAAAAGAGCTCTTTACCAACTGCTCCAGGACATATGTAAGCCCTCCTGGCTGGATAACTAAGCTACACCAGGCCTTGAGAACTACATAGTCTCTGAATGACTAACTATTCCCTCGGGTCAACAGCAACTTTTAATATTTCATCCGTCAATTCCAGTGAAGAGAAGGAGGAGAGGTGATATCATGGCCTCCGCTGTTGTTCTTACGCAAGAATTGATACAGGAAACCAGATAAAGCAAAAGAAAATGACAATTTCTGTGACTACTGTAATAGAAATTTGCACTTGGTTCAAATGATACTGGCTGTAATAGTAATCCTAAACCACATCGGTGCAACAGGATGATACATGCTGGTAATAAAAGGCAGCAGGGTTTAATGGGAGGGGAAAACAAAACAAAACAGAATAACAGCATCACGTCAGTGCTATTTGCAAGTATGAGATGAAACTCCGATGGAAATGTCCCATCCCTTGTTGACACTGTCTCTTTTCGGAAGCAACCAGAGGTGGTGGTCTATCTGAAGTGAAATGTATTCTGGTTCCATGCAAAATATATTCTGTCATCTCCAAGCAGCTGTGAAATGTAGAGAGACAACTGGAGAACAGTTTTTGAGAGATGAAGCGAGGGAAAAGAGCCTAACGGATCTATAACCACCTGATAGGAAGGCTTGTGAAGGATACGATTTTGACAATTTGGCAATCGAATTGCGGAGTGAGACTTTTGTGCAGCAGCACATTATGCAGGACATACTGGAACTGAAGAGCTCAGCTAGTATTTCCCTGCTGTGTGTCTATATGGGTCCACTCCAGGAGAAAAGTGGCATACAAATTAAATAAATACATATATACATTCTCCCTAAACCTCTTCTCCCTTTGTTGATGATGAAATTTAAACCGCCAGCTTCTTAAGGAAAGGTTAGGTTGAAGAATAAAGCTTCTTCGTTGTTTTTTTAATCTCTATTTTAAGCTGTGCCTGTTGTGTTTACACGTATTGTAATCCATGCGAGGCTTCTGGGATCAAACAGGCTAAGAAGTCTGATCAGTCAAAAAGACATCTTTGCAAACAATGGGCCCAAGTTAAAAATCCCCCACTGAACTCTATGGGGTTGAAGGGTTTCGACTTCAGGCCTATGGTCACATACTTTGTAGGCATTTTCAGTTCTGGAACCATTTTTACAGGACGGTTCAAAAGCGCTACCTCTCCAGACATTCTTTAAAGACACACAAAAGAGAAAAGCGGAAATGAACAGCAACCACCATGGCTGATGCGATTTTGATCCTCCAGTCTGTAACCTCTCAGTCGGGAGCATTTATTGCCTTGTAGAGCATCCAAGCTTTTTGCATTGTGCTGGTTCTGTCTGGCAGAAGTGTGCTCTTCAGAAAACACTGCCGCACCTTTAAAATGGTGTGTAAGGATTTGCTCTCCCTTTGTGGTTCTCTTGGCAATGTTAGGGTTTAGTCCTCCGATATTCAGGAGATGGAGGGACTCATTCCTTCACTCAATGTATGGCAACGACAAAGGCAGGCTAATCCTCTCTCCCCAAAACATGGCATGAATGGAACTGCTGCCTTCTTCATTTTGCTTCTTTGCTCAGGCTTGTTACAGTGATTAGAGGAAAGCCCTAAACTAAACGGCATCCAAACAGTCCCCGCAGGACGCGGCGTACAAAAGGCAAACATGCTGACCAAACGCCCAACTCCCTCTGTTGTGGCAGATAACCAGCCCCAAGGGAACACTAAAAGCCCTCTGAACAAACTGTGTTCACGCAACAATGGCTTGCAAAGACAAGGCTAAGCAAGCAAACCGAACAACCAGCGAACACGCCACCTGCTTCGCACGGCTGGGACAGAATAAGGGGACATCCTTGGAATGAGATCCTTGCCAATGCCATTTCCACCCCCTTTGCCTTTCTCTCCCAGATCTATTCCATGTCAGTTCCAGAAACCAAAAAACTCCCATGACTAGCCAAGTTGTGATGTACACCGAAGGACACGGTCCAGGTAGCAAGCTGGAAGAGTGACCGAAGGGACAAGATCTTTGGGAGAAATTTCATCCTAAAGCAATATCCCCTATTCCTGGGACTAGGAAGACTGGAAGACAACGGTGTGACTGGATTTCCCCAGGGAAAACCCCACAGTTCCTTCTAAAATCTTTCTCCCCTGCCCCCCGCCAATCTCTGCAGCAAATTATTATTATTATTATTATTATTATTATTATTATTATTATTTCTTCCCCATCTCTCCAATAAGATCGAGGATCCATACAATACACTACAATAAATCCCACCATCCCCTCCCTCCTTACACAGCAGGGGTGGCAAAGTGTGACTCCTGGGCCACATGCAACCCCTGGACCCCATTTCTGTGGTGCCTGAAGTCCCCCGGCAGCCCACAAAGCATATAACTCCACCCTTAATTTAAAAAACAACAACAAATTTATCCTCAAAACATGCAGAATGTCTCCAAACACATGACAGTAACGCAACCCCACAAGCAGTACCTGTCAAAAATACTCCGTTTTTCTTTGCAGTCCGTTACAAATTGGCAACAGGCAACAATGCAATGAAAGTTCCTGGAGCCATTTTGAGAAGCACAACAGAGGAAAATGAGCTTGGGCTTGCTTTGAGGGCATTCAACCCAGAATGGGTGACAGAGGGTATGCAACTGGTCCCTAGCCACCATGCAATTGTCCAACCCTGATCTATACTCTTTGAGAACTAAGCTACAGTTAATAACTGAGCTCCCCAACAGACCAGAGCGTTGAACAAGATAATGGAGTACACCAAGTACCACTACACAATAGTAAAGAACAAGTGGGAACACTACTGAGGTACCAGACATCCTCAGCATGCAAGCAGAGACAGTGCCTGCTGGAAACTCAACTAACTCTCCATGGAACAAGGTTGAGGAAGGTGCTCTGTAGAATATGGCATATGTAACCTGGAATGCTTCACACTGAAATCTCAAATGGGAAAGTGCTTAGGAGGAAGATGGAGTCCTAACATTGAAACGTATTCTCAAACAAATGCCATCTTCCAGGGCAGAGATAGGAATTATCACACCCACCAGATGTTACACAAAGGGATCTTGTAGCACCTTCGAGACTGAGAGAAAGAAGTTGGTAGCAGATGCATTCGTTGGCTTAAGTTCACTTCATCAGATGCATGAAGTGACTAGAAACAAGCTCTTATAGTTATGAATGAGCAATGAATATCCGTATTCTTTCCATGTTATTTGTTCCTCCGATCTCAAAGTTTCTGTTAAAGACGCAATGCTCAGGACCACAACAGAGGTATGTCTGCTTTTTATTTTCAGAGGTTACGTCTCATTTGTTATATTAACGTATGATGTCTTGTACAAGTTCTTGTAAGAACCCTTTGGAAAACATACTTTGTACTTATGGTATGTCAATATTTGTAATTCCCCACGCCCTTAAAGTACAAGCTTAAATTGGTTTTATCCCAAGGGGATGACCCTATTGATTATGAAAACTCTATAACATCTACCATGAAATTGTTTTTTCCCTCCTCCGTAACATTTGGGATATGCTACACACGGAGGCCGTGCAAGTTATTAGAGTTCCTTATTTGTCCCCAAATATCAGAAAGCGTTTACTGTAATTCCTTTTAACTTTCTTCCCTCGGCGATTTTGGAAGAAAGATTTAAAGACACTAGATATGCAAACTGTATGTCCATGTAGAAGTAAAGTGTTATGACCATACGAACCATGTAACTGTTGTATAACTTTTCCAGACATGAAACAATCTGGTTTTTCCTCCAATTGTTCCCTTCCCGGGAAAGTCTGTAGGCCTGGAATCCATTTCTGGAATGGAACAGTTTGGGGACTATTAATATATAGATCTACTCCCCAGCTGCTCTCACAAAGCTTACCATGTAGCTAGGCATGAAAAAGGCCTTCTGAATGACAGGTGACTTGAAGATGTTCACACACACAAATGTCAGAGACAGTTGAGCTTAGGAGGGCAACTGAGGAGTCTCCGTTGGCCACAAGTTCCCCATTCGTGCCCTAAATAACCCACCTTTTATTCTTCTGTTACCTCCAAACCAGAGCCTTAACCACTCCAACAAACTCCCAGTGGTGCCACATAATTCTTCCTTTCATGTTGGACTTAATTTTGACTTTCCTCCACAAAGCTCATTTCTGGAATTAATCCCGAGGGGATTTTCAAGTGGAGATCCCGAGAGAGAAAAGTCGCACAAATCCGGCAAGCAAGCCTGGAACCCTTATTATTCAAACATGAAGAAGAGAATTACATTGCTGTGTGGGGTACAGAGGCCCCCTCTTTTGAAAAGATGCGTCTCCAAAAGGAAAGGAAAACTTTGGCGTAATGAGCTTTACTGCTTAATACGCCTAATTACAATAGTGGGTTTAAAAAAGTAAAATAAAACCTTGGCTTATCAAATTGATAAAATATTGTATTAGGAATATTGGAAGGAAAAATCAGCAAGATGAAAACTGACGCCCGAAATTTCTAGTCCACTACGATGAAACCAGTATTTGTCAGTTAAAATGGTCTAGTGGTTCCCAACTTTTGGTCCTCCATTTGCTTTTGACTTCAAATTGGCCAAGTCAGGAATTATGGGAGCTGAAGTCCAAATCATCTGGTGTCCAAAGGTTGGAAACCACTGGTCAAGAGGGATCTCAATTCAGACCAAGATGACTCCTCTTCTTGGCCATGTGGGGCCAGGGACAAAGGGAAAGAAAAGGCAGCTATGAACTCAATTAGCAATGAGTCCAAAATATCTAGAAGGTACTAGCTGTCTGCATTACAGAAATCCATTCCCATGCACTAGGCTCTGCAAGCAATAGTGTTAACAAATGTTTTCAACATCATTGCTGAAAGGACAAGACGAGGCTTTGGGGTTGGCAAAGGTGGTCAGCAAAGGGCACATTTCAGCATTATATGGGGATTTAGAGTGGACTGGCCCTCCATTGTAAACGTCCATCCCTCAGAGATTATCCTCTTGTAATGAAACTGTTATCAGCATCTAGACAGGTGTAAATGATGAGCTGCCAGGGGATTATCAGCTCCCACTCCTCGGCTGTCCGTTGCAGAAGGAGGTAGAATCAAGAGATAGTCAAACAGCCACATCCCTGGCAGAGGAATCAAGGCTTTGCCTTCCTTTTTCAACACTTCCCTCCATTATAATCCCAACTATGAATTTTAGAAACTAGGGACAGAAAGAGGTAAAAGACAGCTCAACTTAGCAATGGGTTTAATGCATAACAGGAGAAACTGCTTAAACTGGGGATTTCTCAACTTATTTGGAATTTAATTCTACTTCTAGCTGGCTTCTTCCTTTGGATTCCTGAGAATGGCTTACAAGGGCTACTGGACAAATGCCCATCCAGGCCTTGACCAGGCTAAGACCCAGTTAGCTCTAACAAAGTAAGGGAGTATCTTGCACCCTGTTCTCTGACCCATATAGTGCTACCCATGCAGAGCTGTACAGCATCCAAATTTCCTTATCAGGAGGAGCCTCTTCTTCTTCCTTTTACTTTCTGAGCACTGAGGCTTTCGGCAGACTTGGGATTAGCACACACTGGAAAGGTCCCAAACTGTGAGAATAGGGCTGTCACCCAGCAGCTTGCTATGCATGCAAACAGCCTTCGACTGAAAGAGTCAGCAATGCAAGGAGAATTAAAAAGCACAGCTAAACAGCCCCAAATCCTCATGCATATTTATAAGCTGCACAGCAACGAGGCTAAATCAATACTCCTTCCTTCACTCGCTGCATACAGCTCGGGAAAGTAAGATCCAGTAATACACTCTTGTGGTTCTTTTTTAAGCGAGACCCCGGGAAAGCAGTCCTTAATAAGGGTTGTGTATGTGTCTGTATCCATATCCATTGCTCTATGGATGGCAGGGGAGGAGAACAGAAAAAGGTTTAAAGCCATCTCGAAGACAGGGAAGCTGCCTAAATCTTCCTTGTTCTGTTCAGCTTCTCCGAGAAACGTATCTACCTTAACTAAGGCCTGATTTAAATGTTACGGTGATGTGGATGCCAAAGAAAATGTTTCAGCGTTGAATATCCTTTTCACAACAGTTGTAGCACTTGTAGACTCGGTCAGCACAATGATCTGATCAACAAGGTGTCTAGGTGTCTATTCTAGGTGTCTAAAACTGTCCCCTGGAGATACTTAGTGACTTTTCAACCCCCCCCTCCCCAGGCTTCTACCTTATGCTACAGGAATATTGTCGTTGTTGTGTGCATTCACATAATTTCTGATTTAGAGTGAACCCAGGGCAAACCTATCATAGGGTTTTCTTGGCTGAATTTCTTCAGACGGTACCTTTGCGTTCCTCAGAGGCTGGGAGTGTGACTTACTCATGGTCACCTAGTGGGTTTCCAAACACTGTGGGGATTCGAATGCTGGTCTTACAGTGTCTTAGTCCAACATTCAAACCATGCTGGTCCTCATATGGACTTTCCTCAATGCCGTATTTACACCTCAGACAGAAATGGAAGGAAGACTTTTTGTCCCTCTGGATGTTCCGGACTACAATACTCACCAGCTGTGGCTCTTGGAGATGACTTCAAAACATGTGAAAGACCAAGCATTGCCCATCCCACTCTTGGACACAACAATATTGCCGAATGGAGTCAAGACACAGCTTCACTCTGTCCAGGTCCTGCCCCACACTAGAGAAATGTGGCCATCAATCACTGCAGAGGGGCTTTATCCTCCATAATCTCCCTTTCATGCAAAAGAAATCAACCTATTACTCTCTTAGTGGTCTGGACTATAATCCTCATATCTCCTGATGGGCTTATATGGGCTTCAGTCTAAAACATCTGCAGGATATGAGGTTGTCTATCCCCCGGTCAGAGAATATCACAATACAAAATTGAATTTTCAGACTCAAAGGCATTTGCTTCAGCTTCCAATTTCAGCTTCACATTTTCCTGCTACACCGATGCAGTGAACTACAGGGAAACGCTTCTCTAAGTATACAGCTTTTGGATTGTAACATTTAAACGCTACCAAAACACCAAAGGTTATGTTCCTCCTTTATATGAGCATTGATCCACGACATAAAATTTTGAATCAGATGTAGCACTAAGGCAATGGAAACTTTACCCAGTTTCTAGGAATCTTGCTTTAGTTCCATGTTTGTGCAAACCATTTCTGGCTGATCGTCACTAAAGAATTCCTATCAACCATGTAATCCGCCAATCTATGAACTATAACATTTGCTCCGAATGAAATATTTTTACTGACATCCTACGTCTAGCGAAGGTGGCACACATTATCTCTAAAATTCACATTTTCCCTTAACAAATTTCACCTTAGTTATGGTGGAAGAGATAGGCAAAGAAAGCATTACTCATCTCATTCGTTTCCCCCAAATAAACTGTAGCATTAATCCTAACCAGTTTGAACATTGTACATAGCTTCTGTGAGATGGCCAAGTGCTCCAATATGACCAAGTGCTCCGAGAATTTAGAGATGGGGCTGAGATCCTAGTCTTGTATGTTTGGGTTTCTTGAACTGCAACCTTCCATGCTATTTGGCCAGTTGCATGGAAAGGCTGACTTTCCAAAGCAGTCAGGAGTATGCAATGAATGAAATGTTAAAAGAAAGAATTCAAATATCTCATTGAACACGGCCCAAGCCTGGGTACGTCTAACCCAAGCAAGAGACTCTAACTACCATGATGTGTGGACTAGCATACCCCAGGTTCTCACGTAGCTTCAGTGCCAAGGGAATATTCATACACAGAAACAGAACCAAATGGCACTGATGATTTGTCTGCTCTAGAATGAAATTCTGTAAAAGAGGGAAGGATAACAATAGAGTTTGATATATGGATGGATCTGCCTCAGGGCCATATGGAGTCGACAGTACTGTCGCCCCTCCGTTTTTGCAGACTTGAAGTCCGCAGTCTCGGTTACTCATGGAGCGGCGAGCCCCATTGGCTAAAATACTTAAAATACTTAAAGGGATGCCATGTTGAGGAGGGAACAAGCTTGTTTTCTGCTACTCCAGAGACTAGGACCCAGAAAAGTGGATGCAAGCTACAGAAAGAGAGATTCCACCTCAACATTAGGTGGAACTTCCTGACAGTAAGGGCTGTTTGAGAGTGGAACACTCTTCCTTGGAGTGTAGTGGAGTCTCCCTTCTTGGAGGTCTTTAAACAGAGGCTGGATGGCCATCTGTCGGAGATGCTTTGATTGAGAGTTCCTGCATGGCAGAAGGGGGCTGGACTGGATGGCCCTTGCGGTCTCTTCCAACTCTACGATTCTATGAATACGGCAGACACGGCGCAGCCATTCAAGCCAATGTCAGCTCCGGTTCAGGGGTTTGCTTCTCTTTGCAACTGTCTCCTTTGGAGACCAAACGAGACAAACCTCCTAAATTTCTCTATAGATTTGCATCCCATTTTTCACTGCCATTACAGTCACAACCATTTTCTCAGAGGCAGAATTTCCACAACATTTGGGAAGAAACAATTTACCTCCCAAAACAGATGCCTGCAAGCATTACCGTGCTGTTCCTTATGTTGCTTAACCATCTTGCATAATGTCTTCGCTGAATGACTTGGTTGTTTAATTTTTACTCGGCTCCTTGTTCAGTCTCCACTTGATGCAACTGTGGGATTGAATTAATCCGGAGAAGGCCAGTGTGTCCAGGTCAAGCACCTCCTTAAAACTGCCAGTTTGGGGCTATGTAGATGATGATATTGTTAGCATAAAAGAAAGTTGCAGCTGTCCCTATCAAGTTGAAGTATTTTCATTTCCCCCATTTTCAATGGCATCATTAGCCATTGAGCCTGGGCCTCTGGAGGGGACATGTCCGTAATGAAAAGAGACAGCTCCTGAATTCAGCTGAAGACAAACAGAAACTGGAATGGCAGCTTCACATCGTCATCAAAATTCAAAATACTGCACCATCATTGGCAGCCGCGTTTCTGGGTTGCATAACCAGATTCATATAACCCTTCAACCCTTTGAAGTGGCTGTTTGATCTGGGAGAATCCCGACGCAACTTCTTGAAATGAGGACGGAAACTGTGTTTTTTTAATGCACCTCCTCTTATCTTCTCCCAGAAAATTATCGGTGATCATTATCCAATTCCATCCAAATTGTTTATTTCCAACCATTACTTTGAAATTGGGCCTGATGAGTTGCAGTAAATCCACACGCTCCTGTTTTCTGATAGCTAATTTATTCATTGGCACTATTGATCTGCGCATTGCTTGGTTATTGCGCCCAGAATGAGAAGCCAGGTTTGATGCTCGTGAAGGCTGAAAAATTTAAATCAATTAACTCACTCTGTATTAAAGTTGCCAGGTATCCCTTATAATAGGGATGTCCCTCATTTGAGGGCCAGAAACCATGTCCCTTACAGAACTGGCTGGTGCCCCTTGTTATATGGGATTTTCCTATTAGAGGATTGGAAGGCTTCACCTTTTATTTAGGCTGAAGAAAATGCCCAAAACATCCCATATTTTGGTGCGTGAGCCTTTTATAAAGGCAAGAAAGATGTGCATTTTGTAATTTATGAACATGGATATGTTAATTTCACATACAGACACCATGTGGCTAAGTTAGCTCAAATCAATACTTTAATTTGGTATTTAAGCGAAGCACAAACCAGTTAATAGGCCTTTCCTGATTGAAATTCATGTCATGCAGGGCTGACAATGTCCCCGGTTGCTATTGAAAACCTGGCAAGACTACTCTGTATAGCTGTGCCTAAAGCATCCTTGTCCGCCCTGTTCCTAAAGTTCTCTGGTTTCAGGCACGCAGAAGGCAAAACTGACACACAACTGTTTGGGGAGCAAAGGGGATTGTGCCGAAACAAAACAAATTGTTATCAATTGGCGGAATTAAAAATGTAGGGCTCCTCCAATTAATTGGAGAGCCTCCTTCGACAACAATTTGAGATTAAGCTCCGAGAAGCAGCCATCGACAAAAACGTATTTAATGCTCTGCAAAGGATTTTTGTTTCTGTTTTGGTTTTTTTCCGCCTTAGAACATTATGACATTCTGATTAAAAAATTGAAGGCTACCAAAAAATAATATCAAAAGCATACACAAAATGGATTTGAAATGACAACCAAAAGACACAGAAAGGGGGGGGAAACAGAAAACTATTGCTGATCGTCACATCGACAAACAGGAGAATGGCAAACAAAGGCACACTCAATAAGTAGCTGTCAGTAACATCTGACAAGAGAAAACAAACAACATATGCTAAAACATTACAGTCGAATACAGCAACTCTGAACAATCCTAGGAAGCGTAAATTAGCCAAAACTCAAAGACCTGAGCAGGGCTGTTGTTAAAATGCTGATTTATGTGTATGGATGTACCTCCAATTCAACAGTTGACTATGCTGAACCCATGAACCTCGCAGGGTTTTCTTAGACAAGGAACGCTCAAAGATGGTTTTGCCAGTTCCTTCCTCTAAAATATAGTCCAGAGCCCCTGGGATTTGTTGATGGTCTCTCACCCTGCTTAGTTTCCAAGATCAGATGAGATCTGGTGCCTTTAGGGTATTTAGGCCACAGGCAAGGAGGCTTAGAGGTCTCTTATTCCTAGGGTTGCCAACAGTTGGAATCCACTTGATGGCAACTAACAGCAGCAATACCATTCTTGGGATAATGTAGGTCATGGGAACCTGAAAAGGGGCAAAAACGTTGTGTTTTTCACAATTCGAGGATTTCTGCAGAAAAGTCGGAGGGAGCTGGAGGCCTGGCCTGAAGCTGGAACTAAACTAAGTGGCAAAGTTAGAGATAGGTTTGTACCTTATTCAGGATCTCTACAGTCCTACTCCACGCAAGAGGCATCCTCCCTCCCTCACCATCGCCACTGAGTAGCATAAAAGGAGCATACGCATCTATTTGCTTCAAATGTCTCCAACAAGGCAGTCAGCAAACAGGCCTCCTAAAATGCTAATTTACAAAATACGGTTATTTAAAACAACCTAGTATATTTAAAATAGCCACAAGAGTCAACATAACAGTAAGAAGGATGAGTCTAAGTCAACTGAAAACAGCCCAGAACTAACCAGCTTTTGAAGATCATTATAAGAACAGATATGGAGGAGGACTACTCATTATTATCATTAATTATTATACTTTATTTATATAGATTTACACAGCGCTGTACATACAAACTCATGTGCAGGTTACAAGAGAAGAGATTCCACCTAAATGTAAGAATGGATTTATTTCTTTTTACTGAAAGAAAGAGCTGTTTCACAGTGGAATGGGAGATGGACTCTCCTTTTCTGGAGGTCTTTCAATGGAGTTTGGATGGGCATCTTTCAGGGATGCTTTAGCTGTGTATTTCTGCATGGCAGAAGGGCATTGAACTGGATGGTGTCTGCAGTACCTGTGGTACCAATTCTAAGATGCTATGAGCCTATGATCCTGGGGTAGGGCAGGAATAAGAAAGGACTACTGTGTCACAGGTACCTGAAGAGGGGAAAGCTGGGTGGAGGGATACGTATTATTGTAAGATTCAAGGTTGCTTGAACAAGACAGCGGTCCATAGCTCTCTTGGGAGTAGGAAATAATTTCTGATTTAAATTAAACTCACCGGAAAGAAGGCTGAGAGGTAGTTTGACCATGGACTATAATTATCAATACAGGAAAGACATATCTGATACAAGAAAGCAATTTAATCCATCAGACAGAGACATGCCACGGAATTAAGCCAGCGAAGCTCACCCTGGACATAAGGTGATTATTTTTAAGTGGAAAGAAAACAGCCTTGAGAAACGGATCGCCAGCCTAAGAGGACAACTCTATGTCTCTGAAGTGTCTTAATCGAGATACGATCGCTTTTCGGAAAGAGGTACTTTAAATCAGCATTCCTAAACTAGGTGGTCTGCCCTTAAACTTAATGGCCGGCTGGCTGCTTATGGAAATTGTCATTCAATGCATCTGGAAGTGTTTGGGTTGACTTTGTCAGCCATGTGGGTTTTGGCCATGATACCTCGAATCATTCATTCTGCCTGAAGTTACCCCAGAAGTATGTCCCAATACACTGTAACTTCTATTTGCTTAGGCTGAGCTGCATTTGCCATTTTATTGCTTATCCGTCCAGCATGGAGAACCTGAATAGGAGGTTTTGTCACCAAATTATTCAGAATCCACTCTCTAACACCTCATTTGAATTTGCTTTAATTGACAGGGCATTTGTTTAATTCTGTGTTTAGCTTCCATCCCACTCCTACAGTGCTCAGCGTTGGTAAGATAAACACGCTGCTCATATATTCAGACTGGAGTGTTGGCTGTCAGGAGCGTTAATAAATGATTTATTGGTTCTTCCATAGGCCATGCACAGATGCAACGCTGCGGCTCCTTAAAGTCACAGCCCACCAGTTCCTGGATGCTCCAAGGAAACCGTTCATAAATGAAGAGATCTCCTTGTAAAAGTATTTGTTCTTGATGTATACTGACACATCTCCAACAGGCCTGGTCCAAAGCTGGACTCAGAAAAATCAGAAGTTTTGATTTTCGCCATAAAAAGATGATTCTCTCAGTCATCAAGGAATAACACAAAGTTTCATAGTTTGCCAGAAAAAGCTCCTGCCCATTTCTGTCTTACTCCCACCTTCCCTTTCCTCTGCTCCTCCTCTCTCTAGGAGTTACAACAAGGAGGATGGGGATGCTGGGGCAACATCCTAACTCTTTTGAAGCCCACACTGAAGAGACGAGGAAAAGGAAAGGTTGCTGCTTACTGTATGATGGTTTCTTCTGACCCAATCCATTGCTTTCAATTCGAAATCAAAGTGGAAGTGTCAAGCACCCTTTTTCAAATATGTGTTTAATGTCAAGTTTAGTTAAGGCTTGGGTGAGGCACTTTCTATAACGCTTGGCCCAGAGCTCACTCATCCAGCAAGTTCTACCGATTTAACAAAAGATGTTTAAACGTTCAAGGCAGGCCCTCGCTACCAATTCAGAGATATCCGTCGTAAAAAAGCAAGCACTGGCAAATTAGCCCACACCTGAGAGACCTCCGCGGCTGCATTCCCAGGCATTACTCATCCAATTACACTTGAATTAAACTGAATTAATAATAGTGGGATGACATAAATACCAGCATAAAAAAAAAAAGTCTGGGCAAAAACGTGAACAAAAATGTAGATTGCCTTCCTTCCTTCCTTTGCAAAGTAGGTATTTTGCTCATCTCTCCCCACTTGAAGCCAGAGTTCTCAGATTCCATAAGCTCTTACCAGCTTTTAGATTTTTCTGCCTCTAAGAAAAGCTTTCCAACCTCCATTCCAAAGAAATGAAATGGGGAAAAAAATCAAAAACAGCACAATGTTTATATGGGTCACATCTATTCTGTTCTATTCTATATGGGGCACAGTCCAGGCCAGTTTGGCCTCATGGTTGCCCCAGCTGAATTCACAATATTCTCCTAGAATCTACAGTTTCATCAACTCATGGAAACCCTGTGGATGAGAAATCTTGAGTCCATCCATCTGGTATGCAGTCTTCCTCTTTTTCTACTCCAATATACTTTGCCTAGCACTATTGTATTTCCCAGTCATCTCATGATGTGGTCAAAGTATGGCAGCCCCAGTTTCGTCATCTTGGGTTCTAGGGAGAGTTCAGGCTCAATCTGTTCAAGGACCCATTTGTTTGTCTTTGCAGCTGCCCATGCTATTCTCAGCACTCTTCTCCAGCAACATCTCTCAAATGAGTCCATTTTCTTTCGGTCAGCTTTCTTTACTGTCCAGCCAGTGAAGGCCAGATGTTCATAGCCTCCAATTCAGAGCCAGATCAGGCTCACCATCAGTTTAGACAGGGATGGCATAAGGCAGCTTCTGCTTCAGTCCCTGTTTCCACACTGCACTGAATTGTTTCAAATCGCCTTATTACATTCAGAGTTAAGCAAGCCATGTCCATAACAGATCAAGAAGTGTTTGACCTTTATTATTTTCACATACGGGTGCAACCCTTCCCCATCTAAGGTACGTTTCTTTCAAATCCGTAATTCAGTTTTTACAGATTGAGTCCCAGGTTCATTACAGTCGGGCATTTGGATTAAAATCATGCTGATCTCAGATTTTAATCAGCACCAAAAACCCGAGCTTCGCTATTACATAGAATTCAGTAATAACTGATCCAAAGCAGCTTATGGCCAGGAAGAAGCTCGTAAACAGGGCAGGAGGAGGCAGACGACTGTAGATTTCCATTCGTCTTGATCTGCATTACAAGGTTTAAATGGCTGGGTCATTAAAAATGTTTTGAGATAAGCCTTTGATCATGAACTTGACATCTTTTTACGGTTGTTGGAGCCAACTGCCAATACATCTAACTCAGTCATATTCTGTTGTCATTATGTTTTCCTTCCCATTCTGTGCGCTGTTTGCCATTAAGAGCCTCGGTTCCTTGTTTCCATGGTTGTTTTGTATGCCAGGCCACAGCTACTCTCCTGGGACCGAGATTGCTGGATGCTGATATAGCCTGAAGGAATGGCTGAAGTGCAAGAATTTCACCCAAAGAGGGTTTTTCAAGAGGAGACGCAAAATAACAACCCAGGAAATATAAACCAGCCTGAATAAGCCATGCATAGGCACTGCACCAGAGCGTGACTACAATCCTTGTTATCGTCAGTTCATCTTTCCATTGCTGCAATACGACATGACCAACTATTTAATTTAAATTGGAAACGATTAACTCAAATCCATTAAAACCTGGTGCGGGCTCAAACCAAGGAATGGAGGGAGGGAGAGCATTGTGGAGGTCAAGGAGTTTTCCATCCATGAAGCACCCAAGCAAACTAAATCCTCTCTCCTGTGGACCTTGCCAAATCCATTGACCTGGGTCCTTGGCAGCATTCGGTGTGGCGGTGCGGATAGCCATGGAAATGTAAGCTGCTTGTAGTAGCAACTGCCAGATGCAAGCAATAGCCAGCAGCTTACACCAACCTGGCAGATGTCTAGGTACCCAGCAAGATCTTGGAGGAATGACAAAGCCAGCATCTCCGCAAGTACGGAAAGAGAAGCCATGCACTTTAGCAAGGAGAGGTACTGCAAACAGGGGTTATTAAAGAAGGCCCTATATGCCAAGGTGTGTGATTCAATCCCAGCAACATTTCAAAAAGGAGGAGGAGGAGGAGGAGGCAAAGAACAGCGTCAAAAGAGAGGAAATTGGGACAAACAATCGGATGACTGCTAAACCCATTTTCTGCCTGCTGTTTCTCTATCCCACATGTTTGTATGCCAGCTTCCTTAACTCTCCTCTACTGTACATTCTCCTCTACTAAAATTGCCTTTTGTATATGCATCTTAATGACACTGAGACTTTATTATGTAAATGTGTGCCATGTTCCAGAAGAGTTTATTCCTGACGTTTCGCCAGCATCTGTGGCTGGCATCTCTGAAGATACAAGGACAATGTCTTTGCTGGTGAAGAATCCCCCAAATCTACCCAGTAGTCTTGTTGAGATAAACTATTAAATCCAGTGAGTCTGAATGTTCTGTAAGTCTGAGATATTCTAAGTCTTGTTAAGGAGGATGACAGGTATTCCATATTCCAGTATGTCATATACTGGTGACATACTATTTGCAACAGGAGAGCAAAAACCTTTTTTTTAAGGATATAGGTCTTGTCTCACAATATCATACAGTCCTTGAGACAACACTTTAAATGTGTGTCATTGTCTAAAGCATTCAGGTGGAAGTGAAATACCCATCGACTGAGTTTTACACAAAGCCAAATGTGGCAACTTACTCATTCCAAAGTCCATTTGCTTTAAGACACTATTTTTCAACTTGTACCCTTCATTTTACAGTTTTAATTTTTAAACAGTAAGCTCTTATAATGCAGTAGTTGCACTTTATGGACGTTCTGAGACATTTTGCAGCTTTCAGTCAAAAGGTGGCACAAAAATATATGAATGCATATATGAATAAAGGAATGAGCAAATCTTGTCGCCTCTGCCCATCCCAAAGTCTAGACTGGTCCTTTAAAAAAACCAGGATAAGAAAAGTCACCAACCTTTTCTCTCCTTCCCTCTCTTCACAACCCAATGAATAGAATGAATGCTTTTGAGAAAGTGTTAGAAACTGATTAGTAAAGCTCACAACACGATATTTGCAGAGGAAAATATAATGATCTTATCGTCCTCTCTGTGCAAACTCAAAGCTCAGTCACTTCTTCCTAGCAATATAAAGGTAACCCCAAGGAATGCAGAGATTTTGCAGAGCAGGAAAGAAGAGTTATCTTCATTTAAGGAAATATGTCCAGTCGGAGAACGAACTAGAATATTGAAGAGAACGGCTGCAGGGCAAAACCAATGAGTCCTTTGGTAGGAGAAAGATGGAGGGATAAACTAAATGAGTGGATGAATGAATGAATGAATTGTGGAAAGATTACAACTAGATTCAATCCACAGAGACAGGGCCAAACTGGAGCCTGAATAAATAAAGCAAACTACAGTACCTTACGCACAGCAGAAATCCCACATCATTCCAGAAAATATATGCATCCAGATTAAGTGTTTGTAGGAATAAGGTCAAGAAGGATCATCCACAACATTTAAGTATGTACTAACGTCTGAACTAAGTATACATATTCGGCCGGCCAAGAAAAGCTTGCCGCTTTTAAACAAACACAACAACATTGGTAGCTGCTTTGTTTGTTGGAGCCACATGAAAACTCTGCCCAGAACTTGGAGCCAAGTACACAATTGCCACGGGAGTTCTTGTTTTTATACTTTTTGAGCTTACGAGACACAAATATATAACTGTGCCCTCCTCGGCGTTGTCTTGGGAAAAAAGCAGGGGAAAATATTGTTTCAATATCTGCTGGTTTTGATAGTACTATACACAGGAGCCAAGACAAGAAGACTTGTAGCAGCATAACGAAACACGACAGAAACTAAGCAGAGTTCTAATTCATCCCAAAGGGCTCCAACGTCTCTTTCCGGAAGGGTTTCTTGGTAGCCATAGGGGGGAAAAACCAGGAAATCTTTCCAAGTGAAAATGAACTAATGGAAGAATGGAGGTGATCGAAAAGCTTACAGGGTTGAAAACTCTCCTTGATTGAACTTGGCTTCACTAATATCTCAGTGTCAGATGCTGCAGCTTCATAGGTAAAGTTGCCAATATGGAAGAAAGTTACTAAGCAAATAGTTCCCAAGCTAACTTGCGTCATCAAAATTGTGGTTTGACTATCCATGGTCCTTTAGGAAAATTGACTAATAGCCATTGTGGTGCAACACTATAAATAAGTGAAAATCCACAACTACTGTATATACTCATGCATAAGTCTAAAATTTTGGTCAAAAAAGTGACCCCCAAAACCTGGCTTGACTTATCCACAGGTCAATGTAAGTACTGTATCTTAACTCTCATTTAAAAGAAAGAACTATTGCCAGGTGAAAAGCAAGAGCATCACCTGTATTCTCTCATCCATTCAAGTTTTAGTCTGAGTACAAACAATTATACCTGCTGGAATTGGTAGAACTTCTTTAGCAGTGTTTTCCTTAGGTTCATCCATTAGATCCTTTGCTACATGCCACTACCTTTTACACTTGACTTATCCTCGGGTCATATCAAAATCCATAATTTTGGCCCCCAAACTTGCCCTCGATTTATACATGAGGTTACGGTCGAGTATATATGGTACACTAGACTCCAAGTATAAAGGTTTGGAGAGAATGTGTGGCATTTTAAACTATCATGGATGGTCATAATCCCAACTGAGGAGAAGAAAAGGCAGATCAGAGACTCTTACTGTCAACCGCAACTTGATGCACTAAAGACTTGTGGCTGGACCACCCGCCTGGAGCGACAATACCATTTGCATGTATATCTAATTTCCTATACAGCTCAAACTTGCTTTTTATTTCATCAGCAAAAACTAATCCAATGAAATCATCATATGCTCCACTTTGCTCCTCTAAAGAAGGGAAACGATTCTCATTTTTGATTAGCCTGCCTGTAGCTACCACTAAATGTTATTATTATTTAGTACCAAGAGTATATTTTCAAGACTTGGGCAAAGCTGGGCAATTTAGCCAAGATTAAATCAGGCAAACATTAATATATTGTATAAACACACAGTTCCCCACCCACAGAGCATTTGCACACAAGCAAAGGCTGCCTTTCAGCCACACATCAGAAATCTAGGCCATCAAACAGGAGCTGAAACTAGCATTCATCTTTGACATGGCAGCTTCTCTTGAGGAGAGTGGTCTTCACATAAGGGAGGACTTAAACATACAGCATCCAAATGGTGCAGTCGTGGAAGGATTACCATTCCTATCACTATCAAGGTGTGGTTTGCTGTGAGAAGCATCTGTCATCTCACTTCCGTACAGAATCCAAGATTGATCTGTTCTCAGTCATATGAAACCAAGTACAACCAGAATGGTTTATGCCTTCAAAAGTGAAGAAATCTCATAGTGGTTGACCATTTTTATCATGTTTCTTGTCATCTGAGAAAAGTCGAAGGTTAGGTCGAAGGCTTTCATGGCCGGCATCCATAGTTTTTTGTGGGTTTTTCGGGCTACGTGGCCATGTTCTAGAAGAGTTTATTCCTGACGGTTCACCAGCATCTATGTTTCGCCAGAGGAATTCTCTGAAGATGCCAGCCACAGATACACACAGCTAAGGATGAACTTGAACTTAAAGCCATAGCTGCTGAGAAGCCTAGGCGGGCCCATGTTGACCCACATGCTCCATACCCACAAGAATCTACCCCACAGCAGGAGAAAGGAAGCAGGGCCATGACTCAGTCTTCCATTGGTTTCAAACTACTTATTGCAAGCCTATCTGCTGATAAAGTCAGCTAAAGCTACCACAGGTTGCAAATACAGAGATGTATCAAAGTACTTACCAAATTTCTGAAAACCAAACCAGACCTAAGCGCATGCTCCAAGCCCATAAGCCAAAATTCAAATGTCTCCACTTCACAATCTTGGAGCAATGGACAGACACACCTTGACTTTTATCATTATGGACAATAACAATGAAAGGGAAGCAATAATGTTGTTTATTTAAAACATTTATTTATAGCCTCTTTTCCTCTTTTTAAAAAAGTTCTGATATAAGAGAAGGGAGAATACAGAATTCCTTGGTTGCCATGTAGATCTTCCCTTCTTCTGTGATCATCTTACTGTGTGTATTTTCACAACTGATAATTTACAATTAATCCAAACTAACCTGCCCCAGTGGTCTGCTGGCTCACCATGCATACATTATATATTAATTCCTATATTAATTCTGAAAGTACTAAGCACATAGTTTGTCATAATTCCAAAATGACAGGAGAAGCTGGTGATAGGCTGATCCATGATATGGAGGCCAAACTGTGTCACCGAGGCATGAGAACACAGGAGGGGATGCATTAAGAAAGAAAAACCATTCAGATTCATGTAGCATACTAAGCAAAGTGCTTAATGACTTGATAGAAGGACACCTTCAAAGGGTGTGTTCTCACTTCAGGCTTTTTGGCAGTGCAAATGGCCTTACCAATGTGTTCGTTTTGATCTGTCACCTAATGATGTTACATTGCTAAAAAAAACCTTGGCCTTCGTACTAGGTCCTAACCTCTTTGTAAGTTATGAAAAGTTAGATCAAGGCAGTTTTGTAAAAGGGGAAAAACACTGGCCGTATAGCAAGGAAACTGTTAATGGACTCCACTAAAGATGGATTGAGAGAGAAGGGCAAGAAAGAGAGAAAGACAGACAGACAGCGCAAGCAATAGCAACTCCCATCATCCCCACTGAACATGCAACTGAGGACTGATGAGAACTCCAATCCACCAACATACCCCTCTGTTAGAGGCAGGGAAGACAGGGGCCACATCTACTTCTATATGGGAATCTGAAAGGTGCTTTGATTGAGAAGCAACAGAACAGAGAACGGAGCTGGTCACAAGTCTTAACAGATCTTGGAGATGGGCCTCCACTCATCCCTTCTCTTTTAACCTCCTTTTCCTCTCATTAATTTGAATGCCCAGCTTTACAAAAAAATGCCAGTACCTATTTACAAATAAGTTCTCTGTAAAGTCAAAGGCTTTCTCTGAAGATGCCAGCCATAGATGCTGGCGAAACATCAGGAATAAACTCTTCGAGAACATTGCCACATACTGTATCCTGAAAAATCCAAAATACGTTCTCTCTTTGTGCATGTGTCTGGAGGTTCACACACATCAACATACCTACTGATTCAGTCACTAATCTGCAATAAAGAAAACAGAAATGTGTATCCCTGCTATAAAAGACTGGGATTGGGCAGACGTCAGGCTCTTTTATACCAAAAGCCCAAGACCCAAACCAGAGCCAGGCACAAAAGACTTAAAGAGCAGTATTATCTGTGCATACATTCTGAGCTTCTGAATGTGTGTTTTTCCTTCAGCGACCAGACTGAACTAATCCATCTCATCTAAAACTCCACTCAAGATTACTTCACTTTTTTATTCATTTCAGCAGCCTACATTAGGCCAAAAATAGTTTTTTGTTATTGTTACATGATTCTGAAATCTTTTGCACATCACCTGGAGATCACCTAGATCCCAATACAATGTCTGCCCAATCTGGGTTTAAGCACAGAAAGGTATTTCCACTGAAGCTTCACCAACTAGTTGGGTCTACTGTCCAAATCCTGAAGTTTCTGTCTTCTTTGGGGGAAACGTACATGCATTTTCTTGGACCATCACCATCTACTAATAACCCACCACCAAACTAATCCTCATGCCGACATTTTAGAAAAGCTATCCAGTTCCAGAACCAGCCCTTTCTTAATCGGATGCCTCCTGAGTATTAAAGATTAAGAGGAGGTGTCGTTCCTTCTTTACGGACCCAGTTCTCTGAGGTGTAACTGGAGTTGTCTCTCCACCAACCAGCTGCAAACAAATTAGAAGTCATCCTGAGTCTACGAAGCACCCTCTCCAAGCGTACGGATCCAATTAAGTCCCAGCGCACAGCTGATTTTAAAGAAATCTTCCTTGAAGCAGCCACAGGACTTTTGAAAAGGCATCCCTTTCTTCCCTTCAACTGCAAAGAAGAGCTGAAGAGAGCAGGAAAGCAGGATTTGCATAAGGAACACTTCACCAGCAACCCCATTGCCTGCAAACACAGGGCCCCTTGCAGAAATAAATGCTAATGGAGCACTCTTCACAAGTCTTTCCTCCCACTTCACCAAGCAGCACTGATTTGATCAATCCTTTATTTCCTGGCTTCAAGTTGCCGGCTCCTTCATGGATTTGTAGGAAGGGGGCATCTGAAGCGAGAAAAGCAGAGAAGGCCTCGTGTCTTTGCAGAGATTTATAGCTAAGTCACTTTAACTGGCTCATACAGTCCAGGAGTCCAGTGCAAAGCAGAGCCATGCCAGGCTCGAGGCCACCTGGAAGAAACCGCTGAAGCCCAAAAGGAGACGTGAGATGAAGGAACCATTTTAAATAATATTTGAGCCCATTTCTTTTTATCACACTAGCCCAGGTGAAGAGACAGTCGGCCCTCCACATTTGCAGCTTTGACTTTTGTGGATTTGATGATTCACAGATTTGATTAATATGTGGTGGAGTCTCCTTCCTTGGAGGTCTTCAGGCAGAGGCTGGATGGCCATCTGTCGGAGATGCTTTGATTTAGATTTCCTGCATGGCAGAATGGGGTTGGACTGGATGGCCCTTGTGGTCTCTTCCAACTCTATGATTCTACGAATCTCTAGGTCTTCCAGTGCAACTCTATGGTCAACGCTCCCCAGAAGTTGCGCTGGAGCACCCATGGAATCCTAGAGAGAACACTTCTCTAAGCTTTCTACATCCTCCAGAACAATCCTATGGTCAGCGTTTGGCAGATGTTGACCACGGAGTTGTATTGCAGGACGCAGAGATTCCTAGAGAGGTGTTCTCTCAAGCAAAATAAATTGAGATTCTTTTTTTATTTGCACTTTTCCACTTTCACAGGGGGCCTGCACCTCTAACCCCGGTGAATGTGGAGGGCCCACTGTACTCCCAAAGCTGTCGAGGATTTAGGGTACTCAGGGGTGCCATCACCCATCCATTCCCAACTTCTCTCGTCTTTCTGTAACCTGAGGTTTTTATTAGCAGGAATGATCTGAACAGTGAGTAATATCTATGCTGCAAACTTTTATAGGAGTGAAGGAAAATCAATGCAGCCTGCAGCTAGGTGTCAGAAGCCAGCGGGGAGAGCAGAGGAGGAGGGCTGTGGAGGTGAATGGCGCCTCCAGCCATAACTCAAGCTGTCCCTGCGCAGGTCGAGAGCAGGCGTGGATGTCAGGTGTTATACAGGCTGCTGCACATAATCATCAAAGCTCAATTTCATCGCTTGCTAATACCAGGTTTGGAGCAAAGTAGAAAAGAAACCCAAAACTCCCAAAGTATTCACAGTGCAACACTGGTAGCTGCAACACCAGTCACTGCGCCTCACTGAGACCAGCCTTGCCAAATGTCAGTCAGGTTGCAAAAGTGGTTAATAACCAGGACAGGTGCTCAGTAATGCCAAAAGCCATCTTTCTGGAGGAACTACAAGGTAGTGGTCAAGGATCAGTTTGGAGATCAAATGCTCCAAGTTCAAATCCCAGCATCGCTAGTGTTACTGACAGAGTTTACATTTTGTATTGTAACACTTTTTCAAGAATGCATTAGTTGCTCTGAGAAAGGATCCATTGGCATAAAGCAGTCCAGATATTATTGGACTGGAACTATCATCAGCCTAAACCAGCATAACCCAACAGTAAGATGGGAACTACAGTCCAGCAACACCTGGGAGACCCACACATTCCCCCAGCCCTTGGCAAGAGTCTCAAGACAGCTAGGTACAAGTTCCTGGTATTTTAGCCCAACTTCAGTGAAATTTGTAGTTGGCTCACTAACCTCTACTGCAATTCAATCCAGGAGTTTCCCTACAACAAATGCTCCCGATTCCCAAACTGCCATCCCAGCCAAGCAACACATGAGGGTCGCGTCAAAGTGGCCACTCTAGAGCAGTTTCTGAGCTTCTGTTAATTTCATCAGAGTTCATATAGGGAACATTCAACTACTGGATTGTGTCTCACCACCGAGATAAACTACAGCACGAGAATGCTTCCTTTCCCTTACAGCTGGGAACTCCAAAACCAGTTATCATCCTGAAAGAAGCCCAGGAAACTAGCCACTTGTCAATGCATTGCTTTTAATTCTGTAGTAGTTTTATTATACTCCTTTCATTCCTTCTATTTAGTGTGTTTGCATTTCCAAACAAATTGCCATATCCAAAACAATGCGCTATGCAAAGCATATGAACCAAATACACTTGTCCAATCCATGGGTCTTATCTCACTAGCAGAAAAGATGGTTTAGTGTAGAATACTGGAATGTTGCTCATATATATATAGTCATACAGTATCCAGATGTATCTCCAATGCTGAACTGCAGTTTCCAGTAGTCTTTATCATAGGCTTTGCTGGCTACCACTGATGCAACTTGCAGCTCAACAACATCTGAAGGGCCACATGATTCCCATCGTTGAGATGGATCAAATTATGGCTGGATCTGCACGACTTAACATTTGTACAGATAGAATAAAATTATACAGTATTCAAATGACTCATGCTGTAACTCTGAGTGGGCATGTAATTTCACGGCAGACCACATTAGTGAACAAGCTGCAGGTCAAGTGGAACTACCTAAGCAGAAAAAGTCTAAGATGTTTTAGTGTCCGAATCAGATAGTCCAATTGCTAAAAATACAAGAAAAAATGAGAAAACATAAAGTTAAACAGGCTCAAGGTCTCTTTAAGTGAACTTTTATTTTCACACATTGGCCAAATCAGCTGCCTATGGGAATCCCACAAGTAGGACAGGAGTGCAATTGCACCATCACCACTCACTCATATCACTCAGATATGGAGAGGCACACTACCTCTGATACTGGAAAAATGTATGTACAGTTGGCCCTGTGGATCTACAGGAATTCAGTGCTGGGACCCCCTGTGGATGTGAAGAACATAAATAATCATGATCCCATATTATTAAATAGCAGCCACATGAACATGAATGCTTCAGCCAGACAGGGCTGGAAACCATAAAGCCCTATGAGGAGCAACTGGAGTCTCCTTCGTTGGAGGTTTTTAAACAGAGGCTGGATGGCCATCTGTCAGAGGTGCTTTGATTGTGTGTTCCTGGATGGCAGAAGAGGGTTGGATTGGATGGCCCTTGGGGTCTCTTCCAACTCTAAGATCCTATGAATAATGTAGGGTGTGGCAATCCACAAATATTTGAATTCACGAATCTGAAGCACATGGATCTGAAGAGTCAACTGTAAAATAATTTGCTATTTTTTAATACATTCAGATCTTCAACCTGCCTAGTGATTTGGTCCATTCTGCACCAAGGATGTATAACAGTACATGTCAGAAACAGGAGCCAATGGGAGCATGCAACACTCAACCACCTCCACCCACATGCAGAACTGTAGCATCCAACACTTGAGATGAATCCAGTAATTTCCATCTGAAGCAGTGAAAATTCCCCTCCCTTCCATCTGGGATATTTTTAGAATGGCAAGTGACTGCATAGATTCCCAGCAGCGTGTGATACTAATGTCACAGGTGAGATGAGAATTAAATAGATATTTAGTACACGGAAGGAAAGGCTCCTTGGTGCCAGCTAGGAGATATGCGTCTGTGATGATGGCTGCTGGCGTCTGAGGGGAATTTAGCCTTTATTTCATTTGGAACTGAATCTGGATCTCGAATTAGATTCCTCTGGAGCAAATGAGATTGCAAGCCCTGAAGGCACAGTCTGATTCTTCTCGGCATTCCTTATCTGTGCAGACCCAAATATGCTATTGACTCTAAAGCAATGTTAAATAATAGTATGTAAAAGTCTTCTTGCTGTATCTAACACCTATGTCAGACAAATAAGTTGCTTCGCTGAAGCAGTGTCATGCCTCCACTACAGAAGACTCTCAATCCTAACAAAGTTAAGGTAGCTAGACAATTGAGTGGCTGACATGCATCCCACCATTATTGATTTATTCACATAGCTGAAATAAATACGCAAACTTCTTTATTGAAGAACCAGCTTAAAGGAATCACTACTTCACCTAACATTCAAATGAATTTAGCTGGCTTACGTATAGCCATAGAATTTCAAAGAGTTAACCCAAGAGGCAGATCAAGAAACATGGCCCTGAAACAAATTTGGGTGTACCTGTCAGGGCTGCGCATGAGGGTCTCTCCAAAGCACAATTCGGAGTTTGATTGGCAATTAGGATTTGGGACCAGTTAGGATCAATCTGGACCCAATCTATTCTGACCCAAACCTTGAATATGGAATCTAGAACAACAGTCAGCTTCCCTCTTCTCTTGTATGGACTGTAACATCCATGTAAAATTTGGATGCCAAGTAGACCCCTGAAAAGACAACCACCTGAGCCCAATTTGAGACAGACAACTCCAGGGGTTTTGTGCTAGGGCACCTCAAAAGCTAACTGGCATTCAAATGATCAAAAACAGTTTTAAAAGCTGTTGCCACCACTCCATCTTGGCAGTTCACTTTGTACTGCTTTTGTTCTGATACACTGTCCCCTGAAACATAAACTAACAGAGCTTGTTAAACTATGATATATAATGATAATGAAAGCATGCTTGAAGAGAGGATGCTCCCCCCTTTTTTTAACCAATAATTCAACTAATACAGTTCAATGAAGCAATATAAGAAAGTAGCAGAGGTGAAGACAGCATTATTATCAGCAGTCTAACTGTCTCTTCCCTAAGCAAAATGGTGCTTATTTTTTAAAGCCCTACTCATTTGCCATTTGCAGTCAAGTTGGGATTCATTCCCATCTGAAAGTGGTCCCACAGAATGCTCTGCCTTTTCTGCCATGACTCAGACCACCTGTCTTCTATCTAACGCCAACACAACAACAGGACAAGGGGAGGGACAATAGATTTCACTATTGAAGTATATTTGAAAGTAGACTCGTTCAACAGAAGTAACAATAAAGGCAAACAGAAGATTAAGTTAGGCTGTTCAACAAAACAAAAGGAAATCAAACGCTTCAGGGAGACGAATGTAGAT
>NC_056529.1:26270728-26277039 GCF_019175285.1 Sceloporus undulatus
GACAATAAAAAATCACAGTCTCCTAAGCACAGTTCTTTCATGATTTGGTATTAACACAGAACAAAGAAATGGTCTGAGATGTCAGGGATGATGGGAGTTGTAGCTCTTCACCTCTGGCTTGAACTCACCACCTGGTTGTGCACTGCGCTGACCAGTTTTGGCCAGTGGTTATAGCTTAGCAAGAGTTACAGAGAACAGGCTGAAGACCCCGACAAACTCTCCAAGCCTTCTCACTCTTGCTTCCACAGAAGTCTTCACCCTTCTTCTTCAGGATCCAGCTGGTTCTTGTAGCTTCACCCAAGACACCAGACCACTCAGTAGTCTTAAATAAAAGATCTACTTTATTCTACTATATACAGCTCCAAAACTATCCAACACAACAATACTCTACTCCTCACTATCCACTACTACTACCCACACTACAAGCCACAAAATACATTGGGATGCATAGTCCTTATTATAGTCAATGCATGGTACCACCTACTGTGGTCTGTTTCCCACCTCAGTAGGCGTGTACATCATTCTCATTGGTTCTCTTGGTTCATCCTACAATTAATGATTTCATCATCTCAGCCTTGACCACTTAACAATTGTCAGGTGTGTCCAATTATCCACTTTGCATCTCTGTCCTTGGCTCTCAGGACTTGTTAATTGTATTACCATTTACACCTGTGTGGTTCCCAATTGGCTTCTGCTGAGTCACCCTGACTCTCACATACATGTTTTATTTCATTTACTGTATATCCCATGTTGCTTTTTCCTTGACATGAGATGCTAATCATGTAACTTCAATGGTCCCAAATAATCCCACCTCTAAGTACTATACTGTCCCCTTTTTTCACTCCATATCCCACTGCTTTATATGACCATGTTGGAGAGTCACTGTTTGGCTTTTCTCCTTCTTTTTAATATCTAACTCTCTGGATTGGTCAAAGGTATTTCAGATTGTGCCATTCTGCACCAAAATTGAACTGGATTTATTCATTCTTTTCTGACTCTTGTACAAATTGCCCAGATCAGCAGAGTTTGCTTTGTTATTCTGGGTTTTGCCAAATCAATTATACAGCCTTAGCTTATCCTCAATCCCTGTCATCTATTCTGACAAGACTTTTGTTACCTCTAATAACCTGTCTACTGCTGTACTGTCAGGGACCCATTCATATTTCACAAGTATGTTTGGTAATGCCACATGAGGCATAACATGTCAGTCCTTGGCTTTCACTGACCAACTAATCCTCTGTGCTAAGAAGACAATTCTTGCCTTAAATTGAATTGTGCAGAGTGACCTTCTTGGGTCATTTCTGACCTAGGAGGAGACCAATTTTGAAGCACGACACTTACCAATGTCAAAGTGAAGCAGTTATTAAGAGCAGCCCCAAATGCTCTTTGAATTAGCGGCGCAGGCTGCTTCCCAAGCAACCTGCATCAGTCACGATTGCGCTCGCAATCTGCACTCGGCAAATGTGATGACCCACCTAATGGATTTTATGGGCCACCTGTGCAGAATTACGGATTATCAACTTCATTTCTCCATTTTGGCAATCCCTTTAGACGGTTTGATCCTGATTTCCAGTGGAGCTTGACACTTGCAAGATTCAACAAAGTCTGGTTAATAGAAAACAGCCACATGGTCTCACACTCCCTTTCCTTGGAAGAGCACAAAAAAGATGGGTTCATTAACAAATGGGAGCAGATAGGTTTGAAAAATCCCTGCCACAGGGAGACCTCAGAAGCCAACTGCTTGCAGGATCTAAAGGGCTAGACTAGAAGCATGGCAGACACCAAATTTCATACAGCCTCAGCCTTTCCAAATCTCCCAAACCAAAGCAGAGATTTATTTAAGTCTAGGCTACGTTGCTCCAGAGCTGTGAACTGACAGCTAACTTCACACAAAGGCAGCGCATGCAATATGAAATGAATGAGAGCACGTAACCTGCTGAGGAACCAAAGCTGCTGTAAGTGCTCCTTGGAGACTGGGGCATCCAAACACCAAGTCCAATACTTTCATCTCCTTCTGACAACAGCAGCCCAATTAAAGGAGAGCTGGATGACAAGCGTCACGCTAAACGCCGCTTGGTTAAAAGCGCTCAGTAGCTCCCAACTCCCTGTTTTATCAAAGCTGTCACTACAACCACCCCATTCCCAATCACAATATTTAGGAACTGGTAATAAAAGAGAAATTTGATCCGCTTCTAATAGGTGTCAAGAGGAAATCAATGGCCTGTCTTGAATCTGAGTAATTTCAAAACCAGCATTTAAAAAATTGACCAAAATCTCCACCAAGAAATAATTTATAGTAGGCGAAGGGAGAGAAAATGAGCCGAATACCGTAACAGTGCTGTGCCTGGCACATCTGAGAAAAGGAAGAGAGACAGAGATAATGAAGAGATAACAACAACAACAACAACAACAACAACAACAACAACAACACTCTGCACAGGACAGGGTTTGATTTAATGCAAAGAAGCTCAGGTTCTCGTATGCTACCTTCAAACAAGAAATGCCTAAAAAGCAGCTGCTATGATAGAAAAAGGAGTAGGCAAAGCATTTCTCCTTCACTAAGAACAAGAATTCTTTACTATATTCCAAAACAAAATGCTAGCCCTCTTCTATGTTTTGAGAAGAGCAACCTACCCATCTTTACACCAGCCAACAGTCACTTTTTCAGAAAAGAGATTATGATGTCTTTATAAAATGTGATATTTGATATAGTGGAGGTGGATGTAAGGCCTCTGGGGGGCAAAGTGTCTGCTCTACCCCAACCATCACCCCATAAATCTGTGGTATATAAAGCTATTGTGTGACAAACACCATTCACTCTATTGCTGCCACTTCTGCTAACTTGGGGTGAATGCTCCAACCCAGGCGATTTTCAAAACAGAAAGAAGAGACAAAGACCCATTTGTTTACAATATTTGTTGCTGTCATTTTAAAATAACCATACATTCATCTTTATTTTGCTATCCACAATTATGTGCTGCTAACCAACTTTTCAGTGTCCCCTCCCCAAAAAAACCCACACCTAGTTCACATCCTTAAGCAACATTAAAATGGGTTACAAAAGAGACTGGGTAGGGCATGTTATAGTCAGACTATATTCTTGGTAGCTGTCTTCACTGGTCTCATTTCAAGAGAGTAGGAGAAGAGAAAAGATACAGCAGGCTTGCATACAGCGCAGTTTGCTCAACATGAGTAGGGAGAGTTCGTTCATTTCTGCAGAAAGAGAGTTGCACTTGGACCCAGGAGACTAGGGTTCAAACTCCAGCTCAGCCATGGATGGACACACTAGGCGGCTGTGGGCAAGTCACTTGTCTTCTCAGACTCAGTTCCCCACCTGCAAAATGGGAATAAAAGTGACCTACCTCATAGGCCTATCAACCGCACAAATGAGTTTGGTATGGTAACGCACATTACACAATGGAAATAATATTTCTGCTGTTCTGGGGAGGCAGGCACAGCAGAAACCAAGACAAGTTTAGAAATGAGTGAACAAAATTCAACTGTGAACAGAGGAGGGTTCGTGTACAGATGATGTTGGATGTACCAGTTCCAAAAAAAGCGAGCTTCACCGTTCCCAGATCAAACCCCATAGAGGAAAATGTATCCAAAAAGCTACCCATATTGAGGATATTTGATTCAATTCTCATTAAGCCATAACACAAATAAGAGGGTCAGAAGGAATATAGAAAAAGACAAAAGCAATCATCAGTACATCAGTTACATGACCTTCTTTTTCATGAACAGTTTTTTAAAATACATATACATTGGAAACAATATTGGGTTATATGAGAGAGAGAGAGAGAGAGAGAGAGAGAGAGAGAGAGAGAGAGAGAGAGAATGGATGAATAAATTATGGGAAAAGGATGAAGAGAAAATATAATCATCATTTCAGAGTATGCATATTAATTGTAGCAGGTAAGAGACAATCAAAAAGTTGCGCTCATAACAACTCATTTCCGCACAAGCATCTGTGATGGCTTCCCAGTCATGTAACTTTTATGAATTATCAGGCGCATGCATGGAAGTGGAGACAAGTAGCAATGCAAATCTTTATTTATCTTGTTTTTGCATGAAAGAATAATTTCGAAAGGTTTCCTCCCCGCCTGACAACATGAGGAGAGTCTGTGGATATTTTCACATTTGGAGAAATTGTCTGCGAAAAATTAGTTTGTGCAAAAAAACCCTCTCAACAACATTGTATTTTGTGCAAAAACAGTGGTTGACCTTTTTGTGTGTGTGAACAATCCTTTCATTTCAAGGATGTGGAAAATCCACATCCCTAGAGACCATGAGAATCACCATGACTTAAAGGGGGGGAAATTACAAGTAATATAACAAAAAATGAAACAAAATACATTTATACATCAAGATTATATTATGTACACAGGCATAGCATGGAGCATGAAAGGTGGGGTGAATTCCCCCAAACAGTCATATGTGATAACTAGGAAAGATATGGCAACCCTGGCTCACATAAGTTTTATGGGGAAAGCCACTTCTAAAATGCATGGGTGTTTTCCATATTACGCATGAGATTCCTATATGCACAGGTATACGGTAGAAAATATCTCCTGAAAAGCAGCCCATAGCATCACTGTTTTATTTTTGGTGTATGAACGTGTGTGTGTCAAATACGTTTCACAAACTAGGCCAGTATTTCAGAATGCTAGAGATTTAATGAGAGCCAAGTCCCTCTTGCAAAATGTTTAGAGGACTAGAAGGGCAAGAAGGATTCTAGAAGGAAAATAAGGAGTGTGCTTGTAGATGAACCGCCAAATTAAACACTTAGGCCTGAATTCTATTCGAAGTCTCAACAAAAGCTGGAATCCCATTGAATCGACTAGATATCACTGAATCAAGCCTTAAAGAGTAAGTCAATACTTACTAGATCTCATTACTTCAGTGAGTCTACTCTTGGTGGAACCAAGATTGAGGCCAAAATCTTGCAACGAGATTCTTAAATCTCAAAGAATCCCAATCCCAATAATATCCTACCACCCAAACAACTGTAAATACTCCAGAGATAAGGAGTACAAAATATCTTCCATTTCATAAAAAATGTCCAGGGTGACATTATTAGGAAAAAGCCAACAGAGTGTGATGAAATCCCCTTCTTGCAGCCCTGTTTGCAAGGGAGAAAGGCCACAGACCCAGGACACAACCATTCCAGGCTATGCTTGTAGCATGTTGGAACAGCATGCTTCTCGAGCCGAACAAAGCTTCCTAAATGCTTACCTGAAGGGTAAACTGTTCCAGCTTCATCTCCAGAGACCTGTTCTCCTCTTCTAACCGCCTCCTTTCAGTCTCCAGTTCTTCGATCTTTAATCTATGGGAAGAAAAACGATATAACAGAATGAAAGCACGAGCAATAAGCACTACATATGATACCTATGGAGAACCTTCTCCATCCTTTCCCCTTCCATCTCTGTCTCATGTTTCAGAGAAGAGGGGAATAGATTGCAAAATGAAGCATTTCTTCCCTACACTGCCAGAAAAGAACACCAGTTTTAAGTCTCTTGATTTTCCTTTCTCTCAAAATCCATTTAAAATGCTTATTATAAGATAAAAAGGCTGGTCTCGTCATCTACAGCCCCACAGCCTTTGCCAGCTTGGCACTGTGACATGTGTTAGGCCACAAGTCCTATCATCCACAGTCAGCATGAACTCCCGTGTTGTTTTGAGATGATGGAAACTGTAGTGCAATGCCTCTGGAGGGCACTAGGCTGGTGAAAGCTGGTTTCACCTATTTTAGTAGCTAGTTGCCTCTCAATATTTGGAGAATCCAAAAAGCTATTACAGGGGATACATTCAAAACAAAACAAAACACTATTTTCTACTTGAAACAGGATTCATTTTGTGGTTTTAAAATTCAAGCACTTGTTCTATTGTGCCTTTAAATAGGATTGAAAATGGCATTCAGGATTCTTGTCCTAACCTAAAAAGCCTGTTTCCCAGTCATCTGAGTAACTATGTTGTTTATGTTTTTACTGCACCACTTACTGTAAAAAGATGAGTTACTTCCAAATCGCAAGAGTGCTACTTCCATTAAAAATGATGAAAAACCAGGAATTTCTCAAGATGTGACTGGTCTTGTCCCTCCAAATCTGGGTGATGGGACACTATTCCTTGCTAGAGATTTGCACCATTTCTAACATTATGTAGAGAGCCAGCGTGGTCCAGCGGTTTGAGTGTTGAACTATGACTTTGGAAACCAGGGTTCAAACCCCAGCTTAGCCATGCAAACCCATTGGGTGACATTGGGCAAGTCACACTCTCTCAGTCGCAGAGGAGGGCAATGGCAAACCTCTTCT
>NC_056529.1:26277049-26287668 GCF_019175285.1 Sceloporus undulatus
GAACAAATCGCAAACCCATTGGGTGACATTGGGCAAGTCACACTCTCTCAGTCGCAGAGGAGGGCAATGGCAAACCTCTTCCGAACAAATCGCAAACCCATTGGGTGACATTGGGCAAGTCACACTCTCTCAGTCGCAGAGGAGGGCAATGGCAAACCTCTTCCGAACAAATCTTGCCAAGGAGACCTTTAGGGTTGCCATAAGTCAGAAACGGCTTGAAGACACACAAAAGCACAAGAAGAATCCTGTAGGATTAAACTAAAGACCTAGCCAGTCCAGTGCCCTTTCTTGCATAATGACTACCACACACCTCTGAAAATAATAAATTATAATAGCAAATAATAATAATAATAATAATAATATAAATAAATAAGCCCAAGCATTAGGACCCAGGGACAACAGTACCTTCCCACTTATGCCTTAGAGTCGATATGAGTCGGAAACGACTTGAAGCACACAACAAAATCAGAGCCCTGTTCTCTCCAATCCTGGATGCAGCATGTAGTTATCGAGTAAGAGCCATCCAAAGGTTGATCCTCCATGAATCAATCTGACGTCCTTTTTAAAGCCATCTAAATTGGCGGCTGGCGGCTATCTCTCCCGACAGTAAATTCTGAAGCTTCATTATGTACCTGCCCTAAATCTCCCATCATTCTCCTCCACATTATGTATTATTTTTGAGGAGCAACAAGGACTGCACATTAACCCAGACATGGTCACACTATACATTTGTACTGCATTGTGATATTGGAAGGTTTGTTTTCAACCCATACGTTGAATGCCTTCCATTCCCCAACTACCCTGGTATCCATGCCCCAGTTGCAAATGATAGTAAGGTGCTGAGACTTAGACACAAAGGGCGGTTTGCACATGTTCAAATGTGCTTTCTTGTTCAATCTTATTTCATTTGTTCTGTGGCTGAGCTAAAGACAAACTGCTGAGTTCTTTTGTAGTTCAAATTATGCCATGTATGTAGACAGCATCACTGAAGACTGCACCAAATTAATTACAAGGGGCCTTTTCCAAAACCTTGACTGCTTGCTTCAAATCCCTCGAAAGGTTTTCTTGAGCTGATGTAACTGAAATTAAAATTATCCAGAAAAAGCAGATTCCGAAGGCATAAAAATGCAGCATTTGAAGGCACCTCCATGTCCTCCTGAGAGCGTTTTAGCTTGGAGATAAGCTCTCAACCAAGCTACCCCGGCACCAAGCTGCAAATGTGCTTTTCTTGGAGGTTCGCCTTCTCAGATACATGCATAAGACAAAAAGCACGCATCCAGCTATTAAAACGGAGGAACAGTTTTACTCTTCAGAAAGGGACAGCCAACTTTGGTGGGTCTGAGGGACAATCTACTGCCCTTGGGAAACTCTGGAGGCAGAAAAAGAGCAATAAAAGGAGTCTGGAAGGGCCAAAGGCAACAAAAACAGCCTTAGGTCATTGTTGCCCACTCCTGAAATAAAGTGTTACAAAGAGCAAGACGGGAAGGGCTACTTGGAGCAGAGCAAAGCAGAGCCATTTCCAACTAATGTCACTAATAGACCATTGCCAAGAATGTGATTTTCTTTCATATGACTGCAACTCTCCCCTAGCACCAAATCCACAGACAGCATCTTGTATTTACAAGAGAGAGGAAGAATGAAAATTTGAGATTTGTTCCAGATGAAGGCCTCCCATCACCTGTAGCCACTTACATCTTAAGTGGGTATAAAAATGAAATAAAATAAGAACACACCTGGATATAGTCATCATCCTTGGCCAGGTACAACCTTTGCGGTGTGGTCAACAAAACCAAATACTGAGTCAGCCCCTAGCCATCCAGCAATTGCAAAACACAGCTAATATGATTTATGGGCGGCAGGGTGCAGGTGAGGGACTGACAGTGTTAATATTGCTTTTGTCGTCTCCTCAGAAGTAATAATGTTGGAAGAGAATTTCACATTTAGCGTTATAAAAGGTTTGATGAAAAGAGAGCTTTGTTCTCAGGAGGAGAAAGAAACAGGGAAGGGGGGAAAGAGATAAAGTCTTTCAAGCTTCCCAGGGAAATTTTACTTTCCATATTAAAGAAAAAGAAAACAAAAGAGGGTTTTTTATATATATATTTTAAAAAGCACTCACACATAGGATGTGAATACAGATTTGGAGGATTACCATGGATGTCTTTGTCCTCCCCTTTCTGCATTTGCGTTTTTTGAACAAGTAAGCTTTTAACCACAAGGTCTAAATGGAAGACACCTAAAGGCACACAGTCCTTTCTCTTTTTAGGGCCTTCCTCTGATAAAGCCTGAGCAGAATGATAAACCAGAGGGGCTGTCCTGGCCCAGAGAAGCAAGGAAGGAACCTGGCACCAGAGGTTAATGGCACATCAAGGCACATGACAAGAAATGGTGGCAGAAGGAGAAAAAATGTGCTCTTGAGACAGGAGGGATTTCTTTTCCCTCTTTCCAATTTGCTCGAGTTTGTACTCTTTTTCCTACTTGTCCTTTTGCCAGAGTGCATTTGTGACAGGAGAGAATGCAAGTACAATTGATAGCTCCCTAGCTGGGCAACATCTGGTGGCACCAGTGTGCAGTGCTCATTTGCTTAGGAAAGGCTGAAACGTCCCTCCTGAGAAACATGAAACCTTACAGCAGGGACAGGCAAAATGGGACCTTGAAGGCTTTCATGGCCGGCATCCATACTTTTTTGTGGGTTTTTCAGGCTATGTGGCCATGTTCTAGAAGAGTTTATTGCTGATGTTTCGACATCAGAGAAGATGCCAGTCACAGATGCCAGCAGGATAGAAATCAAATAAATAAATAAATAAATAAATACAACATCTGGATCTGTTGATCCAGAGTGATCTGTATTCTTCCCATGCAGCCTTCCATCAATATGTCAGGTCAGTCTTTGCTGCAGAAAAGGAAGGCCTGCTTAGCCTCATCCACCAGGCAAAGAAAGAGCTCCTACCTTGCCCACAAAGAACACTCAGCTTCAATGCATAGTTGCACTGGGATTGTAGAGCTAAAGGAAAGAAAACTTTGGAGGAAAACTTTGGAGTTAGAAACCAGATCCAAATATCTGCAACATCATCTAGTGAGAAGAGGGGTAGGAACTGCCTAATGGAATAAAGGGTTACCTCTAAAAGCAAGGTTAACAGAGCTTATGGGGAGGACAGGAATCACTAAAGGACGCGCATCAAAAAGCAAAAAGGTACATCCTCCCAACCAGTTTTGAAACTGCATTCGGATGGCTCCGAAGAGAACAGGACACATTTTAACTGTGTTTGCCCTCTTTCAGATAAAACTGACTGAAGCCTTGCCTAAGGACAGAGCAAATTAGACATTTAAGGATGACTTTTCAAAACTGCAATCAGCTGCAAGGACAAAACATGTGGTTTTAGGTTTACTGGATCTCGCATGTGTGCAAAACCTTTCAATTCGTACCTCAGACGTACCTCAGAGGAAACCAGTCCTTTTAAAACCGAGAACACAGAAAGCCTAGCAGGATGAAAAGTGGAAGAAACACAGCCCCTGAGCCCAGAGCACAAACGCAAGTAGTCACTGATCTATCAAGGCTTTGTCTTGAGTTGGTTTGTTTTCATTTTAAATTAAAAGAACTACGATTCCAACTGTTGTTATAGTTGTTGCTGCTGCTGCTGCAGCTCAGTTACTGGCATTGTCTGCTTTGGAAACGTTGCTGTAAAAGCTTTAATAACTGAATGAGGACTTTTCAAGCCCTACCACAGCTCTTGTAAGGGCCACCATATCCTCTGCTGTTTTATAGGTTCTCTCTTATTCAATCACAACATGTATACATCTGCCATCTGCAACAGCGCACCAGGGGACTGTTTTTTTCCTGCTGGAAGCACATCAGCTCTATAAAAAGGCAGATTCTGAGCCATTTCTACAAGGATGTCGACAGATCCTCTGTTTAAAAGGCAGGCCACTAGTAAAGAATCAAAAACAAACAGCCAGGCTGGCTCCACAGGGAAGGAAGCAGAAGTAAGGAATATGCAATGAAGGAGCCCCACACGGTAGGAACAAAAGACGGAGTGCAAGAGACTGGAGGAGCTTCCAAAACTGGACAGAGGAAGGGTAGAGTAGGAAGACACAGACATATCCCACATGTTATTCTCTTTCCTCTGCCTCCTATATCAGCAATGAGTCTGAGGCAGAGAGATGCAAAGTAGAGAGAAATCGAAGATTAAAATGGAGAGAAATTAGTTGGTTTCAAGAATAGTTCCTTTAACAAGAGTTATCGGGAGGACCACCATTACTCTGGACAGCCTCACTTACACATACACACAGCTCCAAGAGGACAACTCCAGTGTGTTGTAAGAATGGGTAAACTGGGACTGTCTTATAAATTCACACACTTTCTATTGTTTATTCAGATAGATAATATAAATGAGGAGGGTAGCGTTCACTTGCGTTGTTCTGTTCCTTCAAGTCATTTCTGACATAGGTGTCCCTTAAGGTGACCCTACTGCTGGGCTTTCTTGGCAGAATTGGTTCAGGAGGGTTGGCCTTTGCCTCTCTCCAACTGCTAAGAAAGACCAGTTTGGTGGTAACATGGTGCAAAGCCGTTTTGCTGGTAACACCCAGTGAGGGAATATCAGAAAGGACACACCTCTGCCTAGCTTTAGTTATGTCTCATAAAGAGCGGTTTTTATTTAGATTGGTTTTGATGGGTTTTAAACACTTTACTCTGGTGTGCTCAATTTTCATTTGATTGCACTAAAATACAATTGTCTCTAGATAGTCTCTTTTTGAGCAGAAAGGTGATTTATTTACATGTACACAAATAAATAAATAAATAAATAAATAAAGCATTAATGTTGTGTGGTTTTTTTGCCAAAACCGCAGAAACAGGGAGGAGAGAGCATGTTAACCAACCCTTGAAGGTTTCTATACTTTTTCTCCTTTCTCCCAGTCTGCCAATTAGCCAAGAGAGAAATTTTAATCTGTGATTAAAGTTTAGTTAATTAATCACACCGACTAAAGCGCACAGCCCTATCGTGAAAGCAATTTTACTTCTTCTCAGAAGACAAATTTCCCAATTAGAAAACCTTAGCCCTTTCCCTTTCTCACCAGTGCGCAGAGAAGAGGACAGGCAGCTCACCTCAAAGCATTCGTCTCCTCTCTGGCAATGAAGGCGCTTGAATCTGTTGTGGATGCTTGGCTCTTCAGCATCTGCAGCTCTACCTCCAGCTACAAAGGAAGGAGAAGGCAAGCAAGTTAGCTCTTTTCCTGTTGTCCTTTCCATCACCATCACCATCACCTCCTCCTCTATGCTCTAGGTAGCCTTGGGTGTATTATTGCTGGCACTAGCAGAACTGGATCCATGGAGTTGCAAGGCTGGGCATTGGCCAGGGCCTCGGGACTAGGAAAGGATTCACAGTCCAAACAGTGCTACCACTGCCATTTTGTACAAAGCTTTCAGAAGAGCAGCTCAATGGTAAGAGGATGCTTCCCCCATCTCTTTTTCCCTCTAGAGAAGTGGTGGCTGTAAGTCCCTCCAAAACCCTGGGGATAGCATTTAACTAAGCAAAAACCAAACAGTCATAATGATAAGTAAAAGAGCCAATGTGTTACAGTGGCTGAAATACTGAAATAGAATTGGAGTGGCCCAGGTTCGAATATGCAGACAATTTGATGCTAAGCTTATAACTAACAAGAATATTGTTACTTTCAATTCTTGAATAAACATTGAGTCTGAACAATCTATGGCCTGTTACAGACAGCCAAAATAAAGCTGCTTCGAGTCACAGTGGAGGTATGGTGTTTCAATGATGCATGCATCCTAAGAGTCCAGAAGTCGCACCAAAGCCACGCTCCAGCCCTAAGGACTTGAGCGTGGCTTTGGTGTGGCTTCTGGAGTCTTAGGATGCATGCATCATTGAAACACCATACCTCCACTGTGACTCGAAGCAGCTTTATTTTGGCTGTCTGTAACAGGCCTAAGTATCCACTATCTCCTGGAAGAAAGTGATTCCCTGCACTCATCCATAATATCAGAAAATAATAAATGAAGGGAAGGACATGTTCAGGTAATTCAAGCTTAATTCTTCTCCTTAGTGCCACTTTGAGGGATCTATGCAGCACAGAGACTTCAGCAACATACAGCAAAACCATTACAAAACTGTTATAGAGGACTGAAGGTCTTCTGACTGACACTGTTCGGAAATAAAATGGTTTGCTTCCTATACGAAGGAGGATCATACTAAATTCTTTCCCTCTGCCCCTCCCCACCACTGTCCTTGTGACTGTAAAGGGAGAGTTTCAAGCCACAGATTTCTTGCTTTCCAACAAAGCGTTAGCTCTTACAAACAAATAGGGACAAGGTAAGGTTTGCCTGTTCCTCACTGAAACATGAAGAAGTTCACCGAATGTCACCCTCCCCACACTCTGACAGGTGGATATATATCTATGTTTTTATAGGGACATATTATTAAAATGTGATGAAATCCTCCAAACCATTCCCTCCTCCTGGTCAGCCTTCTCATCCCGCACCCATCTCTGCCAACGCTGGTGTCTCCGCCTTCATTTCCCCCCCTTTCCTTTTGCCATCTGCCATCCCTTTTAAAAATACATGATAAAATGCAGCGCTTTCTGCACACGTAGGAAAATAACAAGCAGCCAGCGCCCTAATTAGAGATGCAAACCCAAAAAACACCGAAGCCTCAGTCTTCAGCACCAGGGGAGAGGCGGCATTAGCATATAGTATCCTTCAACAGCACTGACAAGACTCGCATGGCATCCTAATTCCAGAACAGACAACTGGGTCCAATTGCAGCCAGATGGCACCGACTTTTAGCCTCATTAGGGAGGGCAAGGAGGACAGGTGGAAACGGGGGGCCCTTGTCACACCTAAGTGTAGCAACTAGTGAGAAATGAAACCACAGTGACATGCTGGAGACTCATCTCAGATACATATAAATGACATTGCTGGTACAACAGTCTGGAAAAGAAACTATGTCAATAAAGATCCCTTTAACCATCGAAATGCACTCAGGCCAGCCCAAAAGAGAAGGGAGTTTAGAGCCAGATTATTTCTTGGACCAACTTCGTGAGGACAATCCTGTCTGTTGTGTTCAGATTTTCTTTGGTTACCTTGCTCATTTGTCAGCCAGCAAAGTCAATTAGGTTGCCAGGTGTGCAAGACGGGGCCTTTTAATAAGCAGCCTCCAAGTTACGGATCTCTTTCACAACTACACATGGCTAGACTTCCAGTCTACATTTTTACTAGCAGTATTCGTGACTTAGTATGTTTTACACAATCCTTTCTGGACATCCAGGGGTAGCCATGTGGGTTGGTTTCAGTTTACCATACCAGCTCCACAGTGTCCTAGGATCTAGTCCATTATAATGCATCTTTAAGCAATTTATGTTAGTATATGCTGCCTCGTAAGTGAAGGTTATGTCCTAAAGGGCTGACTGAAGTACGTAAAGCAGCTTCAGCCCTTTATCCCACCTTAACCCTGCACTCCAATTGCTTCCCAAATCCAGTTACAAATGGCATAAAGGGAGGAGCTGAGCTGCACCTGTATCCTCAAAGTTAATTCATATTGGCTGGCTGATAAGATTATCACAGCAAGAAATATTTTCCTCCATTTTCTGATTACCGAGCTCCTCTCCTTTCGCACAAGCCATCACAGATGGCCAGGATAAGACAGGTGCTCTAGCTAATGCCAAGGATGTACATTCCAAGACACCAGGCAGGCCTGGCAGGAGACTTTCAATTCCACCCCACCTCTCCAGCACAAAGCCATTTATTATGTGCTTTGCCTTTCCATTCTTGCCGAAGGTTGCAATGAGGTTTGTTATTATAGTTCTGTGCTGCTCTCTGGTCTGTGTGCGGACAGCATCCAAAGATGCAGCGCCAGTAAATAGGCTATTCATCATTGGCTAAGCGGCCTCAGCCTTGAGTCCAAGTGCCACCTGCTCGCTTGACATGAGCAGATAAATTGCCACCGGCTCCCTTTGGAGGAAAGGGCGCAGGGCTAGTAATAGATTGCCACAGCTTATGATTGCATGTTTATGGCAAAAGGAAAAAAGGTGCGCTTATTGGGAAAGCATGCATGTTATGTGTGGGAGGGGGAACAGCCCACGGTGTTGTGAAAGCTGGAGGGAAGGAGGTCAAGATTGCAAGTGTTCTCAACTGTGGTGATAGGGTTGCACTTCCTACTTTTGTCCATCCATGGCATAAAGACTTATGGTTCTCAGCTTAAAAACAGAACTGTCTAAAAAGGGAATATTATTTACAGAACTATTTGACAAATGGAAGCCTTCGTATGGAATTCAAACAGTGGACCCTTGTTATCCTCTGGGGTTTGATTCCAAGATCCTCTGTGGATAACAAAATCCGTGGATGCTCAAGTCCCATTAAATATGACATAGCAAAATGGTGTCCCTTATAAAAAATGGAAAATCAAGGTCTGATATTTGAAATTTATACTTTTTTGGAACATTTTCAAACCATGGATGCTTGAATCCGTGTATAAAAAATCAGTGTATAAGAAGGGCTGCATGTATTCTTCTATATGTAGATGGATTGAAATTCTCGGCATTCCTCACTAGCCATATGCTAGCTTGAACTGCTGGGAGTTACAGTAAAAGTATACAGGCAAGGAAAGTCACTTGCTCCCTACTCTTGCCATATATCTACAAATCCAGTAACTGACCACAGGAACTCTGAATACAAATATACAGACTCCTGGTTTAGAGTGGGGTTGTAGTCTATCTTTCCAGACACAGACATAATCAAGACAATCTCAACTGACAAAAGGACAGAGCAGAATTGTTCTGCTGAAAGTAGTGGTTTTGGGGTGATGTAGGTCTGTGAGTCATTCGCTGGAGGAACAACCCTCAACTTATCCATGAGTCCTACCAAAATCCATAATTTCGGCCCCAAGACTAGCCTCTACTTATACATGAGGTCAACTTACACTTGTGCAACCATGCACTCACATGTCTATAGTATCTTTCATCAAGTAGCTCAAATTGCACAGTGTATTGAAGGGATGTTAGAGCCAGCCATTTCTATGGGCATTCACACATTTTTGTACAATTTACTGCTTCCCAGTTGGTTGTGATTCACATCACAATTTGTTGTGGTTCAGGGGAGGGGGCACTAGCATCCGCATCACATGTGCTGGTATTTTCAGGGTGCTAAATGCAATGTCTCCATGGTATTTATTAAACAGTAATACGTAATCCAACTGTGGCAAAGTAAAATGGGTGTTATTTTATCTAATATGCACAATATTTTACGCGTCATTTTGTGCCTGCTAACAATGAATCTCCTCTGTCAATTTGCCACACAATGGCCAAGCGCTGTAAGATTGTCTAGTGCTTTCCAGACTGCTTTTAATATAATTATATTCAACAGCTTATTCTTCCTTTAAAAAAAATATTAGCAAAATGCTAAAAGCAAGCCTGAAAATGTCTCTCCGTTTTACCTACCATTCAGGCCAGCCCACATTTCTTTTCATTTAGCTGTTGATCCTTTTAAGTAAAATCGTTTGGCTGGGTGCATCAGAAATATTGTAAGTTGTTTTTGCTGTACCTGCCCACCCACAATCCTTCTCCATCAATACACACTTTGACAGAAAGCCTAAAATATTTTAGTAGCATGGTTGTTTCTCTTTGCTCTTTTCCTCCTCGATGCTTTACTGTTCTCCTGCTTTTGCAAAAGAGATATAAAGAACTGCATCACACAGATGGAGAACTCAAAGATATAGCTGGGTTAGTCTATAGAATCAGTACACAGAGAGATCTTGTAGCATCTTTGAGACTAACTGAAAGAAAGAAGTTGGCAGCATGAGCTTTCAAAGACTTAAGTCTAGTTCCTCACCATCTGAGGAAGTAGGCTTAAGTCCAGGAGATCTCTTGCTGCCAACTTCTCTCTATCAGTTAGTCTCAAAGGTGCTACAAGATCTCTCTACACACTGTATAACACAGTTTGGTTGTGGATCTTACAAACCTGATCCGACATTTAACAGTGACCAAAGGATATATGGAAATCCTGGCAAAGTGGTGAGTTTGTGCAGGAAGAAGCAATGCTTGTTCTCAGCAATGATTTCTCATTTTAAAAGAAATTACAACTTATGGCTCCCATGATGCGAGGAGAGGTTGCATCCTGGCCCTGAATGTGAGCAAAGGCTGCGAATGTGAAAGACAGAAATGTCCTCATCAGCAGGATCTTTTGGGAAGGGGAAAAGGGGGCAGCTGCCAGAAGCAGGCAGCGGTAGCTGCTCCTCTTCCCTTGGCGGTTTATTCGTTTGTAGAAAGCGCTCCTGGTAATTACGCCTCTTAATTTAGGAGAGCGAGTGGGAGAAAAGAATATAAATTCATGTATTAACTTCGGAGATTGAAAATGGGGGAGAGCAAACCTTCTTGCCGAGAGATTATATTTGGAAATGAAATAGAGTGACATTTGGGATAAACTTGAAAAATTGCTCTCTTTTCAAAGCAACAGGAGGAGGGAAACACACACACACATATACACACTCTCCAAACTGTATTTGATAGAAGCTGAAGTCAGCATGTATGGCGTGTGTCTCCAAATACCTTACACCATATAGACATTATAGGCAGCTATTTGTTGGAAGAAGTATTTAACCCTCTCTTCACCCCAT
>NC_056529.1:26287678-26309402 GCF_019175285.1 Sceloporus undulatus
GTGGCAACCAGCATGTCACTCCAAACCATCAACCCAGACTCTAAATAAGTCCAAATGGGTTTGCTCTTACCTTGTTGCATTGCTTTAAGTATCTCCAAATACCTCCTCTGTGTTTGTGAGTGTGCCTTCCTAGTAAACAGTTCAGATGGCTCAATGAATAAACCGGAGGCTTAGGCTGAAACATATCTTGTGACCCTAGTGGGATGTGGTTCATCCCCCACAGTTCAATAAGTCTATGACAATAGCAATTATCACAAAATGGCAAGATCATGCGAATCAGCTTCATTGCTATACGCAAACATGCATTTAGGGCATGAAATATCAATCGCACACTGGAGACTTCGCAGATAAAAGAAGGGCTGGGACAGAAGGCAGACAAACACACAAGTGAACAGTAGAATTCACCATCACAAGATGTGTTAATGGCTATCTATTACAGTGACTTTAAAGTAGGATTAGTCAAAATCCTGTAGGATATAATAAAGCCACCAGTGGCTTCTAATGATGGTGATATACTACCTTCAGGAAGAAAGCCAGTATGCCTCAGAATTTGGACTGCTGGGACAATACAAGTGGGAGACTGGGGTTGTTCCCCCATCTTGCCTGTGGGCATCTCTTTGGTCACTATCAGGCGCATGAGGATGGGTTAGATAAGTCTTTGATCTGACCTAGCAGGGCACTTCTGTTGCTGTGGGTTGGCATCTTTATCACCAGCTAGCAGCAAGAGCCCATCTACTCTGCAGCTGAACATGGAAAAACTACTTTTAAGAATGGAATGCTGAAAGCATTAATAGCTCTGGAGTGGTAGGACTGGAGTGGAGCTTGGCATTGTACTTTTTCCCCGTTATAAATCCATCCACAGCTTGTATGGCCATTGGCCATGCTGGTTCAAAGATTCTTGGCCCTGTAGTCCAAAGAAGTAACATTTCCAAACTCTGGGAAGGATGATGCTTTCGGTCCCAGGACATTATCCTGCTACTGTTCTTTTACGGATGGCTTCAGCATGTCATTATATAGATTTATTCTAACAGCAACTTTCCAAGGGCAGAAGTGGAAGCAGGAACCAGGTCTATGTGCATTAAATGCCAGAGACCAGGAGAGACATCATAAATACATTAATGCCAAGGAGCAGGGGAGACGTCATAAACACCTTTCTATATTGCTAATAGCATAATGTGCTCTGGTGCTTATGGATTAGAATTGGCTCTGGGAGCCAAACCTGGCTTAAAGGTTAGGGATAATTATAACAGTCTGTTGATGCACAGGACTAATGTCAGTGGTGATTCCTAGCCCACCCTTTTTTTAGCATCTAAGGCCATTTCGCATGCTTTTAAACAAACAAATATCCCCATCTTTGCCTTTTCCCTTCTGAACTCAATATGGAGCTTCTTCCCTCGAGAGGCATGATGTTATTTTCTCCTTGTTATCTTTTCGGCAGGCTTAGAAAATGTTTTGATATGAGACTGCTAGTTGAAAAAGCAAGGCTACGTTTGTTTTGGTTCTCAGTAACCCTGTTTTTAAGACCTTATATTTAATGGATGAGTCCCATCATCCAGCTTTCACCGGTGGTTTCTTTATTTTCCAATTGCCACTCAAAGGGTGTCCAAGAATCCTCTTTCCTACTCCAATGAGAAGCAGCAGAAGGAGACACTGCACCTTACTCAACATCTTCAAAAAGAGGCTGGACAGCTAGCTGAAGATCCTGCATTGAGCGTGGCTTTGCACCTGATAGCCCACAGGGTTTCTTCCAACGTTATGATTTTATGTTGTACATACCTGATATTGGTGGGCCTTTTGTAAGGTCAAATGGTGCCATACTTGTAAAATTTAACTAAATAGTTGAATCCAGCATGCCTACCCTGAACCACACACAGACACACAAAAATCTTCACCCATACACTCTTTTAAGATTTTTCTTGAAAGGAAGCTCAAAGTCCATCATAAATATTTAAAAAGCAACGGGGCTGATGAAATGTTTCCAAAAGCTTCTTTGGAAATGAGCAGGTCTTTAAAAGGCAAAGATAAATAAGAAGTGAGCTGCGCAGAGACGGTATGATATACCAAAGTGAAAGGCTGTGTTTGACTACAAGTCTCAACACAATTCAAGAAGCTATTCAAACCCATCAGTATTTAAATGCATGTAAGCCAAGCTGCCCTGGGAAAAGAGAAATCTAGGCTTGAACATGTGAATGACAAGGAAAAGATGTGCATGACCTGTGTGCTCCACATTTTAGCATACCAGTACACAAAGGACATAAGACTACTCTTAAGAAGGAGAAGAGAGGAATTGCAACTGTGCATCTCCTCTGCATAGTGCAAATTATTATTATTATTATTATTATTATTATTATTATTATTATTATTATCCTTTATTTATGAAGCGCTGTAAATTTACACAGCGCTGTACATGCAATCTTTTTCGTTAGACAGTTCCCTGCCCTGGGGCTTACAATCTAAAAAGACCTGACACAGAAGGAGAAGGGAGTGGTGGAGGGAAAGGGTAAGAGGTCCAGCAGTTCCTGTCTACCTCCAAGGCCTGGACCAAGGCAGATGGAATGGAGGGAGGGCTTGGCTTCAAAATGGAAGGTTAATCTTCATCCAGGGAAAATACATACTCTCAAGTAGGATAATGCATATACAATACATAGCAATACAGGAAATGGTTTGATAAACAGAAAACAAAAGAACACCAAATAGCAAGCGACAATTATGCAATGCCTGGGAAGGCTTCTCTGAACAGGATGGTTTTCAACTCCATTTTGAAGCTGGTTAAAGAAGTGATGGCTCTTGTTCGCGGGGGAAGAAGGTTCCAGGAGTGAGGGGCAGCAAGTGAAAAGGGGCGAATCCGGGATGGGGCAGAGGAAATCCTGGGCTGAGACAGGAGCCCTTGACTACCAGAACGGAGGGCCCTGGTGGGAAGGTGAGGAGAAAGAAGGTCTGATAAGTAAGGAGGGGCCAGTCCATGGAGGGCTTTAAATGTCGACAGCAGGAGCTTATACTGAATGCGGAAAGGGAGAGGGAGCCAGTGAAGGGATGCCAACACAGGAGAGATGTGGTCAAAGCGGTGGGTGGAAGTGATAATGCGTGCAGCTGAATGCTGGACAGAGATTAAAGGACGGAGGTGAGAAAGAGGAAGCCCAGCCAGGAGGACGTTACAGTAATCAAGTCGTGAGATCACTAGGGCATGGACCAGGATCTTGGCAGTAGAGGCGGAGAGATATGGTCGGATTTTGGCAATATTGTATAGAAAGAATCTACAAGCCTTGGCTGTGGTCTGGATCTGAGGGATACACGATAGAGAAGAGTAAAAGATAAAGCCAAGACTGCGGGCTTGCTGGACTGGTTGAACAGAAATGTTGTCCAAAGAAACAGAAAAGGAGTGTTGAAGGGTGGGCTTAGGAGGAAAGACAAGAAGCTCCGTCTTGGACATGTTGAACTTCAAATGCCGATGGCGCATCCACTGCGAGACAGCTGTGAGGCAGGACGAAACTTGCTGTTCAAGCCTTGGAGAAAGGTCAAGGGCGGAAAGATACAGCTGGGTGTCATCGGCATACAGATGGTAGGAAAAGCCAAAAGAGCTAATGAGTTTTCCTAAGGACAGTGTGTGGAGAGAAAACAGAAGGGGACCCAGAACAGAGCCCTGGGGAACTCCAACAGAGAAGGGAACAGGAGAAGAAGTCTGACCTCCTGCAACCACTGCAAAAGATCTGCCAGACAAGTAAGATCTAAACCGTCGAGAACAGAGTCTGAGAACCCAAGATCAGAGAGTATGTCAATTAGGAGACAGTGATCAACGGTGTCAAAGGCTGCAGACAAATCGAGAAGGATGAGAACAGAGTAAAGGACATTAGCCTTGGCCTGTAAAAGGTCATTCGAGATCTTAGTGAGAGCTGTCTCTGTGGAATGCCTTGGGCGGAAACCAGACTGAAAGGGATCAAGAATAGAGTTGGCTTCTAGAAACTCAAGACAGCGCGAATACACAACCCGTTCCAAAAGAAAGAGAAATCGGACGATAGCTAGACAAAGAGGAGGGGTCAAGAGAAGGTTTTATCAGAATTGGGGAAATGAGAGCATGTTTGAAGTCCGAGGGGAAGGAGCCTGTAGAGAGAGAGAGAGAGAGATTGAAGATATGGAGAAGCGAGGGCAGAAAGGAGGGAGCTATAGAGATTAGAAGACAAGTAGGAATTGGATCAAGAGAACAGGTTGCAGGTTTGGAAGAGTTCAGAAGTGTAGAGAGTTCATCCAAAGAGGCAGGAGGAAACACAGAGAATTTGTTAGGCGAGGGCGATAGAAGATTATGAGCAGAAGAAGAATCGGGAGGGACTATCTCAGAGCAAATAGTGGAAATCTTAGAGATGAAATAATTAGCAAAGTCATTAGGAGAGAATGATGAAGAGACAGGAGGAGAGGGAGGTTTAAGCAAAGTGTTGAAGGTGGAGAACAAACACTGCGGGCGCCTCTCATTGGCGGAGATCAATGATTTGTAATAAGTTTGTTTAGCCATAGAGAGGGCGCGTGAGAAGGAAGAGAGAACAAATTTGAAATGGATAAAATCAACCCACTCTTTGGACTTTCTCCAAAGACGTTCGGCCGCTCTAGAGCAGGACCGGAGAAACTTAATGTTGGGGGTAAGCCAGAGCTGAGGCCTAGTCTTAGAGGAAGAAGTGTGTACAGAGACAGGGGCAAAATGGTCAAGAGTTGAGGAAAGAGTTGAGTTAAGTAAAGACATAGCTGAATCAGCAGAATCCCCGAGATTTAGGTGCAGAGATGGCTGTCTCTGCTGGACCTCAAAGCATGAGTGGCATCCTTTACTGGTTCCAGCATGTGACGGCGGGAGTTTCCACATCCAAATCTTCCTGGGTAAAGAGAACTGTGAACTCCCTCAAAAAAATGATAGTTCTGTATCAAGGCTCTCCCAAACACTTCTTTGGCTTTTCAAGTAGTCATTACTCACATCTTCTCAAGCAGGTAGTTCACAGAATTTTTTAAATGTAAAGGCATCATAATTTTTTTTTGAGGGGGGGTGTTGTTTATTTATTTGGAGTATGTCTACCTCGCTTATATGACCCTGGCTTCTTGGATTTCACCCCCAAGAGGATCCGTAAATCTCACTTACCAAGTTATGCTGAAAGATGTGGCCAACGGCTTGTGCTCTTTGGGGCTTGTTTTGATCTCTTTGCCGTCTGACAGCCACGATAGTTCTGCTTCCAGAGCAGTAAACCAAAACAAAAATGCCTCAAGGAGGCAGGTAAAAAGTTAAGCGACACTTGAAAGCAAGTGTTTGGAAATGGGACTAAAATGTGAAAACGGTCTTTGGGATCCCAGGGTCCCCTGCCATCAAGCCGGAGAGTGGAATGAGCACCAAGTGAAGACAAGGGGACAAAAGCGTCTCTACAAAGACGCCAAAGCCAGAAGCAACTCCAGTAGGACAGGGCTTGGCAAGAGCTAGGACTAAAACAGCCAGTCTTTAGAGGTTAATGAAATATTCATAGTTTTTTTAAAAAAATTAAAAAATTATCCTGACAAGCCAGAGCCTATAATACAACAAAGAATTGTCAACCTCAATTAAGTGATAGAGAGAGGGAGGCCTTTAATAATGTAACAAAAGGTCACCGGAAAAGTTGCACCGCATGATCTCTTTGCCTTGGAGAGGCTGCACAACAGCTCCGGAACAAGAACATGCCCAAGTGGGACCACCTCTACCTACCAGCTGAATAGCTGTTAAAGTGAGAACAACATAGCTACACCCCTGAGACCCATGAATGGGAGGGCTACAACTACAAGCCTGCGCATACTTAGCAGGGTGCCTCTCTGCCTGAACATTGATAGGATCAAGATGACATTTTCCGTCTTTGATTTATCCATTTAGAGTTAGAAGGGAGGGGATGCTGAAGCCTAACACTGACACCTTAGGTTGAATTATTAGTTTTGCCCATACTGAAATGTTTTAAAATTCTGCACTAAGATAAATCAAACACTATGCCAAGGAAACATACATTCTGCAGCCTATGCTGTAATATATCAAGCTGATCAAAATTTTGCATATTTTGCATAATACAGTCTGTAAATTAAATCATTTTATAGGATTTATTCTAGTTTTGCAACTCATAAGGAGTGGTAAGGAGCAAGAAACAAGAAAGAAACCTTACCCCCAGCCACACAAAGTCATATTCAGTCACACACCGCACTGCTTAGGAAGGTTTTCGGAGAGAGTGCCCACTTTCTTTCAATTATACTCTTGTAGTCATAATGTCTAGAAACATTCATTTAAACAATGATGCTAAGAAAACTGCATTCTGTGCCCCCGACCATTGGTCTACGCTGGCACATACCACAGTATATAGTAACAGTTGTCTGACACTGGGGTCAGGGAAGTCATAGCTCGGTAGTAGAACATGCAATCTGAATGCAAAAGATTTGGGGTATCTGGCTTCTGTGACATAAATGATACAGATAACAGGGGATCGGAGGGGAAACCTTATATCTTCCTGAAAGCTTACATCTTCCTAAGTCAATAGGCCTGAATTCTGTTGTTAGTCTCAGGTAGAATAAATGTATTTAATCAATGGGATTTACATAAGGGATCATTCTTTATTCAGCGTTTGATTCCTTGGGTCCACTCTAACTGGGACCAACCAACAGGATTCAGGCCATAGTGCAAACTGGTCTATGTCAAACACCCATGTTTCCAGTGATCTCAACAACATCCCAAATATTTCATTAAATTTAGTGTGTGCAGCTTCCCAAAATCAGTGTGAAGGAGGTCAACCATGTCACCATTTTAGAGGGTGGGAACTGAGAGATCACAACACATTCATGAAAGGTCTCCCAAAACTATGTCCAGCAAAGCCATTTTGGGTCTCATAGTGTAAAGAAGCTTCACACGCTGCGGAGAGGTGCGCTATTTGGAAAAATGAAGGCTTCTCAAGAGCAACCACAAAAGGAAAATATTCATAGCCGCTCTTGCCAGCTCCCTGTAAATACATGATGGCTTTCAGTTGCATGTATTCTTCTTATCCTATCTACCCTGCCAGGTCTCCTTTAGCTCCACGATACGAATTTTGTGGTATATCCAGTAACAGTTGCCAAAATCAGTTCTTATGGGAGAAGAAACCGAGTACGGCAGGGGTTGTCAGCATGGAAAAAAAGGACAATTTTTATTGTTGCTGTACTGTTACCGCGTTGCATAAATCCATAGATCTCTTTATATCTGATCCCATCCTCAGCCCTGGAATGCTATAATCTCAGACCTTAATGGCAAAAGAAGCCTTCAAGCTAAAGTTAAATCCAGCGTAAGCTCGCCGCTGTAGGAAAGTTACTTGCAGTTACAGTGGAAAGCGACTGCAAACATTCTCCAGGATTCAGTAATGAATAGCTTTGTTGGCAGCACTTAAGCAACAGCAGAATCCGCCAGAGGTGCGTTTTCCTGTTGCAATGTTTTCTTTCACATCTAGTACCTTCGTTTATTTACCTGGTAAAATTTGGAAAGCCATGTTTTATGTAATTAGGGGAGGCACATAACTGAAAGGAGAGTTTCTCTCTCTAAATCCAAACCCTATTTTGGGTTCATGAGAGTCATCTCTAGCAAAAGCCAGGCCTCCAAATTAATCCAAGATAACCAGGCCAAAGACAAATCAGATCAAATCTAGACATAGTTTGGGGATGCAAAGTTGAGCAAGGGAAGAGCCATTGACGATTCTCCTGATCTCACATGTATTCATTATCATTCACCTCGCCAAGGTACCAGTGTTTCCACATCTGTATCTGTTACGCATCTAGTAATATACAACAGATGGCTTCCATTTTTGCAGGGGCTCCTAAATTAAACAATTTCCAAAAAGGGAACATGAGGCAAACATGCTGAAGCCCCCAAAGGGAATTCTTCCAGAGACCATGCATTTCAACTGAGTTCCATAGGAAACAAAAAATAGGCGTTAGGTCTACCTTGGTTTGGAGGTTGTTATATATCCAAAAGGGGAAGGCAAGAAATAATTACCTTAATGCACAGAATAAAAAACAAAACCCAGACCACTAACAGCTCTCCTCTACAAATAATAAGCAGGGCTATCCTTACCAATCTGTATTTCTTTATTCATTTTTATTCATTACTTTTACAGTCCGCCTTTCTCCCGTGGCTGGGATACAAGTCGGCTTCCAACTACCAGTAAAAGCTACCATTAAAATTGCAATTACAGATATTAAAATATAAATTAAAATAGTAATGTTATTAATACACTAATAACTGAACTTGTATGCAAATACAGCAACAGTCTACCACTAAGCTCTAGACTTTCTGTGTATCCCAACTAGGCTATGTAGTCCCTGCCTCTCATCTAACATGCAAGATTACTTAGTTGACTTCCAACTGGCCGATTTTGATTTTCCATTGCAATTTTACTTCCAGAAGTGTGTGCACAGCTTAAGGAAGAAACAATATTTATACGGAGATATGCGAGTCTTCACGGCGAAACCACGCAAAACAATCAAGAGGGGAAAGAATCAAAGTCCCTTCATTCAATATACACAGCCCTCGGCGAGAGGTTAATTCTGCTTAAACCGCAAAATAAATCCCAGGTTCAGACTCACGACAGAATATGAAATATCAAAAGGCGTTTCTCGATGGCTCTAATCACAAACCCACTGCTCTCGCCACTGCTGCCCATGCATAATGAGGGTGAAGTATGTTAATGACAGGATGGCGCAGCCCAGAGACGTCTTTTGGTGGCGGTATTAATTGCATTTTGAGAAAGAAGCATGAATTGTGCTTATACAAGCTAATTAGTATGGGTTGGCTAATTAATACTGGAAAGTCAAACTGCCTTTGTCTTGTCAACTGCAATTAGCTGGAGCTGTTTAAATTTCTCTCTCTCTCTCTCTTTTTCCCCCAAGTAGTAAACTGACTTTTAGAAGAGAGGTAATTGAATCATGAGCTAGAATACACTGTGTCAGTTAGCTTTGCAGGTCTATTATCCTTTGATACAGTAGTTCTGGACTACGCGAGTGCAATGTCACGGGTAGCAAATGCTGCCAACCAAGCCTTCTGGCATCCCTAGAAGCAATCTTATTTTCGCCCGGCACTATCTGCTAGTCATTCATTACTCCAGGTTACCCTCTTTGTCCAAAAGAGCCATGCAACCATTAGTCATATCTGATCCTGTACAGGACATCCATCCACTTTAATTACTCCACTCCCTTGACTGTGATTATTGTGCAATCCTACTGTTAATTATTGTCGCATTATGATAGAGCTAGTTTTTAATTGAAATTACTATTGTTGTTGTATTTTATTGATTGTACTTGTATGTATTTTATTAGATTGTAATCTCGCCTCGATCCTAAGGGAGAGATGGGAAATATAAATATATTATGTATTATTATTATAAACATTAACAAGTTTATTTAGTAGGCATGACAGAACACTAAAAGTAAAATTCACATATAGGTGGGTGTCCATATCCACAAATTCTACATCCATGGATTCAACCAACCATGGCTTACAAATTATTATTTTTAAAGCAAACCTTGATTTTGCCCTTCTATATAAGGGACACCATTTTAGGATGCCATTGTATATAATGGGACTTGAGCATCCATGGATCTTGGTATCTGGGAACCAAACCCCAGCAGATACCAAAGGCTCATTATATGGAAAGGTTGCAGACCTCAAAATAATAGTCATCACTTCTAGCTTTGTTTTCAGCAAACGCCGGGTTGATTTGGGGGGCAGTGGCTTTTCAAGTATCTGGGGTTCTTGAGAAGGTTGTGGGAACTAAGTCCCTGTGTTGCGCAGCATTTTTAAGTCATCGGGTTTTGTTTGTTTAAATCAGCCGTTTAAAAAAACCTTGTGGCTTTTGAGAGCCACAGACCATACGTTCCACAGCCATACAGTCAGGTTACTGCTGAAGAGTTTGCTTCTCAAAACGTTTTGAAGGAAGCGTGGGCTACACCGTGAGATACAGCAGGCATAGATTTTACCTCTCCTCCCTGTTGACACAAACTTAAAAGCTTTCTTAGGTCAATATCAGACTCAATTAGTTATTAGTCAAAGTAGGACACTCACTGCAGCAAAAAGTATTTTGAAACGATTCCTGCAGAGCGCAGATCTGCTTAACACACAGGAACACCAATATAATGAGGAGGAAAGAAAGAAGGCGGGGAGGAACAGGGAAAGTATTCCTAGAGCATGGAAGTAATTTGTAAAAACTGTTGCATCTTCAGAATGACAATAGCCATGGTAAGAGATGAGCCATCGAGGTTTAGGTTTATGGTGAGCAACAAACCATCCTTCTGTGCTCTTTGATAGTTTCTCTTCCATCCCTCAACTTGATGCAATTTGTTCACAGTAGATTGTGCTAAAGGAAGGCTCTGCATGGAAGAGATTTCAAGGGAACATGCTGCACATTTTTTTACTGGCAGTGTAGGCATGCCAAAGAGCAACCGAGTCTCCAAGCTGAGAGAGTTGATTTGTTTTTAATGAGTACCTAAATTTGTGAGTGACCACCATTTGCTACTCAGGCATTTGCCACGCAAAGGCACCAGAGGAGATCCTTCCCCATCTGAGTTTGGGCTAGAAAGAGATTGGCTCCATGGCTGAACAACATACACTGGGAACTGAAGAGGAGGGATGCATTCCTCTAGACTCTGCTGGACTTTTTGGCACCTTTCAGCCCCATCAACCATGGCACCTTGCAGAGATATTTAATTGAGAATTGCCTATCCTCCTATGAAGGATAAGACTTGCAGTTGGAGAACCCTAATTCCACTTGACTCTTCATAGTTCTTAAGGCACATGATTAAAGGAGTTCACTTTGCTGCTTCTGATTTTAAGGACTTAAGTTTTAATTTGTATTTTACGATGCCTTGTTTGAGAGCGTTCCGTTCTGCTTTGGAGGGCCTTGTTAGGGCCCTAAGGCAGAATAAAAATACTCCTACGTATGAATAAATAATGCTAGAAAAATTCCAGCTATTAAAAAGAGAGAAAAGAAGAAGAAACTAAGAAGAGACAAAAGTGTTGTAGAGCCAAATCTGTCACCAAATGAAGTGATCACAGCCATTTCGACGTCTCAATTAAAACCCATTTTAGCTTCAGATCTGACTGTAGCAAATCCTTAAGGGACCCTCCATTGCACAGCTTGACTCAGCTGGCAGGCTCTCCTTACAGAAGGCCCAATATTGGAGCTGCAAATAGTTACAGCCCAGCTGAAAGACCTTGGCATGTGTGCAGCAGTTCATTACTGAAACCACAAGGGTGCTGGCAACTAAAAGAGAAGCAAATTAATAGAGCTGTCCAAGGATGCTTGAAAACAGGACAGACAGGAATGAGAAGAGAGGTTGGACTGAAAAGTAAAAAATTGGGAGGAGATACCCTTGACAAGTGATTAATATTTCTCAAGAACAGACTATCAATAAGAGATAGCATCTCTGAAGAAATGGTATATGCTATAGATATACATTGTGGGATGATCTTTAAAGAACTGTGTAATTGTGCAACAATCACACTTTTATATCTATATGGTCAATGGCAAAATTCACCACTGTGAATGTCAGCACCTAAGAGAACCAATAACTCTGGTAGTGTAGTACGTCTTGTATGAGTAGAAGAGCCAATCTCAACGCTTGATATCTCTTAAGATCAAGCGCTGGCAAACACCTCTATCTGAGACTCTGGGGAGTCTCTGCCAGTCAACCAAATTGGGGCTAGATACTCCAATAAATCTAACAGCTAACCCTTATGTCAGGTTGGAGTAATGTATGGCTTCATTGAGATCCCTGTTCTGAATTTATATGAAGCCTGTCCAATTCAGGTAATGCATCCTGCCTCACAATGCGATAATGGTCCATCTTTTGAGACCATGTGGTGCCCATCAGCATCCCCCAAGTTCCTGAAAGTGAGTCTTTCTGAAGTTATACTTATTCAGGAAGGAGAACCTCGTGAGACTTGAACAATGTGTGAACGCTCCACAGAAATGACCAGACAGAGGTTGAGTATTTAGCCAGGAACCACTGTATATATTTCTTTCCGTGACAGCTTGTCCTACATACAGTATTTCTTTTGCTTCCACGAATACAAACAGATTTCCATAAACCTTTTCATGCTCATGCTATTTGTTTTATGCTGTTTAGGTTTACTTGAGCTGAAATGTTCTGACCATGAAACCTTGTAACCTGCTCATTTGCAGGTCTTGAACTGCCAAAAAACTGAAGTGTAAGTTATGGATGAATATAAAGAAAGGTACAGAAAAACAAATTGCAGCGTTGTTTTGTTCAACCCCAACCACGCAGAGCCCAGCTCCTCCAGCCAACGGATGTGCGTAAGTCACCAAAGGGGATAAAAGAATCTGAGCTGAAGAACAGCGGAGAGGGGGGAAATTAAACATTGTGACGGAAACCAGTTTGCAGAAAATTCTGCATAATCACACCAGCAAACCCCTTTAAACAGCTTTGATAAATAAGTAGCTACCTCAAGAAAACATCTGAGAGTATACAAAGGGCTGCCTTTTTTCTGTTCACAGCCATCAGGAAATTCAACAATTTATTTTTGAATATGACAAGCCTATTTTGCCCACTTTAATACTTCAACGTTTAATCATGGATATCAAAGTTCTGAACAACGTGCCATGAAATGTGCAAAATCTTTAAGCCAAGAAATAAGTGCTGCTTTAGTGGATATTAAATGCAGCCCTGGAGCTCTATTCTACGGCAGCATGTAGGAAGGAAAGGAAGAGGCTTTCCAGAGAATGGCGCTGCATAATGTATCCCAGCAGAGTTCAGAGATTTCAAGTAGGACCAAAGGTGATTTTAGACAAGATGAAAAGTCAAAGCACAGGTGTCACGCTACAACTCTTACTACAACTCCATGCCTCAGCTAAACCCAGGAGATGTTCACATCTCTGGTGATACCTGGGTACTCTCCACACATCCTCAAACAAGAAGAGAATGCAAATCTCAGGGATTCATATGGAGCAATTACAATTGCAAACGATAGTTCAAGCCATTGACATAATTGGTCCAACAATAAAAATCAGGAGGGTGGAAACTGTGGGGTATACATGTCTGTTTACAATTAATTGTCCAACTTTCTCCGTGATGAAGGGCTTTTTGCTAAGGAAATCCTGTGTTTTAGTGGGTGGCACAGGTTAAAAAATGCTCTTGTTCCCAGAATATATCATTAACAAATTCCCCCAACCCTGACACTTACCATATCTGCCCTTTTCTTCTGGTTTCCTGCTTCTTCCAAAGTCTGGGACAACTGAGCCTTCAAGATAAGAAAGAAAGAAAGAATCAAGAAAACAGAACAAAACAAAACGAGAGGCAAAAACCACTGTTACAGCGGCACAGGGCTGCAAATAGAAAGTTGAAATGTCACCTCATCATGGTTAAGAATTATGCAAATATTATAAAGGGAGAAATGTAATAAATAATCAAATATTCACTATATCTTCGGAAATGTTGAGATTTGAGTGTTTCCCAGTGAAAAAGTGAACACAAAAGGTCAATGCACCAACAGAAGTGAGGGTGAGAAACAATGACAGAGGGATCGCATTGTGGTCATACTTCCATATATACAACGACAATAACTTCATTCAGTGATTCTTTCACAGAAATGGAGTCATGGAAGAATATTTCTGGGGCTGCTAAAACTTGCTGCAAAACAGCCTCAGAGAACATCCGGAAAGAGAGACTTCTTCAGTGAAGAACCATGATGGGAGGTTGGATCGGGGAAGAACTGTGGCATCCTGAGACACACAGATTTAGAAACGCCATTGCAAATATTGTCAAACATGTGGGACTCTTGTTTTCCTTTTTGCAAAAGAATCGGTGTGGCAGGCCCTCAGCCATAGGAATTCCAGACCAACGCTGATATTTTATCCTTGTTTTGAAAGAAACAGCATGCAAACATACTCTTCTTATTTTCCCCTCTTCTTTTCGTTTTCATGATATCATGCTACAGACCAATTATCCTCCCTGCAGCTCCGTACACAGAAGCTCAAAGAATAATCTCAACTGATGGCACAGAAACTCATTTAAACCACCTCAACATACCCAACGAGAATGGAAGCCTTTCAAACAAACTAATTCGTGTCATTGCAGGCATTATTCATTAAAGCTCTCCGGGGCCTTTAGAACAACATCCCGACACGGCACCAAAATGATCTTTACAAGCACACTACCCAAGACAGAGGTGAACAGCAAGCGATTCAGTACAAAGAAGTGGCGCCAGTGGAGGAGTGCGGAGGAAACCATCAAGGCACAAAAGCTAATCACACCGAAATGGAAGAAAACAAAAATTACTGTCTCAAGAGCTCAACATAAAATGTGCCACTCTGCGTTCCAAACAAACCTTGCAATTATGCGCTTGCCGCAGCCATGGGTTCAGCAGGAACTACCACCAAGTCGCACAACCTGGCTGCGCGCACCCTGCAATCACACCCGATTATTAATGCAAAGGGGCCCCCAAACTGGATTTATAGGATTCTAATATCAATTCAGTGCCTGGCGTGGAAACATGGAATCATGCTAATTAAATACTGCAGGGGAGGCCTCTCCTGTGCCAGAGGGTCATAATAAAATTATTGCTAAGTTTGTCGCTGGGACGTCACGCTGCCGGGCGTAAATACAGTGGTATCTGGAAACAACTTCTTCTCCAATATTTAATCAAGTTGAATTACATCAGCAGGTTGGAGTCAACACCGAGACGCAAAGAGGAAGATTAGAAGTTTTCTTGGCAACTGTGATCACAAACTTCTTCACAGGCAGCAACTGCTTTTATCTAGGCACTAAATCAAAACTGGGGGGAAAGTAAAAGTAAAAAGTAAAAAGTAATTCTCTGATATCTCAACAAAACCTTTCTGAATAGGATTTTCATGTGTGGAATGCCAACTAGCAGGCTGCATTGAGCTCCGTTCTTATGCTGTTTCTCACATCCGCAGCCTGAGCAGACGTCTTAACCAGACTTTTGACATGCAAAGCAACTGGAGTTGATTCTGTCCTATTAAAGTTACCATACTACCCAATTTACATCTCCTTTTTACCTTAACCCAGTGTGTGCTTAGGCTGTTAATCTGAGTCCAAGGCCTGTGGATGATGAATGGGAATTTAGTTTTAGTTCTTTTATTATCAGAATTTACTATAGTTCAAATATAGGGGAGGGGGACAGATCAGCCCATCTCTAGAGATGAATGACATTTCCCCCCAGGTCATTTTTAATCCAGATTTGGAATGCAGGAAGAGAACAAAAACTGTCTTCCCCTCCATCCCTAATGCCTGCTTGGGTTGTAAATGTAAGAACAGCATAACAATATATTCTGCCAGAGAATCCATTTATGTCCTACCCTTTAGAAAGCAGTAGAATTTTGTAGTAGCAATTTCAGCTGCAAAATGCCTTTAGAAGGTGATAGAATATAAAGAATAAGCACTACCATTTCAAAAACCTTGTGGGGTTTTTTTAACCCTATGTCCCCTGACTATGTCATCTGTTGCCACCTTTCATCTTCATGGAGAGTCATTCAGAAAGATCTGGGGACATTTTCTGAGACCTGGGAATCAGGACAAATAAACGTCTCATTTACCTAACTGTCCAATTGCTTTTGGTCCACTGAGGAACATCTGTTTGACTGGTCAAACAGCACCAATCTCCAGGGTTATGCTACACTGCACTACAGAAAGTGGAAATCTAACCCATCACCAGCCTGACAGTCATGTGCACACTTTTAATTAAGAAAGAAAAATTCAGCTCTGAACTTCGCCAACGGTTCATTTAATCAGTGCGCTTCAAGAAAGCTGCTAGCTGCCTTAACAGCTTAGAAGCAGCAGCTGGGAAGAGACTTGGGAAGGCACAAAGCTACCTATTGCTCTCCCTCAGTCCTAGAACACTTGTGGGGTCTTGTGTTGTGCTTTGTTTTGTTTTAGAGGGGCAGTCGTGGAGAAAACAAGGGAAAATGTGTCCCTTGTAACTGGTATGAAACAGACTGTTTTCATATTATGAATATGCAGCAGTTTGGTCCTTTGGCCAAAACCCTACATAGTCTCGAATATTGTCACAATGCTTTAGCAGTGTATAGAGCAGTGATGTCCAATCTCTGGTCCTCCAGGTGTTTTGGACTTCAACTCCCAGAAGCCCCAGCCAGTTTGGCCAAAACTCAAGAATTGTGGGAGCTGAAGTCCAACACATCTGGAGGACAAAGATTTGGAAACCACTGGTATAGAGCATTTCAATGAAACACTTGCCATTATATTTATGAGTACAAAAAGAGGACTGATTTCAGTTAACATACACTAGATTTCATCTTGTCTAGCATGAACAAACTAACACTAGAATGTTTCCTGGATATTATTATTTTAAGCTGGTCTTACAGCTCTGTACCCATGGCAAAGCTCTGCTTACAAGCCCTGAAACCTGCTCAACTTGGATAGATCTCTGCTGCCTTCTTCCCAGCTAAAGTTTGGCCCAAAGCAGTGCTCAGCTCCAGATAGTCTGCTTCTCTCTCAGATCATCTATCTGAACTGCTGAAGAATGCCAGGAGCCTCAGACAGATTCCCTAGACCTAAATGTCGACAACCGCTCTCATAAGCTGCAGACTCTCACGATACCCAGCTAAGCCTAAGAATACTTCCAACCCATATGGAAGAATATTGAAATCTCAGTATTCCTCATACTAAGAATCCAAAGTAATAAGGTTAATGAGAGATTCTGACCTACAGCATCTGGAAAGGCGTGCAGTTGTGTTGCCATTTACATGCAGAAGAAAAAAGAATCGGAAAAGCATAACAGAAGATTTTCTTGTAAAAATGCAGAAAATTGAGAGTATATATGGGCACAGTACAAACCTATATAACAAGATGATAAAGACCACTTCTTCATTTATCTTGAAATCTAGTGAGAGGAAAGGGGATATCAAAGCGAACAGGCGCACGTGAAACACGGAGACTTCATTTGGTGAGGAAAAATAAAGGATTATGCTGAAGGTGCTTCAAGAAAAGAAGATTTGGGGAAGGATCTCAGAAGGTGAGCAAAGAGTTCAGCATGCAAGGCAGTATGAGGTATAAACAGTAACTCATTTATGATAGCAGGACCAAAAGTCAAAGCAAAAGGCAGTTTTCATCTCAGTGTTTGCTAGCTAGGAAGAACAAGCTTAACCAAGAGAGCCACACTGGATCACTTATATTATACTAAGCTTTGGAAAGCAAAGAATTTAATTAGTACAGGTACATACTAAATTTCTAGAATGAATAATAAATGGTTGGTATGCAATCAAATAATTCTTTAACCTGGTCCACACATTAATTGTGTGTAAATAGCTAAAACCAAGGACCTGCCCATTGAAATCTACCATAAAGGCTTTTGCCTAGCCCTTCTCCAATGTTCTAACCTCCCTGTCTGCTTTGAGAGAATGCCAGACTGCAGATGCAATTCGTGACACGCTTCCGAAATTGTGCTGCAGTTTAACTTGAGATATAAGGACCTTTTCAGAACACTTTTTTCCTAATCTTCGTGCTTCCTAGTGCTTTTCAATTCAACAGCATCAAGCAACTCCTAAAGAACAATAAATGTAGCAACATCAAGTGTCTTAAAAACTGTGTACATAAGCAAGAGAAAATGGGAGCGGGACACAGATAGGAAGACCCCAGACATAAATTAATCCCAGCAGCCCATGACCATTGCTCCCTTCCTGACTGTTGTGGGAGTCTGTCAAGCAACCATTATAACCATCGACTGAATTTGGAACAATTGGGATAGCAAATAACAAACTGTTTCGGACACAACCTATTCATTAACTGTCTGACAGTTACATCGGACATATCAGCACTGGACTCATTGTGAGGAAGGGCAAGATATAAATCAAACAAATTAGATAAATCAACAAACACACCCCAATTGCTTCTCATCCGCCAGACGGAGAAGCAATCACCCGTTGTGATAGATTACGCTGCTTCATAGGAGAGTACAACTCACCAAACAGCAAGTAACATCTTTGACAAAGTGCTGGACCACCATCTCTGGCCATCAGATGCATCCTCAGCTCTGGGGAAGGATATGTCAGGTTTACACATATCCCCTGTAACCCATATTTAATAAAATTCTAGAAAAGTACCATTTCAGTGTTCCATGAGAAATTGATGAAATGAAATTGAAATAGTTAAAGAATTGACATATCTAGGATCAAACATTGACCAGAATGGAGACTGCAGTAAAAAGATAAGAAGAAGACTAGAAATGGGAAGGGCAGCTATGAAAGAACTGGACAAGATACTGAAGAGCAAATACATACAAATGAGCACTAAAGTCAGAATTGCCCAGGCCACTGTATTTTCCATCATCCCTATGTACAGATATGACAGCTGGACTGTGAAGGAAGCAGACAGAAAGAAAATCAACTCATTCAAAATGTGGTTCTGGAGAGGAGTCCTTAGGATGGTCCCATGGACAGCCAAGAAGACAAACAAATGGGTTCTTGGACAGATCAGACCAGGGCTCTCCTTGAAAGCTGATGATCAAGTTGGGACTATTGTTCTTTGGCCACATCATGAGAAGGCAGGGATCACTAGAAAAAATAATATTGCTAGGAAAGGTGGAAGGTAGAAGAAAGAGAGGAAGACCACAGACCAGATGGAAAGATTCAATTGGGGGGTTATGGGCAAGGGCTTGTTGGATCTGGGCAAGAATGCAATGAAGGATAGGGATTCTTGAAGGTGTCTCATCCACAGGTTCGCTATGAGTCTGAGTCGACTCGAGGGCAGCTAACAACAACAACAAATCTTTTCTGAAGAAGCACATGAGGTCTCCAGGCTGTCTCTCCTGTGATTCCCACCACCCCACTTCCCAGTTCCAGTCCTATCAGGGCTTATATTTTAACATCCTGTTCACTTAAGCTGCCTACAAAACTGATATATCAAAGAACAGCCTGAGCTTGTAACAGGAAAATGGGGTGGCACTGTTTTAAATGCAAGTCAAGAAAACCTATGGAGTGCAATTCACTATCATGATTCTGCCACAACGTGGCCTAAATAAAAATGGGGCCCAGAAATCACGTACTGTATGCAGTTTGATGATTGAATTAAAAAGGATTTAAAAGAGCCAGCCTCTGACTTGGGATTCCCACACCTTATCACACTAAGCATTTCTTCATAGAGACAGCCTTAATATCTTGACTTAAAAGGTCAAGTCAATAAAACTGGGTACAATGTTTTCTTTCTTATTGATTCATAATTAAACTCATAATACTCGGATGCTGATGTGAGTACGTTACACAGGGCTTCTTCTGTGGCAACACTCCAATTGTGCAACGTCCTCCCAAAGGCAGTCAGCCTGGCTCCGTCTTCATTAAGCTTCTGGCAGACAGTCCAAACTGTGACGTCTTGTCAAACCTTTTGACTGACAGCTTAATTCTGAGCTATATTCTAAGGCAGTGGTTCCCAAACCTTTGTCCTCCAGGTGTTTTGGACTTCCAGTCTCCCCATTTTTCTCTCTCATTTGTTTTCTGACTTGAGGCAGAAAGCCATAAATTGCTTTGGTAACAATATGGAGGGTCTTCCGATGCAGACTATGGCTATCCTGAAGAGCGGAGAAAACACACAGCTCAAAACTCTAGCCCTTTTTTTAATGCAGCAAGCACCCAGGAAAGCTCTCCCCTATTTTTTGTTCTCCTCTTAACAAGGCAGGTGGATGCAGACCTAGCAAGTCAATTTGGGCATTTGGGCGATTATTGCCCTCTTTACCTACAAGGTCACAGACTCAAAATGAATCTCTCCACAGAAAGTGGTCTCTGAAATGAAGCTGAGTCAAGTTTGATCAATATCTAGGAGACACTTCATTGTCTCTGCATTTTTTATATATATATATATCAAAAATTCTGCTGGAGAATCACAAACCTGTGCCACTTCAGCATCTTGGTTCAAAAACATGGACCTTCAATAAGGCTAAGGAAGCGAGTGCTTGTGATGAAGTGCCAAGACGTTTCTTTCGGTTCCTTTTATTTTTGCAATCTAGCAACCACTGTGCCAGGGCCGAAAGATATTCTCTCTCTAGATTCATATTGGCTGTGCTGTGCATAATACAGGCTTCAGAAACCAAACTGGCTCAAGATACAGCCTAAAAACCCTACACTGTGGCTCCAAATTGGTTGCTCAATATGCAACGGTCATTAAAAGTGGACATGCCACTAACAACTGGGTAACTATGCAAGTTCTCTCCTCTGGACATAGCAAAAGCAATTGTTCTAATGCAAGAAACCACTCCAAAACCTAGAAGGGCCAGACGTATGAAACACGTTACAAAATGCGACTTGTCAAATATCAGTATTTACAGCTAAAGAAGATATACGTTCTGCTAGTTCGTAGTTGTTTATCCAAGACACCAAAATGGGTTAATTGATACAGCAAATACGTTTTCCCTCTCATATGTGATATTTTCATACATTTTCCTAGCTTTGCAGCAGCAGTGGAGAGCTTTGATTTCAAACAGCTGCGAACAGCTCTATTGTGTGGGTGGAAAGGATTGTGACAAAACTAACTTCCAATGGTTACACCGCAAGACTTCAGTTTATTTGCATACCGCAATTCACTGTATTAAAATATTGTGAAAGCTGGTATGAAAAGTAATTTCCACCAGTAAAACATGCCAGCTTATGGCGATATGCAAAATAAATTTAAATAGCTAAGAGAAGCTACTGAATTAGCCCTTTCATACGACACCTGACCAAAAATAAATTACCCAATGCATTTCAAAAAGGAGGGAAGAAGAGAGAAAGGCAGGGGCTGGTCCAAAAGAAATGCTATAACTTCATAAAGAATGATACTAGGATGTTTGGTTAAGGTCTGCTTTAAAGCTATAGAGTTTTATTACTCACATGGAACCTTTCATCATCTACTCTTACAAATTATTAGTATTCATTGCCCTTTGGGACAGAACGATAGAACGCTCCTATCTTGGACAAAAAGATTGTGAACCTTGTTTCAGTACCTTGGATCAAACATTGATCAGAATGGGGACTATAGCCAAGAAATCAGAAGAAGACTGTCATAGAATCATAGAATCATAGAGTTGGAAGAGACCACTAGGGCCATCCAATCCAACCCCCTGCCATGCAGGAAATCCAAATCAAAGCATCCCTGACAGATGGCCATCCAGCCTCTGTTTAAAGACCTCCAAGGAAGGAGACTCTATCACCCTCCGAGGAAGGAGTGCATTCCACTGTCGAACAGCCCTAACTGTCAGGAAGTTCCTCCTAATGTTGAGGTGGAATCTCTTTTCCTGCAGCTTGCATCCATTGTTCCGGGTCCTGTTCTCTGGAGCAGCAGAAAACAAGCTTGTCGATGGGAAGAGTAGCCATGAAAGAGCTAAAGGAGATCCTAAACACTAGATATATAACTGAGCACTAAAGTTAACAGTTGCACAAACTATCCTTGTCCCCATGTACGGATGTGAGAGCTGGACAGTGAAGAAAGCGGATAAGAAGAAAATCAATTCATTTGAGATGTGGTGCTGGAAAAGAGTACTAAGGGCACTGTGGAGAGCCAAAAAGACAAACAAATTGGTCCTTGAACAGATCGAGCCTGAAATCTCTTGGCTAGAAAGATGTTCTTACTAGAATCTCTAGGTCCCCTGGCATGACTCTATGGTCAAATGTTGCTGGAAGTCATTCATTTCAATAGCGTTCACTATTATCCATAGTTTTGTGTTTCCAAGTCTTGGAACATATCCCTTGTGGATATGGGGCAATGCTGC
>NC_056529.1:26309412-26495841 GCF_019175285.1 Sceloporus undulatus
TATTATTATTATTATTATTATTATTATTATTATTATTATTATTATTATTATTATTATTATATTCTCTACCAGCCTTTCTTGGCCTTTTAACCCTGGAGGAACCCTTAAAATAATTTTCATGTCTCAGGAAACCCCTGGATAAAAAGTATTATATCTACAGCTCAATAATAATAATGATAACAAAGCTTAATTTCTTTTTCAGTCAGGATCTCTTTAACAACCTTTAACAACCTCTCCTGAAACCTTGAGCTTCCAGGGAGCCTTGACTGAGAAACCCAGTTTGATTTTGCTTAAGGATCCCAAGAGGGCTTTCCAGAAAGCAGACCAAGCGAGAAGAAAGGAGGGAGATTTTTATCTAAATAATTATTGCAAGTATTTTTCAAAGGCCTTGTGGGAGAGAGAGAGAGTAGCTGTGATAACATGCCAGGGATCAGGAATGTTGACCTCCTTGCAATAATTTATACAGAGGTTTCCAAACGGAGACAGACACAGAGAGAAATCACTGCAGTCACTACATTTTGAAAGTTTATACTGTACATGAATGCCACAGAAATCAAACTGAGTTGCAGAAGCATGAACACAGTATTTCAATTTGCTGCTCAGAGAGCTTCAGTAAAAGACAAGATGCAAGAGAGTACTTTAGTATTCAACTCTAGTGGAACTGTGACTTTCTTTCCCTTGCACTACAATCCTCTGTGATTTTCTTGCCCCTCAAAGCATGTTTTCAGGAGAACAGAAAGGGCTCCAAGAGAAAGGGAGATCTTCAATTCTGGCAAAAGTAGGAAGATCCCACAGATGCATATCACTGGATCCTAGCTGTACAGTTTAACTCTTCCACCTATTTGAACCCTGCTAGATTCTGGCCTTTACTGGAGTCCTAGTCCATCTAATTTCAAAGATGCTGTATCTATCAATATACCCACACAAGAGATTTTGATTGAATTAACTCCAGGCTCCACTTTAAGCTTAAGCTTAGCCTTCTCCAAGTTGGCACAGCTCCCATCAACCCCAGCCATCATGGCAAACAGTAAGGATGAAGTCTAAAGCATTTGCAGAATACCAGATTGAGAAATGCTGCCTTAAGCTCTGTATATATGTAGCATATAATGCACAACTAATGACCTTGATCATATACTTTGGATGTCAATGGAAAAATGAAAGGAGCAGTAATAGCAAGTTCAGTTGTTGTTGTTGTTGTTGTTGTGTGCCTTCAAGCGGTTTCCAACTTATGGTGACCCTAAGGCAACTCTATCATGAGATTTTCTTGGCAAGATTTGTTCAGAGGAGGTTTGCCATGGCCTTTCTTCCTCTTTATTTCCCTTCAAAAGCCTTGGCTACATGGAAGACAAAATACAAAGATCAAAAATACCAGCGAGGGTCCTTTGGGAATGCTGTGTTTTGCACTGACTGTTCCTTCCCAGCACATAAATCGTACGGTGCCCCTCTTCCAAGCCCATGGTGTTGTAGCCTCTGGGGAGGTAACATGCTGCCAAGCAAAACTGCCAAGTTGCAGCTCCCTCGACAGAAAAAGGCAACATGAGTGATGAAGTTCTGCCAAGCCGACTGTGTTGGAGTTGCATGGCAGCTAGAACAGCATCTTGCAGTCACAGTTGAGTGAACCTCTGATGCTGATGGACTCCAAGGGACTTACTGTACATCCTTGAAACTCTACAAGAGAAGCTTGATGCTGAAAGCACTCCCTCCTGGGCACAAGCATTGTTCCCGTTACACACACACAGCTGGCAAATTTACATTCGTAGCAGGTAACATCAACAAGGATGCTCCTCGCTGTTAACTATACATCCAGCTCAACATAGGTAACGTTTAAGTCCAATTAAAAACCCAACGTGAGCCTCTGTTCCTTGGCCAAAATGAATATAAAGAGGGCTGGCTATGAACCAGGGAACAGAGCTGTCAGGGAAAGCAATAAATGAGCACAAGCTACAGCAGTCTATTCCTCCTAGGCAAAATCACAAGACAAAGATCACACCCCGGCGACACGAGGAGCATTAGGCCAAGTACCTGGTGTGGCACATATCTCAAACAATGCTCTGGGCCAAAACTCTGGGCAGAAGATTCATCAGGACCTATGGGTTGATCCTAGAGTGAATTCTAGCAGATCTGCAATGCTTGCAAGTTGCATGCTGCCTTATGGAGACTCCATGAATTTCATAGGGGTTTGCTCACCAAAGCTCCCATCACCTCCTCTAGCTAACCTAACTAATACATACATACATGGGGGTTATTTTCATGTTTCTCTCTATCCACGTCTTCTCTTCCCATACTTCATCTGTTGTCAAATTTTATATCACAAGCTTCTCACAGATTTGTCCTCTTATATTTTGCGAAGTGTCAACGTGACAATCGTTAATGGTCATGGATGTTACAGTATTTTCCCACTTCTCATGCACCCACTCATTAGTCTTTTTTATTTCATGGTTTTAATTTTACTTTGAAACACTTTTAAATGGGATGACATTTTATTGCCATTAAGAGTGCCTTGAAAACTCTGGTCAAAAGTGGGATAAAAATCTAAAATGAACAGAAAAGAGGCCACGGAGTTTCACCAAGGCTCTTTGATTTCAATGTTTTTAAAGGGAAACTATGACATCTCCCAGCTTGTATTGCTGACATTTTTTGCAGTCTGCACAGCAAGGAAAAAAAGGAGAGTCCTTTTCTTTTTTTACTTTTTGGTTTTATTTATTTTTTAATATATGAAAATGCATTGCAAAATCAACAAAGCCCAAGAGAATTTTAAATGTGCTTCAAGGGTTTCAAGTAAACTATCAATCTGGCTCCCATGGAACAAGCAAATCAACAAATATATTCCCTCCTGGCATCCTCCTTTTAAAGGATTCACCGCTGTTCTAATTGACTGCCACTGAATCAAGTTAGTCTATAAATAGGGAACAGAAGAGAGAGAAACAAACACATTAAAGTGGTAGTAAGCTGGAAAGGTACCAGGAGCCAAGAGGAGGGTGGGCTCCAGTGGAAGAAAACCTGCAAAGGGAAAACAATAAAGAGTCACGTTGCACCTTAAAGACGGACATGTTTTAATACGTTTCTGTAGAGTGGAGCTCACTAAACATACATAAGAGCATACATAACAAAAGGTTATGCCACACACAAAAAATCTGCTCAGCTTTAAAATCTGATGAATTTTAAAAAGTCTTTCTTGGATGGCTAGCCACTAGAAACTGCAAGAGAAGAAACTAATATGGAGAGGTTGGGTTTCGAAACAGAAAGTTGCAAGGGAGTGTGCAAAAGGATAGAAAAAAGGCAGCCACAATCTAAAGCAGTGGTTCTCAACCTTCCTAATGCCACAACCCTTTAATACAGTTCCACATGTTGTGGTGACCCCTGACCATAAAACTGCCGTGTCTCGGTTCCTAAGGCCATCAGAAATATGCGTTTTCCAGTGGTCTCAGGTGACCCCTGTGAAAGGGTCATTCAACCCCAAAAGGGATCATGACCCATACGTTGAGAACCACTGATCTAAAGGAAGAATGGAAGGCCTATTTATGATGCAGGACACCAGTTTTCTGTCTAGAGACACTGACAACTGGTGCTCTCTGGCATAACATGATACCTGGTACCTTGGATATTAAAAGTCTATCATGAATTGTGAAATAGAGGTTAAATTAAGCTGTGATCCCGTAACTTGATTTGCAGAAGAACTGACTCAAGACTTGACGTCTATAGAACCAGTGTAAAAGAGAAGACAGATTTTGGATTAGCAACATCATGGGATGCTTACATTTAACTGCCAGATTTTACATCTAAAAATTCAGCAATGGAAAATTTACAGCAAAAGGTGCTGTAGGCTATATTTCAGAGGAAGGGACTGGCAAAACCAAGCTGAATATTCCCTTCCCAGGAAAACTCTATGAAATTCATAAGGATATGTCAGCAAGTGGCCTGAAGGCACATCAACAAACACTCAGACATCATCTGATAAAGATACATTTCCACAAATCCTAGACTCTTCTGGTACTTCAGGTACAAAAATAACTCATATGCTGACCTGTGAGGCATCACTTTTGCGACACTTATATGTACAAGTAGGTGATAAGCATCACACAGATCTTTAATTTAAATATAATGTAAGAGAAATTATTTCACCCCTTTGGTACTAGTACACACCAATAAAGGTAAAACGGAGACATTGATCTTCTTTCTTTCCAAAAGCCAGTCTATGTCAAAGCAGAGTTACTGATTTCTTCCCCACAAGTGGATAGAGTCACAGAGTGTTGCACAAGTCAGTCAACTGCAGAAGGCCATTCAACCACAGCACAGAAGGAGAAGCCTGACACTGAGATGGTACAGCCATTTCCCACTAGAAGACAAATATATCAGCCAAATTGTGCACGATACAATGGTGAAGGATGGATAAGGCTCAAAACCTAAGAGGAAGACCGGATGATTAAATAAGTACAAAAATGTGACATTATCAAATAAGGAGAAACAGGTCTCAGTGGTGCATTTCTGCATGGCCCTAGCTCAGTGGTTCTCAAACTGTGGGATGGGTGTGAAAGTTGCTCAAGGAGGATGTGAGACTTGGAGGTCCTGATCCCTCCTCCTCCACTTCCCAAACCTTTTCTGTCCTGGAGGTGAAAAGAAAGGCAAGGAGAGAGCTTGGAGCTTCTGCCTGAGAAATGAGGAAAGCTATCTCCAAGTAAGACATTAAAATATGCATGAACATGTGAATGAAAATATGCACACTAAACGAACAAAGTATTTTTATTCATATACGATGTCAAGCATCATATGCTCAGATGTAGATGTAAAAGGAGTCACAAGGGTATAAAGTTTGAGAACCACCCTTCTAACTGTTTCCATTTCTTGTGTCCTCCCTAATTCCATGAGATTGCATAGCAGGGTGCAAGTCTATCCTACTAGATCTGTACTGATAAAGCCCCAAAGGACTACATCATCATCATCAAGCCAATGTAATTCCAATGTTATTGAAGCAAGCTCGGCAAAACTCAATCACGCTGCTTTCTGCGCGCCAATTACAGGGAAGCTGACAACACAATCATACCTGATAAAGATCTGTCAGCTAGAAGAAAGGTCCTGCCAGTCAGGGATGTACTCAGGGCACAGCAGGCACCAAGAGGAAAAGCCAGTTGCCAATGTTACGTTCCCCATTACAATGAGCAGTGTGGCAAGACGGCAAGGTTTTCTATCAAGCAAATTTAGAAATCAGCGAAGGGGTTCTTTATGGTTTAAATCTTCTTCAATCCTCAATTTTAGACTTCTTGTTGTCACTTGGTCGTCTAAACCCTGAAATTTAAAAAGAAGTACCCAACCTGTTGAAAGCTGTATTAACAGCCAGTGATACAAGTGATGATGCAGTGAGAGAGACACCTTTGGAAGCATAACTAACATGTGCTTTTCTGTTGCGAGTTTAGGCTTTCTAGCAGCACTGGGAACCAACAACATCTGAAGGGCCATGGGTTGTCCACCTCGATATTTGAATGCCACAGCCTAGGTGAAAAAATATGGATGAAATTTGCCATGGGTGAGCGTGCCTTTTTTAAATCTTTGATCCATCCCAGAAGGTGGCATTTTGCTGAATCCAAAGGAAAGTATCTCAGCATTCAGATAAATGGAAACTAGCATCAAGCCCAGCAGCAACAATATACAGAATAAACGAATCAAGAAGCTATGGAGTGGTACTGAAAGACAGTATGAATTTAGGCTACTTCCGGGTTCAAAGGCACAGCCCTTACCATCCAAGGAAGATCTCCATGGACAAGTATGGCCGCAGGTGTAAATAACAGCGAGGGGTGGGTGGGGATGAATGTATAAAACATCATGCTAGTATTGTGAATATAAAAGGCATTTCTAATGCTATACTCCTCCTGCTCTTCACACCAATATGATTCATAGGGAAAAGGCTAGCACTATTGCAGCCCCACATGCTTTTTTTAATAATAATAATTTAATAATAATTTGTTTTATTTATATACCGCTATTCCAAAGATCATAGCGGTGAACAGCAAGTAAGCTAATTAGCAAGTAAGCTAATTTGCCCCCAACAGTCTGGGTAAGAAGCAAAATCTAAATGTGCTTTATCCTATTTACATGTTATGTTCCATTTGATGTTATGTGGCCAATGTTAAGGGACAGTCCAAATTCCACTCAATGCTCGGCTAAAAAAGTCTACTTTAAGGCAGATCGCTCTTAATCTGTAATATCCTCATTGCTGTCAAACATTATTTCCAAAAGAGCACAATCTTAGCCCCTTTGGTTTGGCGCCTGTAACACAAGTCGTTCTGGAGATCATAAACTCTTTCAACCATTGTGGGGTTAGTATACCAAACGACAAATGTATATACACTCTAACAGCAATATGAAATACTACTACGCATTTTATTAAGCAGTATAAAGTAACATTGGAGGAACACCATCGCCAAGCTGCAGAGGGATTTTCCAATGTGTTACAAACTATAAAGTTTTCAGTTTGCTAAAAAGCTTTTGCAAGAACCAAAGCTTGTTTGACTTTAGCACTGATTAAGCTAAATGGATAAGTGGCGAAGCCTAAGAACTGAAGAGAGTCGGACAAATTCAGGAAGACCCTGTTAAGTTTTTATGGAATAGGTTTTTATTTGCCGTTTAGTGTTTCTTAGTGGTTTGGCCAAAGACCTTAGAGAATAGTTTTGCTTTCATACTCTTCACGTTTCAGAGCATGAGTGAACCTTCCCTTCCACTTCCCAGAATAAATAGAAACAATCCCATGTAGACTTAGACACAGACCCACACTGTGACAAGCTCAAAGTCCCAGGACAACTAGCTGAACGTTTAGTTAAAAGCCATCAAAAACAGTGTCCATCATTAGCGAGGCAACCAGTTTTTTAAAAGCATTTTACTGCAACTGCTTGGAAATGATTCAGAAAGATGCTCTCCTTTCTCAAACACCACGGAGGGAAGGCTGCTTCTAAGAAACTGTACGCTGTGATGTGTGTGTACTTCATGTAAAAATAGGGATTTTTCTTTCTTTTACCAAAATGCTGATTTCCTGTGTTGATCAAGTAAAACGCTTCAGTTTAGTGAACTGAGATTTCTTTAATTTGGTAACAACCCTCAAAGTTGGTGAGATGTTCACCCACAGTCATAACTGAGCGGTCAAAGACGTTTCCCATAGCCAAATGGAAAACACTCCAAATGTCCATTTACCGGGGATGGTCTTGATGTCCTAGCTGCTGTCTCTAGCAAATAATTCTCATATTATCCCTCTTTTTCAATGGATGTCCTCCTTGTTGCATCCTTCAGCACTGTCCAATCCTTCCAAAATGGCACACTAGTCCTTCTCTAACAAGATAATTCACCATTTCCCCTCATTTCCCTCTAAGGAAAGACATTCTAATTTTAAAGGGAGAAATGCAAGAGGCCTTGGTGCAAGTCACTCAGTTCTCCTTGTAGTTCTCCACCTAATGCATCTGAGGTCTATGAAAGCTTATAATGACAACTTTTTTCTTTAGTTAGACTCAAAGGTGCTGCAAGATCTCTCTCTCTACATATCCATTCTCCTTGGTTGTTCGGGGCCCAATAAGCTCCTTGAGGAAAGCTTCCAGCTGATCCTCATCTTTTAACCCCATAAACTCATTCACCACGACCGCACTCTTCATAGCTAGGACTGTGAGCACTGCGGAAACCTCATATCCAAGGTCTGTCTGATTGTCCATGTCCACTTTTGCCATAAGCACCTTCCCCTGGTGCTTGGCCATCATCTTTTCTAGTCTAGAGCCCAGGATCTTGCAGGGATCATGCCACTGGCCATGGAAATCAATCACCAGTGGCTTCTGACTGTCTTGAAAGCCATCCCTATCTTGGATGTTACAGGTGCACCTGAAGACCCGACTGGTGGGAAAAGTCCTTCTTGCTGCAAGTGAAGGAAAGGGGCAACATTACATGGCACAGCTGAAACACAGAACAAAAGCAGTGAGGATCGAGAATGAAATGGCATCAAGAAGTGCTTGATGTAGAAGGCCATAAACAGTTTAAGAAGTTTCTGGGCCATCTTCCACACCTCGCCCTGAAGCCTCTCAACTCAAGAACCGAACGGAAAAGCAGAGAAACCAGGGAAGCAATCCTTGGTGTGAGGACAGGGTGTTTTACAAGCACCACATTATTTTATTTCATGATATGTTCAAAGGTCAGCACATTTCATGAATCAAACAAATATCCTTCCCAAAGTGTAGGCAGCTGCAGTGGCGATGCTAGTTGTGGCATGGCGGAAGAGTCTGACTAGGAACATTTTAAACCCACTAGCATTGGGGGCAAGGTTAAAGATCTCCTGACTATGAAGCTGTCTGCAGCCAGCAGCCAACGGCAATCTCATATACCTGCCCATTGTAACAAGGCTGCTGTGTCTTACAACAGGAATGATTTCGGAAGCTGTGTCACTACGAAGCCTTTCTTTGCTGCCATCTGGCGGGGACCAACTGAAGGCCTGCATAGACTAGAGATAAATCTGCTGCCTCCCTTGCAGGAAAAGAAATGGTCTATCTTCAGAAGCAGACTGGACCCCTCTCTCCAACACATTCATCAAACACTCAGCTTCCTCGCCACACTGAAATTGTCTCTTTTCCCCTTGTGACAAAACGTGAATGAATAGCAAATGAACATTAGTTATCTCCTCCTACCAAACCTCCCTTGGAAAAGAACCCAATTTTAAATCCTCTATAGAAGTAAGGCTCCGTTATCATCTGCTGGTTTCCACACGGCCAGGTAGACTTAAGGAGTTGAGCCGAAGTCTCAGGCTGGGGGAGGAGAGCACCTCTGCAAATACAGACATGAGCCACTTTTAGTGCTGACAAGCCCATTTTAAACAGGTTGCACATTTAACATTTCAAAAGAGACACCTACAGGGGACCGGGAAGAGATAAGAAGTGCCACGCCACTGCATTCCTATATATATATATATATATATATATATATATATATATATATATATATACTGTATATATATATATATATATAATTTTAGACAAACCATATGAAAAGCAGTTAAGACAACCAAATCTGAAAGACGTTTAATCCCAGCAAGAGGATCCACTGAGAACAAAACCTTCTGGGAAGCTTAAAGGGCTGGGGAAATAAACAAAACACTTTTCTGTTTATTCCCATTTAGCCGCAGCTTTGCTAGCAAATTAACCAGAGAGCGCACTGGAGCATTGCGCAAGGCAACGTTCTTGCCGCCAGTCCAAATGCTAAGCAAGCTACAGGATCTGGAATAGTGAAACCAATGGACACTTGGACCCAAGCATAAACTGAATTTAAATGGGGTGCTTTTGAAGACAGCTTAAAATCTTTTAATTAGCAGAAAGTGTTGCTGCTGGGGTTTTAACCCGAATAACAAGGCAAATCTCATTACTCTGAAGCTGCATACAGTATTCTTTTCAGGACGCATCTGCACTGCAGAAATAATCCAGTTTGATACCCGTTTAACTGCCCTGGCTCAATGCTAAGGAATCCTGAGAACTGTCATTTTTATCCTTTGCTGTCAGAGAGCTCTGGTGCCACAATAAACTACAATCCCCAGGATTTCCTAACATTGAGCCAGGGCAGCTAAAAGTGATCTCAAACTGGATTACTTCTGCAGTGTGTTTTGGACCATAGCCCCAAATAACAATATGCAGCATACTGTTAGTTTCAGAGTTGCAACAAGATCCCTTTGCATATTGATATGCTTTCTCTTCTTAGGTAAAATATATTTTATGAGTCACTGTTTTAATGCCATGTAGATTATGCTATACAAAAGTGGGGAAGGAGTGCCAGCATTAAATTAAGAGTGCCATTTCTGCCAGGGACTTGGGAGTTATTTCATGCAGATGCTCCTTGTTTCTCTAGGTTCGCTATAAAACATGGATAGCAACAACCTCCTTAAAGGTTTGGTATAAATAATTTTCATGCTATGAGTAATGTATAAACTCCACCTACTTCGGTAAGAGCTGGAAAAAAATCAGCAGTTATCAAAGAGTGAAGTATGTCAAGGGAGGTGAAGTTTTACTCCTTCCTCTCTCTGTTCCTATTTCTTCTTCAACAAGTGCCCTCAGTAGGACCATGAATGCTACTCCGTTGTGCAATCTAACACTGAAGAACATCAGTCACAAATTTAAGAGAATGAGCTTCATACCTTTTCACTTTGCTTCTCTGCTCTCCCAGACTGCCAGTCGCTTCTGAACCTCTTCTGTTTTACCTTCGCCACTTGCCTCCCCATTCTGCCCCAACCTCTATCTCTTAGGGCCTAGTGCTTTCTTATATCTCTGCTGTGCTGTTGTTGTTGTGTGCCTTCAACAACATACCCCACTCACTTCCATGCCAGCATTCTCTGAAGATGCCAGCCACAGATGCCGGCGAAACATCAGGAATAAACTCTTCTAGAACATGGCCACACAGCCCGAAAAACCCACAAGAAACTATGGATGCTGGCTGTGAAAGCCTTTGACTTCATATTGCCTTCAAATCATTTCTGACTTATGGAGACTTTAAGGTGAACCTATCACAGGGGTTTTCTGGGGCTGAGAGTGTGTGACATGCCTAAGGTCACCCAGAGGGTTTCCATGACTCAGCGGGGAATCAAACCCTGATTTCAGAGACACATCCCACATTCTAACCACTATACCATCTCTGCCAGCTTTACCCATATCTAGAACCTTGACACGTCAGATAGTGAAAGAGATATTCTACCTTCCTGAGCCAGATTGGCACGGGGTGATGTTAGGTCTTATCCTGCCAAATACATAACACTACAACATCATAAAATCCTGTGCGTGTGCACACATGTACTGTATGCACACGTCTTCAAGTTGCCTGTCTACTTATGACAACCTCATTAATTTCATAGGGTTTTCTTAGGCAAGAAACGTGGTTTTGCCTGTTCTCTGAACTATAGCCTACAGCACCTGGTACTCATTGGCCATTTCCCATCCAAGTATTAACCTGGGCTGAGCCTGCTTAGCTTCCAGAATCAGACAGGATCTGGTGCCTTCAGGGTATTTATATTATACTGTGCTATAATACAGATAAAATAATTTAACCTTTGCAGAGTATCTACCATTTCCCCAAAGCGTTCAGACTGACTAGACTGTTACATTGCTGCTCATTCAGTTCTTCTTTCATTTGCTCGTCCTCTATATTCCTGGGCCCTGTAACAATTCTTTCCCTTGCCTTGGGGAGAGGTTCATTGTGACATTACTCAAATGCCCCCAAAATCTATATTTAACAAGGTCTGGGGGACTAACAGAGAGGCACAGAGGCAGATGGAGCCAAGTGAGCAGACTTGGAATCCTGATAACAAGGGACCGTAGGTTGGCGATGCCACGATTAAAGCCAGCTGCACCAGTCTTCACCTTTCCGTTTACTCTGCACAGGATCAGCTAACAGACCTTTAAACATACGGTAGCCTGTCTACATGGAGATGTAAGCATCTGTTAAGCAAACACTTGCTCAAACATGAAGTCAAAGCAAGCACACTTGTGTGAGTTCATGTGTCCTTAGAGAATTGCCCCATCAATAGAAGAGACATTTTGCAGTCATTTCTCCCTGCCGTCCCTCCCCACCTCCGCCACATTGAGCCCCCCATGGCATTTAATAGCAATAGCAAGTACATTTCTATACCGCTTATCATTATTTAATTCAATGGAAGGCCCAGCCTAGCCAGATGGTTCGGTACGAACCAGGTGCAAAGCCCACAAACTAAATCCTGTGACGTATGCCAACCTTTGAAGCAGAAGCAGCTTTGCCCTAACTGACATCACTGAGGGCTCTGAAGGAAAAAGAGAAATTCATGTTTTCTATCCCTAAAGATAAGGAACCTCCCTCTAAGTCCAGGTTGTTCTCCTGTTCCGAAGAACTAAGAAGGTTTTGTGCATCAGCCTGCAAGGCGATTCCCAGAGAGCTGTCTGAATAGACATTTTGCTATAGACATTACTGTCTGCTGCAAGCCTGCCTGCCATACAAAGCTATAGCAATTTTAATTAAATTGGCTTTATGGCACAACTTCAGTCAGTTTAACTCTCTGCAGAACCATCAAGTCCTCTTATGTTTCTCAGTGATTTGAGTACTGTACTTCAAGGAATTTCTCAAACAGGCTTTCTGATTCTGAAGATGATTTGGACACACACACACACCCCACACACGTAAGTACAAGTACACATGAAGACATCTACCATCATTTGGAAAAAAACACAGCCTTACTTTCCCTGGGTGTATTGTGGTAATAGGACACCCAAGGCTATGAACACAGTAATATTTACATTTGCAAAAAGTCTTGCTTAGAGGTCTGAATGACTGTACCTGAAACATGGGTAGGAAAGGAAAGTGAGCCAAAATCAAAGAGTAAAGAGGAATTCTTTAACCATTTCAAGGTTCATGAATGGAATCTGATAGCAGATTGAATTCAACAGATTATCTAACAACACAGTGCCAGGAGGAATCTAAGCTGGTAGCCCCTGGTTCCACCTCAACCAAACAATTAAACCAACTTGATACAGAATGCTTGCAACAACATGCAGCGGCTGCATCTGAGAAGCAAAGGGCAAAGAAATACAATAAGGAACAAGCACTATTTCTTAACTATGCAAAATGCATTAGCTCTTTTCATCTGATTTTGATCTCTAGCTGTTATCAGTAGAATGTGTCAAACTGTTTTGGAGCACAGCTCAGGATGTTTTGTCCATGTATAATTTAACTTGAACTCAATAGGAACTGCAACATGTTCTATATGTCTAAGCAAACTGTTTTCTTCCACCTCATTTAGTGCCTTATGGTCACTTTCTGACTCTCCCCTTCCAAGGGTAAAAGGAGAGTTTGCTAGGAAAAGTGTGTGATGCAGAGTACAAATGCATCCATTACTCTTTGCAGTACATCTGCAGAAAGGAATGCACACACATCCTGAGTAAATCTATCTTTGCTAAACAGCAGCCACACAGACGAGGTTTAACAGGACAAAAAGGGAGAGAATAGATACACAGCTTATTCTTCCATATTGCTGCAAAGGACAAATATAAAAAAGCAGAGACGCCAGTCATAGGCAAACATCTGCCAAACCCTAGCCACAAAGGCAAGGAGTTTGATTGCTTTGAAGAAGACTAGTTCTGAAAGTATATGAAGCAAAGAAAGAATTCTGACAGAACTCAGAAAAAGGTACGCTGCTTCCAGTTTTGAGGGTGTTTGTTGTCTACCACAAGGCAAGCAGACACAATACTAACCATTTTGGAATGGCAGGGCCTCTCCTGGGATCAGGCTTGTATTTTGGGAGGAGAGAATGGATGAGGCCCCACTATAGCTGTCAGTGATGGTTGTCACAGAGAAGACAGTGCATTAAGATGACTGGAACTGGGGGCAAGACGGGGAGAGAAGAGAAAGGTTTTAAAAGCCAAACCAACAAAAAGCATCCCTGAGATAGAAAGAAAGGTCAATAAAAAACCATCATCCGTTCAAAGCTCTGTTCGCAAACACAAAACAATTAAGTAGCAATAGGGGAATCTATCAGGAACCACTCCTGACCATCGCACATCATTTTCTGTGCACCAAGAACAATAACAGATCGTGTCAAATGCAATGGGCCATGAACCGGTAGCCCTGCATGTAAAAAAAGAATCCTATTGAAATCTATTATTGTTGTAGTAGTAGTTGTTGTTGTTGCTACAAGACCTTATGGATCTGAGGAAGGTTTTCATCTGGTTTAAAGTAAGATGCTAACTTTACCTTTGTAAGATTACTAATAGATGTTGATATTGGCAAATCTTGGCAAGCCAGCCTCCATGGTGCTACTTGCTAGATACCACTTAGACCTGCCCAGACTTTAAGCTCTATTCCAGAGGTCCTGGCTTATCATTATTCATGATCCTGAGGCAAGAAAACAGACCCACATCTCTTGAGACAGAGATTCACCTGGCATATTCTTCACTGTTCTTTGGAACAAAACAAAACAAAACAGTGTTTTTATTTGCACAGGAATTTAATGTGCAATTTGAGCTGCTGCATTTCAACTGCTGTAAACTTGATTGTGTTATTTGTCCTGTTTCCACTAAGTTATTTTGTAAGTGCTGCATTTGGTTTTGATTCACATAAGCCACTGCTTGCTCTAGCAGAGTAAGAACAGAATATAAAATCTATTAAACGCTAAATACTAACTAATGATGCTAATGACAACATTTGCAAGGTAAGTCAGCGAGCAGATTGTATATTTTACATTCAAAAGTGACAGATTAGCTCCAAGCCTTTCCAAGGTCTGCTGAATTCTGTTCGGCAACTCATCCCTGGGGAAACTGGCATGCTATCCATCCACACTTTTGCATGGTTTACCTGGCTGCCAACACACATTGCTTTCTACCGCAGGTATTTGCTGTTTGTCCAGCCCCAGGAGCTGAGAAGGGGCTTGCTAGCACTCAGATGTGGGCATCTGACAGACTACTGGAAACTAGCACATAACATCTGCAAGCCAACAGACCACCACTGCCAGGTATAATTCAGAGGGATATGTGAACAAGAACTGAACAGCCCAAACCGTATGTCTTCAGAGACTGGGGAAGAGGTACTGGGAAAACACATACAATTCATTTCTCCTTTACTGACAAAACAAGCTAGTCAGAGGTTGCTCAAGCAGAAGGACACACACATAAATCCTTGGTTGCGGTTTACACAGAGCATCCCCAGGAGAGACTCCACACTGCATTTGAGATTTGACTTATACAAAGACTTGCCTGGGAAGGAAAAAACAAAAGCAAAGGAGGGGGGTGAGAAACACAGTTCAAGGAAGATATTCAGCACTGACTGACAGGGAGACATCAGGAGAAGCTGCTGACTGCCCAAATAAATGCCACCACATTCAGATGTAAATTATAAAGAGGAACAGGGGTGGCTTAACACATTGCAGGCATCTATTTTATGGTTATTTTGCCAAATGCCCAGATGCCAGAACCACCATCAAGGGCTGAAAAAATGGTGAGAATGCAAGGCCAATGAATTTTCAGGCCACAAGGGCAGGATCAATCCCTCCCCCATCGCACCACCAATAATCTCTGGGGAGAACAAAACTAGAACATATGGCATTTGATGCCTGGAAACCGCTAGGCTCATAACTAACCGATTAAAGCACATGGAGCTCCTACACAACATAAATCTCAGTGTGTAAAAAAATGCTGCGGACTACTGAAAGTGTCAGCATGTGTCTCCTCTGTACACCTCTCTTCATTAATGTTTCATGCTGAGCCAAATGTGTTGTAATGAAACTATTGTTAATGGGCTTACATTTATGAAGATGCACTACTGGTGTTAACCTTTTCAAAACCAACTTGAACATCCACTCCCCCACAAAACAAATGTCAAATGCAGGTCAAGGGACAATGCTGCATTTGCAGAGTGTCCCAGGAGCAGAGGAGAGGCATTAAAACACACACAAGTAGCTTGGCTGGCCATGGAATAGCCCTTGAAAAGTGGCTTCTGTATCCTATGACGCCAGGGCTCAAATCTGTGTCACAGAGCAGCAGCACAAGAGCTCCACTGTGAGGGAAACATCTAGCATGGATCAGGTTCAGAGGGAAAGCATAGAGAATAAAGCCCTATGGTTTGCCACTGCTTTGGCAGGATGGAAGAATCCTATAAACTGGGACTTTACACAAACAGATTTTCAGAGAGATGCCTGCCGCTGGGAGGCAAGGAAGCAGCTTGCACTATCATGGAAACCAAGTGCCTAGACCTGGGACTGTGCAAACCAGGACAAAGTAAACCATCCTTGTGCTAGCACTATCACTACCCACTTAGTTTCATCTACTTTCTTTAGAGAACTCACCCTAAAGAGATTGCCAAATGTTGATGGATTCCAATTCCCAACATTCCCAACCAGTATAACCAGTTATCAAGGATGGTGGGAGTTGTGCTTCAAGCAACATCCAGGGAGGCAAGCTTCCCCAACACAGATCTAAAGAGGGGATATCTTGTCATGTTATGGGGAGAGGGGAAGAAGTCTGAAGGAACTGCAATTTCAAACATCTTGTGTTTTGGTTTTGGAGTTGTAAAATCGTTCTCCTTTTCTTCTAAAGGATTTTTTTTGGGGGGGGTATGTTCACAGAAATATGTTCTAGGCAAGATTATCACATTTTTCAATTCAGGAATCTGACAATTAAATAAGGGAGTGAGCTCACAAGAGGGTCAAAGGTTTGGCATGGCAACGTTCTCATTAAGGAGAAATAGAAACTTAACCAGGACTCTACTCTCCCTATGATTAGTCGGAAGGGAATAGAAAACACTCTGCAAAAGCAGAGCACGCAAAGCAAGCTCTTGCCAGTAGTTATGTCCATATTTATTGTGTATGAAACACTGTATAACTGGATCGTAAACCTCTCACCTTTGATTACTGAGTTAACGGCTCAAACTGTTTTGAAAGACTAGCTCTCTTTCCTAAAATCATGTCCTCAAAAACTTTTATCTGTTGTCTTAATTAAAATGGCAACTAATTTTAAGAAACGAACAGAGTAACTTTGACCCAAAGTGCCTTCTTCACCAGACGCTTGTTACCATCTCGCACTTCAAAGTTGAGCAGGCTATCCAAGGTAGAAATTAAAGGGCTCTCTAGTGGAGAAAGGAATAAAGCTGAAGAAAGAGGAGGGAGTGGGTTACAACGCAGACTACAACCTGTGTCAACGCAGGAAGGGAAAAGAAACAAACCACGAGAAAAATGACGTTTTAGCTTTATTGTCATGTAAATTAAGAAAGGTATGAAAAAGAAGATAGAGATGTATGGAAGGCAGTAGTCATGCTGCATGAAAAGTCTGCTCAAGAAAAAGAAAAGTTTTTGATTTCAGAGAGCAAATGGAGACATTTGTGAAAACTAGACGTATGACACTCCTGTTATCTGTCCTAGAGCACACCCTATAGGCAAACTATAGTTTTCCGGCCGCTGGATTTTGGGGGACAAAATCCCAGGCCTCCATTAGTCACTCTTCCATTCTCTCTCTTGCAATGTGTCAGTGAAACCTGCAGAAGCTCATTATTTTCCAATATTGTTCTGTTAAGAGAGAACAGCTCTGGAACGCAAGGGATTTTAAAAAAGAAATGATTTATTTGTCAAAACTTCCTCCACATCCTCCCTTTGGAGGAGGCAAGAGAGGATTTTGTTATAGAACAAGGAAGAACAAATTAAAATAAAGACTTTTCTGCCCCATGAACATCAAGATGTGAAACTGGGGGCCAGGGCGGGGGGAGGCTAAGAACGGAAAAGCTATATTGAGATTGAATGAATAGAAATATGTAAGACATCTTAATAAGAAAAGCAGTAGGAGAATATTTTTTGAAAAAGGAATCAAGCCGCAAAGGGGAGACTATGGCAAGTTACTTAAGAAGATGAACTCCGAAGTAAAGCGGATGCTGTACCTATTTATTTTTTCCACTAGAAGTTGAGTAATTTGCTTCCATTCAAAACAGATCCTTTGTAATCTCATGACTGCAGAATAAGCAAGCCCACATGGGTAGATTTCAACCCAAAAGGTGATTTACCACCTTTAAGTATTCTATATTTTTTATCAATTGGGATATAAGGCCTGATTGGGATTAGATCAAAGGGCCAATGGTCCTAGCCTTTTGATTCATACAGGATCCAAGCAGGTTTCTCTAGGAGGTCCAGAAGAAGGATATCTGATATTCAGAGGCTGAGAAGGAGCCCTACAGCCATTACAGCCACTTACTCACCTCACAGCCACCATATAAGGTAGGTCACTCTTATTTCTATTTACAGATGAGGGAATGAATCTGTAAAATGCCAGGTTCAAAATCCCATCCATTATATCCCAGGTAAGCTTTTCATCTCCTACTTCCCTACAGAAGCCATCTCACACCGGGAGAAAAATGTGATAAAGCAAAACCAATGCTGGGCAAGCACTACGTTTGCATTGCAGGACCATCTTTACATGTCAGAACTCACCAAGATATGGACTTCTGAAATCTGGCTTGCTGTTATATGTGACCATGGTTCTGTTAACAAGCCATGGTTTGTTGACTAGCCACAAACCTCAATTACAAGCAACAGTTTGTTGCTAGCTGACCAGCTCTGGCTTTTTAGACAACAGTTTATAACATCTGCAGCTACAGATGGCTTGTCCGTTGTTTATTACTCATCCTAGAACAGGAACTGCCAAAAGGTTCATCTATAGTTTGTTTCTCGTGCAAACTACCGATGAACCAGACTTGCAGGAAGACAAGCCACCGTTTGGTCACCTTGTGGCTCAAGCAACAAACCATGGGTAACACAAATGTGGCTTATTATGGTAAGACAACCCAGATTTCCATCTCCTCAAAGCACCAACCAGAGATGAGATAGGACATGACAGATCTTCCCCTTGCAACTGTTTAGTCTCTCTTACGGAGATTAGAGCCACACAATGTACATGGTGATTCCCCATTACCTCTATTTCTGTACAGTGCGCTTCTACTTTCTGCACCATTTCCTCAGCCTCCCGAACCCGGAAGCTCAGCTGTGGAGAGTGCTCCGATGGGTTCAGCTCACTATCATAGGACTCCAGGATTGCTCTCATTCCATCCCGTGCCTGTTGAAATGAAGCAAGGAAAACAAGGATCATTAGCTTTTGAATAAACACAGGCAGGCTGCATGTTCTAGTTGGCATCAAGAAGCATTTTCATCTTTTTCCTCTGTGAGATAAGGCTGTTTTCCTGCAGTAGAGTCCCGTCTCCACGTCTCTGACACCACTGTTGACAATTATAATTAAGCAGAAATATTGGAATGGGAAATACACTGTCTTCAAATAAACTCTTGATTAGAAATATATGCTGCTCCCGAGGAAGATTCATATGCGCTGCCTCCTTTGCCACATTACAAACGCACAGCAAAAGGAATAAAAATAAAAATAGCACCAAGAGAAATGGCATCTTTGGTATTTTGAATACCAGTTGAATACAAAAAAGCAGCAACTTGGAAGACAGGAGCTAAAAATGAGCATCGGCACAGATTCTACTATGTACTAACACAGATGCAATGCTTAACACATCAAACAGCATTTAGATGGTCTACTACACAGTCTACTAATCCAAAACTCTTAACCACTACACTACACTGCTTCTCAACTATTTAGTACTAGCAGATCATGATCTAAGGAAACTTCTGGATACAGATGCTCATGGCTGGCCTAACATGTTAGTGCTTGAGAAGGAAAATTCAAATGGCACCCACTTTACATCAATTCTCTCCTTAGGGAATTGACCTGAAGGGATGAGAAATTAAGCCAATACAGTAGTGAACTGTGAGCCATGTTCACAACAATCTTCCATTTCACTTTTTGAGGCAATCGCTCTGATTTCCTTCATGGCTGGCGCACTCTACAGATGTTCCTATGCAGTGTATAATATAAAGAGAAGTAATACCAGTTTGGATAATCCAGAGCCCTTGCCAAAACCTCTGCAGATTGGACAGTGAAAGCTCCCTCTCTGTAAACTGTCAAACTCCAAGAAGGATTCTTTGTGATCTCAAGTCTCTCTTCTCAATAGTACCCCACGAATTATTGAGATAAACCTGCTTCTCTTTGCCAGCTTAACAGCCCTGAAATGCTTCTCCTATAAGTTTCCTCTCCAGGGAAAAAAGCCAGTCAGGAGGAGCTACTCATTTATTTAGGATCTCAGAAGTAGATGACACCTCTTCCCCACTTCTCCAGCCAGTGAAAAAAGTTGCATTTCAGAAAGAGTAGAAATCCATGCCCCAGCATATCTAGGCTCAGGGAGCTGTCTCCAACGCAGCTGTCAAAATGTCAAATGCTTAATCGAAAGAGCTAAAAAGGAGCATATAAACTCAAGGTGGTGTGAAAGGGAAGGTGGGAATACCTGTTGGAAATGTTACGGATGTGTTCAAAACACTTTTGGAAGTGAAAGGTCAAACAGGAGAGGCTGGTGATGGCTCATCATGAGAAACCAAAGGACCGCTTCAGGCTAGAGAAAGAGAGTTAATGAAGGGGAGCAGGGAAGGCAGATGACTGTCGGACAAGGAGAACTGCCACTACTACCTCCTCCTTTTGCTTCCAAAGTGTTCATACAAATTAAGCCATCAAAGGGTCCAATGGGTCAACATGGCCTACCATGTGTAGAAACTTCACACCTCCAATCTCTATAATTTAATCTCAAGCTGCAGGCTTCAAGGATATTTTCAGGAGGTACGTCTTTCTCTTGCGGCTATCAGAAATCAGCCACTGATTGAGAGCTCCTCCAAAGACCTTTGGGGGAACCTCTACTTTAAAGATGCCAAACACATAAAAGGTCCAGCAACTGATGTAAGGCATTGTTGCTGTCTACTACATCTTTGACACTTATGTAGGAGCATCACCATGTTAAACAGTGTTGCAACCCCCCATTTTCCAAAAAAATCACCAATACACTCTCGACTGAGCAATCAACTGTTGCTTTCTTGCAGCAACTACTCAGAACAACACTAATATCTTCTTTCGGTGACATACTAGCAACTTCTAGGCTATTCTCCACCTTTTCCTTGAAGAAAACATGGGCACTCTGATTAGGAAAACCTGTAATAGGAAAATATAAAGGCTAAACAATCTGACATCTAGCCATACAGTCCTCTAAATCTCTCTTGCATGTTGCTCCTTCCTTCTCTAGGATGTACATTTCAACCTTTCCAAGCCGTGTGTTATCTGACAGTGAGTTTCTAATTAGTTGTAAAATACACACACACAAAAATCAATGGAAACAAAATTAAAGTTACAAATCTAACTAAAGTCAATCAGATATCTGGGGAAAACTTGTTCCTGGGGTAAAGTTTATCTAGTGTCATAATTTTATTGAAATCCTATATCTTCCTATTGACTTTTATGGTTTCAAGCTAGAGGCGAGCGTTTTCATTATTAGCGGCTCAGTGTTGCTCGCAGGGCCAAAGAGGGACTTTTCCTTTTATAAACAAGCTGTAATTGTCTACTTTATTGATCAATAAATCTCCAAACTGACTCACTTCACCACGGTTTCATTATATTATGTCTTCTGCATCATTTTCCAAGTGAAAATATAGTGTTTTTCTCCTTTTTTTCTGTCTCTTTCCTTCCTTCTTTTTTAAAGAAGGGGAGATTGTTTTGTCATTAGCGGTAAGAGAAGGAGGAACTACGCTGGTTGGCTTTCATAATGAGTTTTTAATGACAAATTCTAGTCACAGTTAAATCTGCTTTATTTCCACATGAATGAACTTCAACTATTAATCCAAAAACAAACACATAGCTCACTGGCTCTCTGGCTTCAGCAATAGGCAGAAGCCTTAAAGCGCTGCTTCGGAAAGTGCCGTCATGATGTTATTTTCCACCCAGCCTTTCTTTCACAGTCTGGAAGCAGCCCCGCTCCTGGCATTAAACTTGCCGTTTGCTTCATTAACAGTGATTTAAGGAGAATATTAATAGATTGCTTCATTTGTAAGAAATCAAGAAAGTACTTTCCTGCACGCAAACACCTTTTAGATTACCAAGTCCAATGAGCCCCCCAAAATGAGCCATTTTCAACGGGAAAACTAAAGTGCCCAGATTCCATGTTCAATTGTAAAACCACTTTTGAAAACTGCAATTTGTCCCGACACCCCAAAAGACAAGAGGAGCTATTTATTTAACTTCATCTATAGTCTTAGATCTGACTATGGATCAAAACGGTGAAGTGGACAAAAAGGTACTGAGGTGAGTTGGGAGGAAAATGGTACAGACTGTAGAGCACCTAATAAGCACCTAATAAGCTAATAAGCTCCAGGAGCTTCCAAAAATTATGTTCAGGCGTAGGAAGACCCATCTCTGTGTCTCAAAAAGACCACAAAGGATAATACGTTTCTACCTATACAAGACTGAACCTGAGCAAAAGCAAGCTAACAGGAACTGGGAACTGAAATGTCTAAAAAGCATCTCTGAAGATGCAAGCCACCGATGCTGGCGAAACCTTTCTAGAACATGGTCACATAACCTGAAAAACCCACAAAAAACTATGGATGCCGGCCATGAAAGCCTTTGACTTCACATCTAAAAAGCAATTTCACAATCACAGAGAAATAATGGGCTTCAGCTACTGTTTAGCCTGGGAAGTGGTTGGACCAATTCTATCCATGCAACCATTTCTCTGGCTGTAAAAGAGCAGCAATTTTCATCTCATATCTCGTGTTGACTGCCTGCTTAGCTATATATGTAGGTTCTGTTTACATTGTACAAGTCTGTTCTGTTGCTAAGCTTCAGAGTATTTCTACCCGAAGGAGTGCTGAGACGGGTCATCGATTGAGAGTAGCTGGCTGTCTATATTCAAAATGCAAAATTCCAGTACTTGTGTAATGATCCCCAACATTTAAATGATAAAGTTCTTAATCAGACAAGGTTTCAAGCAAGAATTAGGCAGTCTCATATCACACTGGGAAGGCTTTTAAAATGTACATTTTCTGAATCTAGACTCGGGATAAAATGCCGCACTTCGGCCATTTGCAAAGGTTAGCAACAGGCAAAACCAATAAGCCTCTCAACCTTCTTTCAAGGCGTCTCTCCTCTTTCTTTACCCCAGAGTACAGCTGAAGGAGCACCGGCACCATGCATCTCATTAGGTGAATCAATAATGAATACTTGCAGTTGCCTTCAAGCAGCAGACAAAGTTGAAATTGTGAAATTCAACTGCCCTGGGTGCCCCCAAGACTGCACTCTTCAATTGGCATTCCAGGACTAATACAAAATAGGTCTGCCACCTTTGCAGTTGCTATCAGGGCTTCATTGAACCAGAGGCCTGCCAGAAAATAAGATGTCTGTGGGCTTTTCTGCCCAACGCACATACCCAAAAACACATATACAGTAAAACCTACGCTTGCAATTTAATTCATCATGTATTATCCTTATTTATGAAAATAGCTATCTTTTGCCCTGTTGTCATAATTCCTACGCTGCAATTTACAGAAATGTATGCATATTTAATGCTTTCTAACAAACTTTCACAGAAGCTGAATGTTGGGGGGAAGAATCTGCCATATGGCAGAGCTGGCTCCAAATCGTCGGAGTGGCAATTTTGGGATCCAGCATGGAGCAAACTCCCCAAGGTGGAGATAAAAGGGGTTTTAAGCCAAAAGTTTGATTTTCCTTAAGGAAACCAAGAGGATGGAAGTGAACCCCTGAGGCTGACACACCTGTTAACATTTTGGCAGGACACAATTGTCCCAAAGACATGTTAAACTTTGATAAGATCTGCGATGTATTCTGATGGAAAATATCCTTGCCTTAACAGATTCCGGCCCCAAAAGACAACCGCAGGGATCTTGCATAAGGAATCATTCATTTCCTCTACAGAGCCCTATGTGTACCAGGACACAACATGTTTTCCCATTTCTGTGGCTAAAGGATTGTACTTTGTGGAATGCACAGAGTGTATCTTTTGAACATGGAAAAGCTGAAGAATCTGTATACCAGTCAGCACCAAGCTGTGAGTCTTCTACACTCTCATCCATCCAGCCTTTACTATAAGCACAAATAGTTATGTCTGTAGGTTTTTTTATACTGTTTTCCTTTGCTTTGTCCTTTACATCCTTCATTACATGCCCCTAAGTTTTACCCTCAACTTATCCACGGGTCAAATCAAAATCCATAATTTTGGCCCCAAAACTGCCCTCGACTTAACCATGAGGTCGACTTATAGTTGCGTATATACGGTAGTTTCTGACTTATGGCAATCCTAAGGTGAACCTATCACTGAGTTTTTGTGGCAAGATTTGTGCAGAGGCAGTTTGCCATTGCCTTTCTCCGAGGCTGAGAGAGTGTGACTTGTCGAAAATCACCCAGTGGGTTTCCAGTGCCGAGTGAAGATTTGAATCCTAAATAATGGTCATCATGAAGATCATCACTATCGCCGCTCCCTGCAGAGTGTCTCAGCCATGCCTCTGCCTCCCCCGCTACTCTCCTCTAAAAGCATTTAGCTGGAAGCAGCCCAAGAAGGTAAAACAAGATAAATGCTGCCCAGTGGCTCACTGTGTTTATTTTGCAATACAACTTCATTTCCAAGAGACGTAGGCATTCTGAAAACAAATTTGATACTTCATTTTACAACAGGAACCCCCTTAATGCCAAGCCCAATAGTTCATAAAGTTCTCCAAGTCAGTATTAACGCTGTTAACGTTAAAATTACAAAAAGGCTTTATCCAAGAAAATGAAGGATGCAGAAAATGAAGACAAAGTCCACGCTTTCCCGGAGATCGGGATGGTATTTTGTTGCGCACCCTTCACATTTGTTTCACAACGTAATTTTCTTCTGCAGTTTCAGGGCAAGTTATACTATCGTGGAGCATATTTCAGCCCGCGCAAAATCATTAATTTCAATCCGAGGATGCAGTGAACCTAAGAATTCCAATTTAGGAAGTGGGCCTTCTCCTTCACTCCCTTCTCAAACCAATAACTCAGAAGCACCATTGTTTTAAACAATTTGAATTGGCTGCAGCGCTAATTATGCATGCCAAAAAACATAAACTCTTCACCCTCCCCACTGAATGTGTAACTTGTTGTTTGCAAGATGGCTGCTATAGTTATTTTGATGTAGAGATAGTAAACCCTCTCCAAATTCACAGCTCTCTTTTAGTAGCTGCTATTATATATCCTAAGAATAAGAAATGGCAGCCCTGCCTGGACTGACAAAAGTTTTGCTATGCAATGAACCCACCGATAGCATAAAGGAGAAGATCCATAATTTGTTCTCCCCCATTGCTCCCAATATAACGCAGGGACATTAGCGGCCCATTTTTAAATCGTCTATTATTAAATAATAACCGTAATCATTTTATGATTCATGATTTATTAAATAATAATCATAGTAATTTTATGACCAAATTTGCAACTGAGGGACAAGAGTCAGAATTAAATTAAGACAGCCTGTTGCAACTGAAGAGCAAATGGTAAGAGGACTGCCAAAATAGTCAATATATGGGAAGGGGCCACTTCAAGGTTGGGGGGGTTGTGTGCTTGTTTTTGTTTCTTGTGATTGGGGGATACACATCACAGAAGCCAAGACATAAACAGGATTCATGCAATGGCACGTGGGAACAGAAAATTTGCCAATGGCAAAACATCTGCTTCACAGCCATATAGGGATAAATGAACAGGTTCTAAATTAACAATCAAGACTTTCAAAGTTTACTTCTGGAAAAAGTAAAACAGAGCAATCTGCATGATTTAACACCCTGTTTTTCTCTGTAGCCAACAAACCAGAGAGGGATAATGATTCAACAGAAGCAACCAGCCGAGAGACCAATCCTCCTACCCTCATTAATACCCTACAATGAAATAAATACTGTAGCAAAGAGAGCATTCCTGTCCTATTACCAGAGAAGAAAAGGTTGGCTCCATTCCCCTTGAACCCTCGATCCAGCTGCACCTTAGTAGTTCAGTGAGATGCAAAAAGGATCCGCAACTAGGGATGTGCAGAGATATGTGTGTATGTCAAGGCTCAAATCATTTATTTTCCAAACCAATCCTCTTGACTTCCAACAAACTATTTCACTGCAATTTTAGGACTACAGACAAAGAGCTGTTCTGAATAAAGTTGTCCATTGCTGGTCAAACATTTCAGGAATGGAATAAACCACGAATTTAAAGTAAACACTAGGGAATCCCATAGTTTTTTGTGGGTTTTTGGGGCTATGTGGCCATGTTCTAGAAGAGTTTCTTCCTGACGTTTCGCCGGCATCTGTGGCTGGCATCTGCAGAGAGATTTCCCCTCAAGACCCTACTCATCCCACCGCCAGAGACACATAAACTGCAGTTAAAAGCATCCCCTGAAATGACCAGAAAAGCAAAACCTTTACACACTCTTGAGCATGAAATTAGAAAGTATAAGAAGCACATCAAACCGCACCTTTAACTATAAATGGTTTCTTATAAGTGACCCTGAGCAGTTGCATAATCTATGTGCGTTAATGCACAGACACCACATAAAATAACTGCATTATTGATAACCCATCCCTAAAAAACAGAAAACAGGGCTGCCAGCAGCGACTCTACAAGGAATTAGTTAGCAAAGGGGAAAAAATACAGGCTCAGCACAGTATTCTTTGCCTAATTTATTAATACGTACAATTTTCAGAACAGGGATCTTGGATAATAATAAGAACAAAGCCAGACTTGGAGGAGGGGGCAGTCCCTTTGCTCTTTGACTGCGCCAAAGTCTCCGTGTCCCAGGACACAAGCTCCCTACCATCTGCTCCATTACTTGTGATTTGACACAGATCAAATATACTAAACCTTTGTGTCTGATGGCATGCCAAATCATAGTCACTCAAAATTCCCATCCAGTGGACTTGTAAACTGCAGAAGCCAGGTCCCCACGCATGTCTCTCAGATGGCTCTCATGTCATTACCCTGAAAAATCTGGATCTTTTTTCCCTCCTCTCTTCAATGTGTACATAGTAAGAGCTAGGGATATAGGGCATATATCACATATGTCTACCCTAGTATATTCTTGAGAAAAGGGTGGAGGGACTATGGTGTCTGAACAAATTCAGAGAGTGAGGCACTGAATGCAGCTAAGAATGTCTACAGAATCTCATCCTGTCACTGCGAGAAACGTTTTGCATTTTGTACATATTCATTTTCTCACTAAATGGGCTGCGCAAGCTAGGGACTCCCCCTCCGGCCCCAAATGTGACAAGTCTAAACAGTACAGAAAGCAACCATCTGCTTGACTGCCCAGTTAGACTCTAAAATGAATAGTGCGAAGTCAGCACCATCACATGCATGAAATAATGGCATTCAACTCGTATGACCACTGTTTGGAGTAGGAAGAGTTGCTGATTTGTTTTAAGCTCAAAGGCACTTGGTCTTAAACATTCCCCTTCTAAGACCAGCCTCTGTCTGTCACTTCATAACAGTAAGTATTTCGACTCAAGCCGGATATAACTTTTAACCTGGATCTTCTTCCTAAAATATCTAGCAAACCCACTGGAAACCATAGCAGTGAGCAATAGTAAACTTCTCAAAACGCCACTCAGAAATAGCAAAGCCAGGCTTATTATGCACAGCGCTGCTGTGAGGTATAAATCAGGAGCAGAAAATCAGGAAAGCCAATCATAAGGGTTCGGGTGGCAGCAACGGCGGCGGCTTTCTTTTCCACTCGAGTAGCTGTTTATACGGAAGCAGCTATGAAACACACAACTTTTAGTTAAGAAAGAAAGCAGATGGGCCGTGCAGATTAAAGAGTAAGGCTTGCCACGATGAAATAGTGCACTGCTGCATGCAAATCCCACAATAATTACAGCAGCCACATTATTTCACTAATGATGCTATGGCAGCGAAGTGGGACAAATGAACACGGAACGGCACACAGGCTGGTGACTTAGAGCCTTGGGGACGGCAAGGAGAGGAGGCAAGCCACAGGACCAGAAGGCAACACTACTGCCAGACAGTGCAATCCAGTCAGAGGGGGAACGAGAAAGAAATCCTGTCACTCCCAGAGGTCCCAGGACTATCCAAATCTTCATACAAGGAATGCCTTGGGAATTACTTTTTCAAAGGGATTGTGATATATATTGGTAATTGTTTTAGAAACCAGGCAAATGGATTAGCAATGTCTTGCCTGTGGCAACAAGGGCTTATATACAATTAAGAAATGTGAAAAACTAGCATGGCAGCCACCTTCCTCTTGTCCCCTGTTCTTCGCTCTTCTGCTTAAGTGCCCAGCTTCACCAGCTACACAACAAAGAGCCACTAGGTTGCCACCCTAAACCCTCACTTAGCGTGGCATGACAAAAAGGGCTGTAATGCACACATGCAATACTGCATGCATGCTGACCCTCGCATTTGGGAGACCCACAGTTTGGGGTAGAAATAGCACCACGGATGGATGTTGAGCAAAAGATGCCATTTTTATAACAATGACTAGAGGTAGGATTAATGGCAGCCACTACATTCAATTCACTTCAAAACACAGGAGGGAGTAATGCAGTGGCAAAAGAAGATGGACCCTGACATGTTGTTGTGTGCCAAACTATCCCTGTGGAGTGGCTGCATCAAGAATGGGAAGAGATGGACTAAATTCAAAAGAAGTCATTTCCCTTCTTCCATTCCTATTTGTTGAAGTCTTAGAGAACAGGCTTACTACAGAGTAAACTTCAATTCTGTTCTCTCCACAGGCAAGTTAGGGACTCTTGTAATTTTACTGGCAAGGACGGAAGAAGACAACATTGGGTTTCCCAACTTGCCTTTCTGAATGCCAGTCTCATCGCTGGTGACTGTCACATTTGTCTAAAAATCCATGTAAGGTTGTGTCTCCTGCCTTACAGGTATCTTTTCTCATTCGAGGTGTGTGTGTGTTACTTACCGAATTGGGACTCTTTTGACTGTGGATCTATCACATGGTGCCAGCCCCATACTGACTAATCTTTTAATACATCTTTCCAATCTTCCTTCTCAATCTACACAATGGTGTCTCATTAAAAGAAGTGTTATTTTCTGGGGAGGACAGAAACAGACTAGGCAGAAAGAGCAAAACACTTCAAATCTCATTGTGAAAGACCACTACTGGGTTTTCTATTACAGTTGTTCCCTGATAAATGAGAACACTGGACACAAATGAAAGAGAATGGTTACGTCTCAAAATTGGGTGCATGATTTAAAATCGGTGGGTTTTGTTTTTAAGCAACTATGGATTAAAATTACCTACAGAGAAAGAGAATTGCACTGAGACACCACTTCAGTGTTCAGTGAAGGAAAAAGGGAGATTTCCGTACATCTTTCACAGCAGATTAAATGGGTCTTATATCATTCAGTTATAACCTGCAAAAAGTTGGGTATTTCAATGCATTTTTGTGGTTCCTGGTCTTACCTCAACCAGAAATACAGGTGCCTCAAACACCTAAGACCTGGGTTTGAAAGGAGGATTTCCCTTCCTCACCATTCCTAAATGGTAGGCAAACCACCTTCCCAAACAGTGTTCCCAACACAATTCATTTCACAAATCTGAGAAGTCTTATTCCTGTGGCATAAAACTTAAATTACAGACCACCTTCTGCAATAACACCTTCTCTTCTCTTCTCATCTCATCTCCAGAGCTGTCCAAAAATCTCTGAGTGCTTAATATATTTGGAAACCATACTGGCTAGAATTAACTGCAAGCAGAATAAAACAGAGAGTGAGTTACCGAATAATAAATTACCAGCGTCTTTGCAACAGTGTTTGAATTTTCCCTTTGCCATTCATGCACTTAAGGTTAATTGTCTCAAATTGGGTACAAACTTTCCTACAACTGCTGATTTCGAACAGATTTGCTGCAAGGTCTGTTGACACCTGCAGCACTTGCAACTATTTAAAACACCATCCTATCAGGCCAGTAGTAAAACACAATCACCCCACGCCTTCCCTTGCCTCACTTTCTGGTTTGACATATCATAATAGTTCACCACTGCATTAGGAAATTGCTACCACAACTACATCGCTGTTGGCCAACCTCTTGGTAAATGTGCCATACAAGGATTAACAACAAATGCTACAGTACATATATAGAGAAGTATAAATGCAATCACTGTGTTCAGGATGGTTTTTGCTTCTACATTAGCTTTCTACAGTTTATGTCCCGAAGATGTGCTAAATTGCCTACTCAAGACATTTTGTTGTCCGAGACAAAAAAACAAATTACATCCCTACACACAAGCATACCTTTCCCAAGTCAAGGTGTAATACAGTTGGCCCTCCATTTTCATAGGGGATCCGTTTTGGATCACCCACCCCATAAAAATGGAGGCCCGCACTCATTCAAGCCCCATAGGCTTGAATGGAGCATGCCCTCAGGCATGTGCACCATTGCACTTAGCAGAGATCGCTACTGCAAATTGCCATATTAAAAGTTAAACAGACCACCCCTATTTTAAACAATGTAAATTATAACCACACATTGTTTAAAAGTACAGTAAATCTTGTTTTGAATCCTCTTCTTCCTGAACAATTGGTCTTCTACTGAAACCACAACTAAATTTTATATGGCCACCCAGCCCAAATCCCCTCCCCCCAAAATGTTTTATTTATGGCTGAGGAACAAGTCACCCACCAGATATTTGAACTACATCTCTCATAATTATTTGCGATTCGACACACTGGGTGAGATGAAGGCCACAACATTTAGAAAGACAAAAATGTATCAGCCCTGACTTAGGGGTCAGTTGTAACTCAGTGGCCACCTTTCTCTAACCTCTGTTCTCAATGGTTTGTCTCTTCCAGCGACTCCTTCTTCTTTGCAACCAGAACAACATCCAGCCTCAACATACTTGAGCGAGACTGACTTTTCCAGCTCATCTCTACAGTTTAAAACGGCATCTGTTCCCTCTTGCCTCCCCATCCTTCTCCCCTCTCCACTCTAATACAACTCCGTCTTTGGCCTGCCTCACTGATCCATCCCCATAGAGCTCTTGGATGCAACACACTCCATCTCTGGCAGCCCCAAAGTCACAAGTTCCAACCGTTAATTAATAATTCTGGGCTTGCACAGCGCCTGCCCTGACAAGTCATCCCATTCGGAAAAGGCTTGCCAGAATTTGGAGCAGGCATGCAGAAATATCCTAGTTTCAGCTGTATGTATTTACACACACGCACACACACAAATCATTTTACCATGGCAGCACTCTAAATATGTGTTTCGAAGATAAGCTTTAAATCCTACTTGGGCAAAGTTTATTAAAAATTAAAATGTGAAGTGAGGGTTAAAAAGGAGAGGCTTTCTTTCCTTAAACCTATCCAAAGGTGGAAGGGGGGAAAGACAGCATAAATGGAATTGCCTACCATTGGCCCTGGTTCACTTATATACTCCAATAAATACTACATGGAGCCCACCCCCAGACCTTACAACAGACTCATACAACTAGTCCCATGCAATTAACACACACAACACACATACACAGACCTCCCAGTTTTCTGATACAGCAGCTCTTGTGTAATGCTGCTTATGGATTTTATACTAGCAAGCAAACAGCTGCCAAGAATAAAAAAGACTGTCATTGTTGTGTGCCTTCTTCAAGTGGTTTCTGAATAATGGCAATCCAAAGGCGAACCTATCACAGGGTTTTCTGGAACCGAGGGTGTGTGACTGGCTCAAGTTCACTCAGGGGGTGTCCATGGCCAAGTAAGGAATTGAATCCTGATCTCCAGAGTCCAAGTCCTACACTCAAACCACTACACCATGCGGGCTTAAGAAAGTTTACCACTATGAAAATATCTATGCTTACGTAAAACCAACTACACAGCTCAGATCCCCAACATGTCTATGAAAAGCTAAAAGAGAAACCTGCCTAGATTTCTAAAGAGATGCTGCCAGCCAGTGGAGTCCACACCAACCTAGATGGACAAACATCTAACGCCAAGATAAGGCCAACATCACTTGGGCATTCCCAAGTTCAGACTGTTGTATATGGATGCCTGTCTTCAGATTCAGATTGGCTCTCACCTTATTTCCTGCAAATGCAACTGAAGTTTTGGAAAGTAACTTTTATTCTCCAGCAGCACAGCACTTTTAGACATTTGTAAGCAAAGGTTGTGCAAAACAAGTGTGAGTGCATACTTGGATTCATTCTTGCTCCGTTTTCAAATTTGGATGTTCTCATGTTTTGCATCTGGCCCACTTCCACCTATTCACACTGGAGACACCTTTCTGTACCATCTAAGTGCATGCAGAGTCCTTGCGAATGTGCACTTCCAAGGAATTCATCTCTGTGGTTTTTCTTCTATTTTTCCATCAATACACATTTCATAGTACCTGCAAGCTGTGAAAACACAGACCTGTCTTGAAAATCAACGAGCAACAATAGTAAGCCAGTAAACATTCAAAATGCAGCTTCTTCAGCAGACCCTGGTCACTACCTTGAACAAATTTCAAGCACCGGAGAACATTTTTCCCTGATGCTGTTGCATTAGGGGAGAATTCAGCCTCACACTGGCTGCTCTCATCATATTAAGTCCCCTTGGACCGCCAGAACAAAGAATGTAGCAAAGCAACTACAGAAAAAGAACACATACTGAAATCCCATTGCTCCTCTGCTCTCCTTCCCTCACATCTGTCTAAAAACTCCTAATCCATTTTTAAAAAGCTGTTCAAGAGACAAGTTTGTAGTTTTTCCTAGCTTCACTAAGAAAGGAGACCCAAATCTCTTTAGGAGTCTACAGTACATCTCTGCCTTGTTTACAAGCTGGTTTTCAAGTTTCAAAAGCACTCCGGAGGACATTTCTGTGTCACAGGAAACAGAAAATGCTCTTCTGAAAGTGAACATCTTCCAAGGCAGTGATATTAATAGGTGACACAGACACAACTCACAGCAATATGTAGTGGGAAGTTTTCCAGACAAACAAAGATGCAGGAAACCCCCTCCAAACACCAAACACCTAGAACAGCAGTTCCTGAAGCTTTAAAATTCAATAATGTTCAAACCAAAATATACACAGCAGTGGTTTCTATACCTTGGTCCTACAGCTGTTTTGAACTTCAACTCCCAAAAGCCCCAGCCAGCTTGGCCAACTGTAAGGTATTATGGGAGCTGAAGTCCAAAACATCTGGAGAACCAAAGTTTAGGAACCATTGATAGAGCAACCTTCCCCATCTGGTGTCTGTTTGATGTGTTGGACATAAACTTGCTACTCAGATTAATAGATTAAAAGATTGCTACTCAGATTAATAGCGGGGAAGCTACTTATAGCTCAGGCCTCAAATGGTAAAAGACTCAGGTTTTCGTACTGAAAGCGTACCATTCAGGATTTCTTCTATTATGCCTTTGTCTTTCCTTTGAAAGCTTCATCATCCTTCTTATCACAAAAACTGCTTAGAGTAAGACAAAGCTACTCCAATTTCGGAAGCAAGCAGCACAATGTTTCTTCGCGACATTATTAAAATATGAGATGTTTCTTCCTCTCAGACGTCATTATTTTTTGCTTTTGTTAAAAAGAGAGAGATGGGGGAAATGGAAGCTTTCAGCTGTCAAAATAAATTCCAAACAAAATACTAAGTTACTGATCATGGAACCTGGAAAAACACAATACCTAAAAACATATCCGGGGATAGTCTTGTTGGCCATAAGCAAAGCACAACAACATCCAAAATTCACAGAACTGTGATACATTTAGTAGGCCAACCAAAAAACACAATATACATGTTATGCGCTTTGGAAGCTCCACTGTTGTACCGCATCTCAGTCTTCAGCTAGGATTTTTTTCTTGGATCTGGAGATGTGAAGGACTGAGTCTGAGAACTACTGTATTGAAAAGTAAATGATTTACCGTTGAGCTGGGACCATATTCCCATTGTCTAAAAAACATTGTGCTGGACAATGGATGAGTTGTTGTCATTGTTCTTTTGTTGTTGTTGTTTGTTGTTGTTGTTGTTGTTAATTGTGAAGGGAGTCCCGGAATCTAAGGGTAGCCACAGACAAGGACCATATGTCCCTTTTCTACCAGCCCTATCTCTGAAGGTGGTGGGAATGAGAGAAATGCTTCTCCTGAGGACCTTGGAGACCAGGCAGGTTCATACAAGGAGACGCAAACTGTCAGTTAACCTAGATTCAAGCCATATAGAGCTTTATAACCAATATTTTTAGCTGAGCCCAGAAACAATTGAGGAACATTGTGAAGTCGAAGGCTTTCATGGCCGGCATCCCTAGTCTTTTGGCTATATGGCCATGTTCTGGAAGAGTTTATTCCTGATGTTTCGCCAGCATCTGTGGCTATCATCTTCATAGAAGATGCCAGCCACAGATGCTGGCGAAATATCAGGATAGCCCGAAAAACCCACTGAGGAAGAGTGCTATTGAGGAACAATGGCTCCAGGTGACACTGGAGTGCAAATAATGTTCATCCTGTTTTCCTTTTTTCTTAACAGAAGCCTGATGGAATGGAATTTTTTAATTTCCTACATCTCCCCTTTATTATTATTATTCTTGTCCATGAGCATTAAAACCAAAACACAAAACAAAATTGAAATACTTGGCAAAGAGCTGGAGCCAACGGTTCCGATTTCCTTTGTTTCCTTCACATGCCTTAACAAATTAATGATTTCCGTACAAAAATAATGTTGGTGCCCCTCAGCTCTAAACAGTAAATGAGGCAAACGCTGGGGGAGGCTGGCAGCGTCCCCACTGCAAAAAAAAAAAGGCTTTACATTTTTAACATTGTAAGCTTCTCCCCCCCCCCCCCACTTTAGCCTTCGTTCTCTTTATTTGCGAAATTGCTTATGCCAAGATATTACTGTGTATAACGTTGGAAATTGTTATGCAGCGCAAGGCGCAACCTTAATGGCATGAATTATATTCAGTCAGATCACAAACTCCTGAAAAATATGCAAAATGTACAGTGCTACTGACGTCCAATTCAGAGAGAGAGGGAGAGAGAAAGAGAGAGAAAGAGAGAGAGAATTCTCATCTCATTAGTTTCTACTGTTTCCTTGTGTGATAATATGCCCAGTGCTGACACCTCTCCTATTCTCCCTGGCAGGCCCTACATTAGCATGTAAATAGCTGGCAGATAGGAGGAAATGGAAGCAAGGAAGAGCTCTTTAATTAACTTTAATCCTCTGCAAATCCATACAGCAATCTGCTCTGACAGTTTTCTACACAAGATCATCTTAGGAGGTCCCTCAACATTGTCTGTGCCAGGGCCACAATGAGGAGAGTGAATGCACAATCCAACCTTGGATACAATATTTAGACATTTCTCTTCTATTAAATGCTGCCCTTGACTGCCATCTGGCCTTATCAAGCCTATCATTACTCTTGAGTCTGGCGGAAAAAACAACAAGGTGCCACATGTGCGCAAACAGTTTTGTCCTTGCCAGCCTGCCAGCCAATTCTCCTTTGCTCCTGGATCAGGACAGGCAAGTCCCCTTGGCCAAGACAGATGGCTTTCGTTGTAGAGAGTGGACATCCTTAAGACCGATGCTCTGCTTCTTCAATGCAATGCTGTGTGTCTGCACACAAAATGATACCTCTTGTATTTACGTGAAGGCAAACAGTTACGGTCTCCTCCCTTGGGAATCATTCAAGAAAACATTGCTGTTGCTGTACTTGAACAAGGACGCATTAAGAGCTGGAGTAACCCAACACTTTCTTTATTCCTTCAGTTCCTTCAAAGGAATGTATTCTGCAATGTAAACGTATCCTTGGATCTTGGATCAAAAAAAAGGGGGGTGGGATTGAGAAAAGAAATGTAGATTGTGTGCAGAGAGGTGACAGAAGTAGGGAGAGATACAGTCAGCCCTGCATAGCCACAGATTCAGATGTTTACACAGAAATAACCCAATATACTCCTCTGATAGCCACTACTATAAAAAAGTGTGCAGTGACATCTGAAGGAGAAAAGGTTTCTAGAACTAAATAGCCCAAGGCTACACATTCTCAAAATCACTGAGAAAGAAGAAGAGGCACTACCTTTTCCCCTCCAAAAGCAACTCTAGGAAGGAAGGAAGGAAGGAAGGAAGGAAGGAAGGAAGGAAGACCCTGGTTTTCTTGATTTAAGCTACTGTGTCCAGATAGACATGTAATGCTTCCTTAATATCTAGCATATGACAGGCCTTTATTGTACTGGTTTAGGACATAGTGACATCAGTATAATTTCCTCTCATCTGCAAAAGGCTGACTTATTATTGCTACAAAGGAAGGATCACTTTGAAGAATCATTTAATAATGGAGAATAGCACATCTCTAGAGACTGCAGGGCAGCATCCTCAGTTCTGCTCAATGTCACAGCCAAAAGAAAGGAAGTTTTTGCAATGGCCAATGACTCGATATAAAACAGAATGTTAAGTGTCCAGTTTAGATTTCAATTTGGAAACTGGCGAACCATGGCAGATGAAGAGCAGCCGCCTCTCTTATCTTAAAACACAGGGATAGCTAGTTTTTCTGCTTGGAGTGCTGTTCAGTGCTATCACCTGGGGGTTAAGCAGCACTGAATCACTTGGCCAAACCTGTCTAGCAGCAGGTATCCCCTAGACATGTAAGATCGTCCTAGGACAACACAAAGAAGAGACATGGAGGACAGGAGAAGCTTGTGAACACCTAATATTCAACACCTCCTCCTAAAGTTGACTGAACATCAAGTCTTGCTGGCTTCAAAACAGTAAATTAACCAACTACCATTTAATGGAGACATTCCAAAATGGAACAGAGGCTGAGCTGTAACCAATAAAAGGTTATTACAGGGATGCGGAGAGATAAAAGCAACAGACCTCCTCAAGAAATTAAGCGACAGCAACAGATAGACCTTTTAATTTGACAGCTCTAAAGGGACCTAAGATTTAAGTTAGCTGAGAAGCCAACAAAAGATGCAATTTAATGTTAAATACCGCAGCTGTATCAAAATAATTGCAAAGCAACATCGCCCAATTACCATCATTTAAACAAAAGCTGAAGGCCGTAAGCCATTTCCATCACAGGCCAATATATTTTACTGGATCATTAGGAAAATTAGTTTGAAAAACTTACGGAATGAGAATGGATTTCTATATAATGAAGTAGGCATGTGATTCTGAAAGGGTAAATGCTTTACATGCAGCCTCTTTGAGTTGAACCGCCGTGCGGGTTCCAAAAGTTAACTTGCTGAGCAATAAACAGAAGCAAGGAAAATGGATGGCATCATAAAGAAGATGGGAACAAACCATGCTATGTGAAGTCAAAGGCTTTCATGGCTGGTATCCATAGTTTTTAGTGGGTTTTTCGGGCTATGTGGCCATGTCCTAGAAGAGTTTATTCTTGATGTTTCGCCTGCATCTGTGGCTGGCATCTCTGAAGAGATGAATGAGTACATTGGACTATTCCTGCCTCTTTGAGAGCAAAGCATGGATAACCTGAAGTTGAGTCAGGCTGGAGTTTGAGACCCGACAGACTGTATCACAAAGCTGCCCAAACCTTCCCAGCCACATCTCAAATGTATTCAGCTCTACACAAGAATAACTTTTGAATAGCTTTCTAATTTATTGTGAACACAGATCTTTCCTTTAACTCTTATTTTCTTTGAACTTTTAAAACCTATATTTCTAGCTGAAACACACTGTAACCATGTCCCAAAGGAGCTCTCCGAACATCCAAGCCAATGTTCAAACTTTAGTAATTGTTCACAGGCAAGTTCCTCTGAATCCATAGGAGCAAATTAATACCCAGCCAACAAATAGAGGAGAAAAAGTGTTCCTCTGGTAGAAAGCAAACTAAGAGAAGTTGAAACCTTGAGAGAAATATATTTGCAGGACTAGTTCTGAAGAAAGTTGCAAGCGGATGCTAGTGCTAAGGGTAGTATGGAGAGACCATGATACTTTCATGAGAGATCGCAGGCAAGAAATAGTGGTACTTCAGGGACTGAGAGTGAATAATGCAGATTCCTACACTGTCAAATTATGTTCTGTTTTACGCAGGCAGTGATTCAAATGTGTTGAGCCACAGATGGCTAAAGGGGTGAGTAGACTGCTTTTGTTGTTGTTGTATGCCTTCACGTTGTTTCTGACTTATAGTGACCCTAAGACGAACCTACCGTGGAGTTTTCTTGGCAGGATTTGTTCAGAGCAGGTATGCCATTACCTTCCCCTGAGGCTGAGAGTGTGTGACTTGCCCAGTGCGTTTCATGGCTGAGCAGGGAATCGTACCCTGGTCTCCAGAGCCACCATCCAATGCTCAAACCACTACGCCATGCTGGTTCTCTGCTTTGTGGTTCGCAAGTAATGACAAACTCGAATTGTCTCTGCATAACTGGGACAATGATCGTATTTTTACATTATGCCTTACTCCATCAAGGAGAAAGGGAACCATTAAGAACACCTAATTATTCAGAACTCATTGAGCTTCAGTTTGGTTCAACTTTGATTTACCACTTTTCTCAGAAAAGGAGTAACTGAAGGTATCGTCTCAAACAAGGCCTTTTTCCTAAATAAATGCTTTAGGGAGATAAAAGTCATTTCTTGAATGGCGCTTGGCTATTAAAAGTAAATCTTCTCTAGTTCAGAGAGAATTGGAATACAGTACAGTTGCCTCTCCTAACTCACGGATCTGGGATTCATGCCCTCGAATATCTGTGGATGGGTGACCTCCGCAATCTCCAATGGCGCATGCGCACGGAGCGTGCACATGGGGGCATGCCCCATTCAAGCCTATGAGGCTTGGATATGTGCAAGCCTCTGTGCGGTGGTGCCGGGGGGTCCGGACCAGATCGCCTGTGAAAATGGAAGGCCAACCGTATTTCAAATGAGCAATGCAATTTTTTCCACCATTCTCACCTGTTTTTTAAAGACCTTTTTTTACCAAAAAAGGAACAGAGAGACTCTGAATATGTTTGCAATGTCAATTCCTGCTTCAAGGTTCATGTAACCCAAAAAAGGGTCCCAACTCACAACCACCTGCCAAATTTGTTCTAAACCATGCCAGATACAAGTGAGCGATACCTGTCTCCCATACGAAGCTTTCATAGACACTATCTTAATAAGCATCTTATTGGATGGGCATAAAAAGATGTTTTTGTTTTGTCTTCGTTGTAACCCTGAAATTGCTTTTCCTTCCCATGCCAAGTTACAAGCTGCTCTCACAGAAGAATAATGCAATAATATTTGAACACGCTCAGCATAATAACTTAGCAAATGGCATTTCTCAGTAACAAAAATGAGATGATTTTTTTTCTATTCCAATTTTGAATTTCTTTTAAAAAAAACAGATATGATAAAATCCCATCAAAGGACCTAGAATTAAATTTTGAAGGCAAAAAAGGACCTTACCAAAGAGAGTATTCCCAATTACTGGGAAATGATTACATTCTATGTTTCTAGCAGCCTCCTCAGCATCGCGATGAAGCCACTACTCCCTAAAATAATTACAGCAAATCAATTTTTAAAAATTAAAACAAAAGGAGCACTTGAGGTAGTGTTAAGTCTGCTGGATTTTGCCCACCTTTCTTTTGGCAAGGCGATCAGATCTGGCCATTCTCTCTCCTCCTAGCCCTATCAAATAGTACAGAGACATTCTGAATACCAGAGGCAGCTCTAGTTAGTAACAGACCTACTATTTAACATAGACATAAAAGCACTTTGAGACGCTGTTTGGAATTTTGCAGTTTGCAGACGGCACCCAACTCTTCTTTCCAAGGTAGATGTTTCAATCCTAAAGCAGTACTTGTCATCAATAATGGTCTGGATGAGAGTGAACAAACTTAATCCAGACAAGCTGGATGTACTTCTGGTCAGATGGAGGGCAAATCAGAGAATAGCAATTCAGCCTCTGTTGGATGGAGCTACACTCTCCCTGAAGATGCAGGTCTGCAGCTTGGATGTTCTCCTAGATTCAACCCTGGTCTCAGTGGTCACCAGGAGTGCAATTGCACAACTAAGGCTTGTGAACCAGCTGCTACTCTTTCTTGAGATGTCAGATTTGGCAAAGGTGACACACACTTTAGTTACCTCTTGTTTGGATTAGTGTAGTGCACTCTATGTGGGGCTGCCTCTGAAGAGTGGTTGACAACTTCAGCTGGTCCAGAGAGCTGCGGCCAGATTATTAACCAGGGCTGGTTGCAAGGAACAATCCCTTGTTGCAACAGCTCCGCTGGCTGCCCATCACATCTACACACAATTCATAGTGTTGGCAATGACCTATAAAACTATATGTGGCTCACATCCAAGGTATCTGAAGAATCACATTCGCCCATACAAACCTACCTTTTGAGGAAGCCCTTCTCATTCCCACCAGCCTCGCAGGTACATTCAGTGGGAACACAGGAGAGGGCCTTCTCAGTGGCTGCTCCTAGGCTGGGAAACTCCCTTCCTAGACGGCTAGACTGGCACCCTCCTTACTATCTTTCTACAAATAAGTAACAGTCATTTTATTCTGGCAGGCCTTTGAGAATTGATTTTTTTAAAAGAGGAACAGCCATTGTATTATATGCAGGACTTTTATTTATTGTTGCTGTTTTTAATGGTTTATGCGTTTAAAACAGGTTTTAATTTTATAATGCTGTTAAAAAAAATATTGTAAGCTATCTTGGATCCCATTTTGGGAGAAAGGTGGGACAGATAAACCTTCCAGCTGGAGTGATAACCAGAAAATGGAGGGACTACATCAGGCCTCCAAAAAAAGACTGTGAAAAGGAGGATCTTTGTTAACTGAGGTATGCCTGCCGGAGCTTTACAGAATAAACAGTGGCTTCTGCCTTGACTGTTAATGAAGCAATAGATCGGCCATTTATGTATATAATTCAGTAACATATGGTCAAAACTATAGCACCATCCCCACTGCCCAACACTATGCACATCGGAACTGATGACTGTGTTTTTGATGCTCCAAGAAGAGCCATGATTACATTTAGCTTTGTAAATTTCTCAAGCGTTCAACTAAAAGGGCAACAACTTCCTTCCAGAACGCAGCCTTCCCTTAGTCTCAACTGCTCATTTTCCTTAAAGAGATGCCACAAGGCGCTATTAGAGGTGCTCTCCAAACAGTCCGTATCAAACAAGGAAAACGGTTTTTGTGTTCACCTAATTCTGGCAGCCAATCTCCATTTGCTTAATATAGTCATGATATTTCACCAAGATAATTAGACTCTTAGCTATCAGTAACAATTAAACCCTTAGATCTGGAGTTGTTTAATAAAGGTCTCAAAATAAAACAGCACATTCCAAACACGGGGTTTCTAAATGTCAAGCAGGCGAGTAATGTCTCGTGATGAATGTAATGATGAAACACACCATCAATCAGCATAAGTTACCCAGCCTCGGTATCAAATGATAGCAATATTACATTTGGAGCGCTGAGCAATTCTCATCACAGCTTTAATAGGAAAGGTACTGGCAAGAACAGAGGTTGCAAAGAAATAAAATAAAATAAAGAATAGTGATTTCAAGACACAGAGAGAGAGAGAGCATTAAGTTCTTCCTGCTGTTACTTTTGGCTGGGGGAGTGCAACAAATTTTGCGGAATGACAAACTGCACAATTTCCACAACTCTCTTTGGCAGAGGAAGAGAATTAACACAAGACAGAGTTGCTCATATGGTTGCCAATGTTCCATACATCCTCTCCGCAAGCTATTGAAACCCGGAGAGAATATTGTTGTGTTCCCCTCCGCCAAACAAAAGTACCCACCTGCATTTTCGGTAGAGGAAGAAAGCATGGAGATAAACATGCAATGCAAAATCAAGCTTAGACACTAGACATGGCTTGGGAACTGCTCCCAAAGGATCAGGAAACCAAAAAGGAGTCAAGAAATTATCACCGACTTTTATATGTTCTGCACTGCATACGGCTGAGACTAGCAGAAAATAAATCAACAAACATCTAACCAACTGAGACAACAACCTCTCAGTCCATAGAAATGGCAGGTGAGCCTCTTCTCTTTCGAAAAGGGAGCTTGCCTCTATAGCAAAGTTGTGGTGCATTGAACTGTCAGAGTAAATAAAGCCAATTACTGTATGGCAGAATTTTCCCTTTTCAAGAAAGGACTCAAATGCAGAGTCCATCTTAGGAGAGAAATTGACATTATACTGAACATTATCCTGATTTTTCTCAGTGACATATTCTGAAAATACTAATGTGTACGGAGTAGTTTAATGCTAATGCACTCTTTTCTGGCAATCTTTTCAGCCCCCAGCTCTGCAAGAGTTATTCATACAATTAGCATTGACAGCTGAGAGAATGCCTTCCAGATAAACCACATAAACAAGTTGGTCGAGGTGCTTCATCAATACACATATTATCCTGCCCATCAAGAAAGCGCAAATGAAATTATGTCATACTCAATAGCTATCCGGATTACAAAAACCAAACCCACAAAAGCATAACTGAAAGGCATTGACTGTTTTCTCCTTGTAAAGTACCACACAGGTGCAATATTGTATATGCTCAGGTATAAGTCTCGAAATTTTGGTCAAAAACGTGAGCCAAAAAAACTGAGTCGGCTTATCCAAGGGTCAATGTAAGTACTGTATTTTAACACTTACTTAAAAAGAACCATCCCTTGTTGAAAGAGAATAATCTGTCCTGGAAGCACTGACCCTCATCTAATCTCTCATCCACTTTTTAGGCTGAACACAAGCAATTGTACCTACTGAAATTTTGCAAGTTCTTTGTTATAGTTTTCCTTTGCTTCATCTTTTAGATCCTTTGTTAAATGGCACTAGATTTACCTTCAACTGATCCATGGGTCATATCAGAATCCATAATTTTTGCTTCCAAAACCTGCCCTCGATTTATATATGAAGCTGGCTTATAGACAAGTATAGACAGTAAAATGGCTACAAGCTCAAGTACAATTATCATAGCAAAAGGATTGGGGGAAAGGCCATGTCTCTCGAAAACAACATTCCGGAAGTATTAAACTAGATTGCAGGAAACTCAACATGCTGCTAATGAATTACTCCAAAATGCTTAATATTGCCTCCGCAGATGAAACAGAAAAGCCATTGAGGTGTCAGTGCTGGTTACATAAAGCTAAGAAAATGAATGCTACTGTTAGAGCCTCGGAGGGGATGTTAGCCCCAGTGTGGTTCAAAGCAAGCTGAAATGATCTAAATGGTAAGTGGTAGGAAACAGCTTGTTACGAGCCCTGAATTATTCAATAAACCCCTTTGTTTTGGTCTTCCATACCAATGATGGAGACAACAATGTTATTTTGCAAGCAGAGTGTGTGGCATGTCATGTTTACTCATTAGTGCTAAAATGTTGGGTTGGGGGAGTCATTCCAAGGGAGACTCTTTCTTAGTCATTGACAATCTATTTGGTTAAAACCTTAATAAAAATAATAGGAGAGCCACTTTCAGATTAAGAAAGAATGACTTATGTCTTATTTTGGAAAAATAACATCTGATGGGTAAGGCATGACTTTTTACAAATTAGCCTCCAGGCTCTGAGATGCAGAGAGGAAGGCATATTTCTCCTCTACTAGAACCAGTTCTCTCCAAATGAGACCTTACCTGATTGAAACATTTTCTATATATTACCATATATACTCAGCTATAAGTCGACCTCATGTATAGGGCAGGTTTCGGGGTCAAAATTATGGATTTTGATACAACCTGTGGATAAGTCAAGGGTAAAACTTAGGGGCAATGTAACAAATGATCTAAATGATGAAAGAAAAGAAAAGAGTGCCAAAAAAAACCCTTACAAAATACCAACCGCTGCCTACATTGATATCTCTCCAGACCATCTTAAAACAACAACAAACACTACACCTTGACAAAATGTAGGACTGTGACTCTAACACTGTCATGTTTTTCCTTCTCCTGTATGATTTTAATACCTTTAATACCTGATGAAGAAGCCAGAGGAAGTTTTGAAACTTTCAACGAACGTCTCAAGCAAGGTGCAACTCTATGACAGTGCTGTCACCACACCTTCTGCCCTATATTTCTGACATCTTTGCTAATTTAAGAAGCTTGTGAAGCTTCGAAAGCTAGTATGATGCATTTTGTACCTTTCGGTTGGCCAAATAAAGGTATATTTTGGACTTTGCTGCATGAGCTGTTTAGCAACAGCTACTAATCAGATCAATGGGGGAGATCTGTTGTCTGTGAGCTATTTCTTCCATATCTTGCTCACCAATTTCCTAGAAATCTGTGCTGCCCAAGATGGATATCTGGTCTAATCCAATGAGTCACTCTTTGTGTCCTTAACTGGGCGGCAGATATTCCTGGATGACCCATTGAACAACAGCTTGGAAATCAAAGTGATTCTTAACTGAGACGGAGGAGCCATGAGAGCACGGAACAGCAATAAGCAATTGTTGGTTTTTAAATGCTTAAATGTCAGAGGAGCAAAAGAGAAAGTAGCCTTTTTAAGCAGTGCATAATAAATACACAAGTGTGACATTTCAAATCCTTCCTTCATCCACATCCACAAAGAAAAAGAGACTGCCCTTTTAAGAACATTACAAGATGATGCCAGTGGGGTATCTCAAGCTCCTAAGAACACAATAGCCACCCTGATGAATCAGGTCACACCAAAGCCTTATCGTGTCCAACAACGTTTTCTAAAAAAAGACTAGAATATTACAGGGGTCCCACAAGCCACGCATGATGAACATGAAGAGAAGAAATCATCCTCTTCCACCATTGCTCCACAGAAAGTACAGTTGGACCTCAGTATCCGCAAAATTCCCATCCACAGATTCAACCATCCACAGATGGAAAGACCATGTTGTCTCCACGTGGCCAAGCCATAATTAGGGATAGCCCCCATTGCCCCCACTGATGGCCATGTGCACAGCCACTCTGCCATTAGGGACAATGGATCCCACTGTCTGTAATGGTGGCACATCCACGCATACGTGCCGCCACTGGGGACAACAGGGGCTGTCATTAATGGCAGCATGGTCACATGCACGTCCGCCACTGAAGTCCTATTGTCCCTAATGGCAGTGAGGCTGTGCACACACACCACCATTGGGGATAACAACTCGAGCATGCGCAGATTATGGTATCCACTAAGGGGAACGGAACTGATTCCCCCACAAACACCGAGGGATGACTGTAGTGCTTTAAGGGCTTTCCACTTCTAATACTGAAGGTAGTATACAGCAACAATGACTAGTAGCAAAGGCTTTCTCTGCCGCAAAAGCTTAATGGTTTAACAGAACATTTTGGGGGGGGGGAGAGAAGAAGGGCTCATAAATGTTTCATATCACTACCTTAGAATAAAATGGCTTCTCCCAAGTCGGCATTTTTGTGTTTAGAACAGACCTGACTACATTATTCTGGAGGAGCCAGGGGCAATCAGCTGCCTTGTCTTCGCCTCCCCTTTTCCATTTTCAATGATACTTACTGCTACAGAGTTTACCGTAGAAGCTTCTAATTAGATCATTAAATAACAGTCTGGGTTATAAAGCTTTCAGTGCTAAGTTATTATTTTTAACAGGTAATATATTTGCTCAGTTTAATATTAAATTATATGATCATTTTCTTTTAATTAAAATGAAACCTTCACTCCTAGGGTGACGGGGGAAATTTTGCCAAGGAAAGTATTTACATACTTGTCTCAAGTCGCCATTGTACGAATCAGTGGCAACGGCCGCATCAAACCACCAAGCAATCAGAGAGTGGACATTTTAAGTGGTACTGTATAGAAAACTAGCAGAAAGGAGTAGCTCACAATGCAAATGAGTCCACAGAGGCAGGTGCTTTGAAAGTCTAGCGTAAGAGTTATAGCTTCAGTGTGAGGAGCCAGTACACAAGAGCTTCAAAAGGACTCCATGCAGTCAGATTTACATCCAGCACCTGTGTCTGTCGGTTTCTGGAATCCACCTACAACAAATATCTAAACAAGATGCAGTTCTATAAGGTGACAGGGCTGGAAAAACAAGCAATGGATTATAAAGCTGCAGATATCTCAAAGTAATCTGTATTGCGAAGATGGAGAACATTTAACCTTCAGATGTGGACATCATCACCATAGGAAACACTGTAAAAATGCTACAAACTGTGTGTGCAGGAGGGAGGGAGGGAGGGAACAACTTCTCAGTGAAGGAACAGTCAAAACAAAATTGACTTCTTTCATCCAAGCAACCTACCTTGATGAGTAGATGCACATGCTTCTGCAAGCACTTAGCCAGAGCTTCATGCTGCTCACGTTTTTTCTTCTCCTCCAGAAGCTGATTCTGGACCTTCAATAACTCCTCTTGGAGCTGCTTCCGAGCTTTTTCCAACAGCCTGGCACTAAAGAATACAAAGGCACCAAAAACAGAGTAAGTTTCTATTTTTGACACTGGGCACTTGACTGCAAATTGACACAGGATGGAAGGATCTTGAAATGGAAACACTCTTGAAATGGAGACATTACTGGTCAGGTGAAACTTCCCTCCAAATGTCTTTGCCTGATGACATCTGGGCTATAGTGGATACCAGCATCAAGACTAGTCAATGATGACTACAGTCCAGAAACCACCACTTTGTCTGCAAAGTCTCCATATGGGGTCCACCAAGGCTCTCCATGTGACATGAAGCCCCCTCTGCCCTCATCCCAAAAATTGGCCAAGAAAAGGCAAATATCATTTCCAGAAGCTGTTAAAGGAAGGTGGTTTGCCATTTAAAGTCTATTTTGTGGAGCCCTGGCCTGTTTCAGTCCCAAAACAAGGAGTGGACGAGGGCTACAAAGAGGAAGCAAGTAGAAACAGATATTTATAAGCATACTATGCTAGTACGGTCATGAACATTTTTCAAATCTTTCCAGGGAACTGGCCAAGGAATGGCACCAGTCTGGAAACCACCATTGTGAGTAGCACTGATGTGAAGGGCATCTTGTATGTTTGAATCCCCCAAAGTATCCACAGAGACATGCAAAGTAATATGGACCTAAACCTTTCTTGAATCAAAATTCAAATACAACACTTTCCATTATTGGAGTTTGGTACAGGAAAGAATATGAGAATAAAAACATGTCATTGTATGTTTATACTGTATTATCAGAGGGCTAGAAATATGCTCACTATACGAAATCAAAAGAAAGCAGACACCATACTATCTAGACATGGCTGCCCATATTTGTTCTATACCTGCCCCCTAAAAATATATGGCTGTATAAAGTAACTTTCCCCCGAAGCATCTTTTTGACTCCTTGGGGAAAACTAAAAACAATGGCCACAAATTCTCAGCCAAATACCCACCTGCTTTCTGCTATGAGCTTGCATCTTAAATCTGTCAGTGAATTAAAATGGTATGTGAATTGTTCCAGTTTCAATTCAAAGCTATTCATATACCAATTTAATAGTCAGAGTGTAAAAGAGATTCCTTCCATTGTCATAGTCAGGTGGGAAAGTTAATCATGAAGGCTATAAATCTGCTGTGAAAAAAGGTCTAATTTAATAACCAGAACATCGCTATGCCCCTGTCCCTTTTTCTGTTTTAATTAATTAGTTACACAGAGAATGAAACCTTTGCCATAGAGGACCATGTACATCTTCTGTTAAAACTATTATGAAAGCCAGAAATTTCAATAATACAGACTCTGAAAAAGGGGGAAATGGTGGTGGTTTTTCCCCTTTCCTTTTTCATTTCCAGCCCCGACTGCTAAGGTTTCAGAACACAGATGAAAGAACCCAATTTTATGCATGGTCATTTTTGGATAAACTAGCTGCAAATGATACAGCTTTGGAGGAAAAGTGCACAGAGCTAAACACAAAATTAGGACTGCAATGAATCTTCATTCGAGTCGAGAGCAGGATCAGTCTATAAGATGCAGAACTAACCGGCTGGATATGATCCTCAACTAAGCTGCGGCACTGGCCTGACTACCTTTTCCTTTCAGCCTGTAAGGTTTCAGGTATTCTTATTGATGCTTTTAAATACATGAGAACTAAAAGGACGGAGAGATATGATTTTAAAATTAAGTGATCTCATCGGTCAGGATCTCACTGGTTCTGGCTCTGAAAAAGCTGAATACTGCCGGATTAGGTGCCTTCTCTTTGCTAGCAGAAAGGTCAGAAATAATTATCAATCGATAAGAGGGCAATTCTTCCAAGTTCAGAATGGAAGGGTACATAAGCAAACAAAAGGCAAGAAATGTCAGCCAGCAATAACACCTTCAGGAAGTGTTAAAGAAATTACCACCCGAGGGCCATCATACAGTTTAAGATCCCTAAACCACTTTCATCTTGGGATATAAACATACGTATACCAACTATAACTGAAATTCATGGTTCGGTTCCATTTTTTTTCTCTTTCAGTTTTTATTCTGGGGGAAATGTAGAAAAAACTTAAATAGTTCTTTATTTCTTATTTAAAGCCCAATGTCTGCAGCCTTAGGGAGCATCAACACTTTAGAAACAATGCAGTTTGCCACCACTTTGGCAGGTTGTATGTTTTTATTTTATTGATTCTTACCATGTAAAGCACAGTTTAAAAGAACTAAGCGAAAGACTGCAATGCTGGGGCTGCTTCTGTTCCTCCAAACCTCTTCAATTTCTCCAAGTAGTAGGCTCTCATCGCTCCCCCTCAAAACCTAGTTGTTATTAAGTCATTACGACTGTTTCCATCAACTTTCAATCCATCACACTCTTCCAAGGGCTGCCAATTGTGTGATCTGTTGCCCAGCTAGACGCAGTTTACTCCTTTCTGCTCAGGACTGCAAGGCTTTTTATGGTTCAAGGTTAGAACTGGGGGAGCCAAGTGCAGCTTCTGTTTTTCAGGTACAACAGCACTTAAAATAAGATCCCTCTTATTAGTCTAAACCTGTCCCTACTGGAAGTTTTTGTCTCCAATTCCCAAAAGGCTCAGCGAGGATGGCCAACGATCAGAGATGATAGGAGCTGCAGTTTAAAACCTATGCAGGACACCTGAATGTGCGAGGTCAATATACCTATTAGCTTGTTTATTACAGTCATAGAAACTCAGCCCAGTATGTTGGATAAACCTCTGGCTCCTTTAAAGCCAATGCACCATTCAATCCTACCCTTTCATTTTATTTTTACAAAACTCATAAAATATTAAACCCCACATCTGATGGCTGAATTGAACTCCGAGAGTGGTGGCATTTTCAGAAATCTTTACAAGTTCAAAGTACATATTCTTGGCCTTACAAAAGGAAAAGAACACCCCACTTCTGTTTATCCATCTATTAATGCTCCTCACTGGTCCATGTCCACCGAATGACGTGGCAGGATCTTTGTGTTCCCAGCAGCGGAGCAGATTCTTTTAAGGCTGTGTTCCTTCCTTCCTTTCGGCCACTTTAATATCGTCTTAATGATAAAACTCCACTTTGAAAAATGTCCTCAGCCTTTCCAAGAACAATGAGAGAGACCATGAATACAGAAGCTAGAAGATGCATTTTAATAGACCCTCTCTTTAGAAAAAGAATCACTGTAACTGCAAGTTCTCTTAAAAATATGTAGCCTGCTTCTGAAATTTTTGAGCCAGCAACAACTCATCTGACATAAGACAGTAAGGGACAAGATAGATAGATAGATAGATAGATAGATAGATAGATAGATAGATAGATAGATAGATATTTAAAAGGTTTTTCTTAACTGTTTATTGGAAGACAACAGAAATTCAGATGTGAGCCATATTGGGCAAAGGACACGACAAGAGTACTGTATATACTCATGTATAAGTCGACCTCATATATAAGTTGAGGGCAGGTTTCGGAGCAAAAATTATGGATTTTGATATGACTCATGGATAAGTCTTATGTTAGCCAATAGTTAAGCCAATGTTGCCTGCAGGGCCAGGTTTGCGGTAAGTGGTCTTTTCCAGCAGTTTTTAATGGAGATGTCAAAGAAAGAAGCAGAAACATGCTGAATGAAGAGCACTTGCCCTGTCACTGAGCTTTGGTTCCTACACTAAACAACAGCTCTGGAAGATGGTTCATGCTGTTTTTGCAATCCTCAGGAATAAGATGTGATTGTTATTTTTCTTTCCAGGTGTGTAACCAGCACTTCAAGTATCTTTTGGCAGTCTCAGGACCCTGACCATACCTACAGAAGAAGGAGAAATCCTCTGATAAAAAAAGAAAGGGATCAAGAACAGAAAGACACTGGCTCCCCCAAGTTGCAGTCGGTGCTGCCTGCAGCTCGCTATTTCCACCATCTGACTCCGTTTCTAAATACTTGAGTGTCATTACATGTTTTGCTTTGAAAAACAGAAATCAAAACAACTGAAACAAAACCAAGAATGGAAGAAGAAAGAAAGAGCAAAGACTGAAATAATTACTAATCAAAGGCGAGGCCGGGACACGGAATGGCGAAGCCACCAGCCATTTCTCCCCAATAATTTCTCTCCGTGTCGCCTCTGATGAGTTTTGTATTTCTAACATTTCATCAATTTGAATCACCAAATTCAATTTGCATCCACAGACAAACAGAGAGAGAACGGTAAATACCCCCATTTGACCTTGAAGTGTGAGAGAGGAAAACTGTCCTCCACAATTTCAACTCAATCTGAAGCATAATGAATAATCCAATTTGCCCCATCAGTTTTCAATATGTAATCACATTGTTGCTTACTTCACGAATGAGTTTTGATGCCAAAGCACAACATGGAGAGAGGCACAATCCCTTTGCACATGCCTCCCCTTAAGCCCCGCCAAGCCTTTTCATAGAAACCTATGGAAATATAGCAATCTTATCCAACTAGGAACATTCATCACATTTAAAAAGTGTGGCAAACACACTATTTGTTCCTTAAAGGTTTTGGCATACATTCCTAAGCTCAGGGGCTTGTGAAGACTGGGAAGTCAAGACCTAGAAAGACAAACAGCTTCTTTCCCAACTAACCACAGAAATATAGATTTTTGTGGGGTTTGTGGCCTGTGTGGCCATGTTTTAGAAGAGTTTATTCCTGACGTTTCACCAGCATCTGTGGATGGCATCTTCAGAGAAACATCAGGAATAAACTCTGGGGAAACGTCAAGAATAACCTCTTCTGGAACATGGACACACAGCCCGAAAAACACACAAAAATCTATGGATGCTGGCCATGAAAGCCTTTGACTAACCACAGTACTCTTTCTCTAGACTTCAGATAGCATTCGCTCTGCATGTGTATTTCTGATGTACCCCGGATTGCGCTTACTATACTGAACTTTGTATCTCCCCAAAGCACTTGATCCTGGGATTGTGTTGTTGTTGTGTGTGCCTTTCTTTAAGGCAAACCTATCACGGGGTTTTCTTGACAAGATCTGTTCAAAGAGGGTTTGCCTTTCCCTTCCTCCGAGGCTGAGAGAATGTGACTTGTTCAAGGCCACCCAATGGGTTTCCATGGCCAAGCAGGGGATTTAAACCCTGGTCTCCAGACTCATAGTCCAACATCCAGACTCATAGTCCACTACACCAGGTTGGCTCTTGAAACTGGAATTCCTGCTATGCAATTCCTACTGTTGAGTCAACCCAAAACCCAGCCTCAGTTCTGTAATTCTAAACTGTGGGATGCCTTTTCTTTAGAGACCTGACCGAAAGTAACAGTGACCTCATTGCACCACCATGCTAAAACCTAGCTATAGAGCAAAGCTTTTGGGGTCCATGACCATGGCTTTGTTCTGGCTCATTGGGGCTTGCCATCTTCTGCTGTATTGTGGCCAAGCTAAACACAGTCAGCCCTGAACTTTTGCCTGGGCTAAGCAGGCAGGAACCCTGCAAAAGTAGAAAGAATGTGAATATGTCTAGGGTCACACAAACCATATTTAACACACACAAAAATTACCTGTACTGGAAGCATGGCTGGGCTGGCCACACACATTTCTTTGCTAGGGCAGGAAAGTGGAAGATGGTGGGACAGAGGCAGGAGAAAGGGGACACCCAATGGTTTGGGGGCATTTTAGGTCCAGGAGAGGCCTTTTTTAATACAGCAAGTGAGCAGAAATCACTTCCTAGTCATTTCCTATTTTTGTAGTGCACAAATAATATGGCAAAATGCCCCCATGCTCCTTCAAATCCCTCAACCTCTTAGCAAGAGTAATGTATGCAGTTCGACCCCATGTCCCTAACGTATACGAAACTGTACCCAAGAAGCTTTTGGGAAGGAGAAGAAGAATGAGCAATGTGTCATCCATACTTTAAATTATTCAAACCTGTATATACATAGTTTGGGAAAGGTAACTGTAAAAAAAGAGAAAGAGAGACTGAATGCTGAACTAATAGGAAGAAAACGTTGCATCAAGACAGATATTAAAATGCAGAGAGCATAGGAGGCATCACACCATCAATGAAGAATCCTACCGCAATGCTCTTGACGGTAGGACAATAGCTTATTTTAATAAAATAAGAACAAGGGGGGAAAGGATGTAAGGACTTATTTTAAAAAACTTAAAATCTGTGCAACACTTTAATGACAAAGAGGCCTCGCAGATTCGTGACTCATTACTGCTTTATGAATGCTCCCCAGGACTATCTGCGCTGACCTTTCCTAATCAGACTTCATTCTGAATGCATATTACTGTCCTCCTGCAGGAAATGAGCATCGCATGCTGCTGGTCATTCACAGTTTTCTGATCTGTACGTTTTTATTTCACAACTGGCTACTCCTTTGCAATTGGATTTCTCTGAAACAGTATTCAGGGAGAGGGGAGACAAACAGACCATCCAGCAATACGGAAAACAATGACAGCGTTTCTGTAAATACACATGTATGTTTAATTTCTAGGTACTTGATTGCTATGGCTGCATGCACACTGCAGAAATAGTCCAGGTTGACACCGTTTTAACTGCCATGGCTGAATGCTATGAGATCATGGGAACTGTAGTTTTGTGAGCCATTTAGCTGCCTCTCTCAGAGAACTCCGGTGCCACAACAAACTACAATTCATAGAATTCCTACACACTAAAGTGGTGTCAAACTGGATTATTTCTAAAGTGCGGATGCAGCCTTGACATTTCTGTGTTCCTTAGAATTTCTGGGTGATAGTTCCTCACAAATGATAGCTATTCTGCAAACAAACAGAAAGTAGACAGGCAAAAGTGGAATACACACACAAATGGGAAAGTAATGCCTAACTCAAAAGAGATGGGGAACATGGCCAACATTGTGGCGCTTCCACAATAGCATGCACCACAAAATTGTATTTCAGTGAATATACCAAAGAAATTAGATAATGCAAGGCTGATGTTGCATTCCTATTAACTTCTTCCTTTAGAAGCTCAGACAGTTTCAATGGGCCACCAGTAGTCTATTGTAAGGCCACCAAATGGATCCACTGTCTCTTAAGTTCAACAACAGTATAATGTCAAGTGCTCCAATACAATGCCTTCTACATTTTGCAGCTCTGTAAAGCAGTCAGACAAATAAAGCAGAAAAGGAAGGTTACTTTCACAAGAAGAACCCCTTCTACAGAGGGAGAAAGATGCGAAGAAAATGACAACATGGCCAGTTATGTTCAAGGCCAGCAAGACACAAACCTGAAAGGTGATGTTTAAAATATCTGCCCTTTCTGCATCAGTTTCATTTCAATGCAAAGTGTTTCAAGATGTTTTGTAGATTTATCTGTAAGTACTGTAAAATTTAGATATAATTTCAGTACAATAAGAAAGAATTAAGCAAAGGTATTGATTCAGCCACCTGACATGGAAATCCCAGACCAATTTAACACACTGTTTAATAAACAAAACACCACCCTTGCTCTCGTAACGGCTCAAATAATGTGCCGCCACACAGAGATTTTCATCACTCAAACAGTTTATGCCTCCGTTGAGTCATTCAGTGGCATAGAGATAACCGGGGGGGGGGGGGGGACCCAACTGTTGCCAATTTCTAAACCCTTTTCTACTTTGTCATCCAGAGCCAATTCTTACTAACCATCGGCTGGGAGGAATAAAGCCATTTACAAACGGCCGGTGGAATTCTTTACCAACGAAAGCTGTTGAGCCCATAGGAAAAGAAATCATTTTGACACCTTTATGGGAGTGCAGGTGCTCTATCGGTTATCCTTTTAAAAGATTTTTATCAGCTCAATATACAAATATGTTCGGTGTATGCAATTTTTCTCTCATGTCTTCAATATCGCCAATGAGCCTTCCTTCACCCATACTGTTAGCTCATAAACACAGTCATACATCCAAGATCCGAGTTGTCTGGACTGACAGGCAGGAGCTGAATGCGTCTCTATGCCTTCCCAGGTCTATCCAACACCACTGAAGAGCTACCTGCCAAGGGGACAGTGAAGCCAAGCTAAAGGAGGAGGCAGTGACAAGCGAAAGCCATGTTTCTTCCTTTCCCGGAGGTAAACCCAACATCCCAATTAGCAGGTCTGATATCGCTGTACCCTACATCTTCTGAAATCAATACAGACACTTCAGCAGCCCACATTAGATAGCTTAAGCTCAGCACTCCTTTCGATCGACACCTGTGTTCCATTATAATCTTCCCTGCTGCCTCCAATGTACTTGATTAATAAAGCCCATTCTTCCTGTTTATTTCCGTATCGATCTCTCCATCTCCAGCATAGGAAAGACAAGTCAATGCAGCTGGCTCCCAAAATCCAACTTGCAGGTTCTATCTCTCCAAACTTCTCTGTGCATCTGGTAACAAAACAGTGTAGGCCTGAAGTAACTCTCATATATCAGCACAGTCACAAAACATTCCCCGTCTTCAGCTTAAGAATAAGAATACTTTATTTTCACCCCGCCTCTCCATGAGGATCGAGGCGGTTTACTATAAAAATCCATCCAATACAACGGTAATTCCCGTTATTCCCTCCCTCCCCTAAAACATCAGTATTCAGTATAATGGTCGAATCAATGGATGGCTGGGTGGCTATTCAGGAAGGGCCTGTCGGAAGAGATCCAGCATTGGAGAACTTATTGCTTTCTTGCTTATTGCTTTACCAGCATTGGAGAACTTATTGCTTGTACCAATGAACCAACGGACAAGAAAACAGATCTAAGAAGCATCCATGGTGCAGAGCACCTTGCAAAGCAAGAAGGAGAACCTCCATGTTTCTCTCCACCAAGGAATGCACAAAAGGACAATAGTCTTGCACACTGGTTGCTAGAGCTATCAGCAAAGCAGTTTGCTTATTAATCTCTCTCTATGTTTGTGTGTGTGTCTTAGCTTGGGGACTCAGAAAGTTGACACTTGACTTGAAAAATGCCAACCCTAAGCAGTTTATTTCCTCTTGAACTTTAAGAACTGACTGAGATAGGAGTGACCTTTAAAAAGGCAGGACTAGTTCTTGTATAAAAGATGATAGAAGTATTCTCGGCTTACACAGCATGGAAAGCTACTAAACAAATTCCAGTATGCAAACACCTGCTTCCTCTGAGGAGCTTTCGGAAATCCAGGCTCCAGCATTTGAGGAAGTCGGAGTTCTATGCATGGAAAATATAAAACCTATTCTCTTGATGTAAAGCTACGTTGGAAGAATAGAAAGATTATGTCTTCCCTTCAGGTGAAGAGTATTACAGGTAAAGCCAAAGTTCAGAGTCAAGTGTGTGGCCTGTATACACATTACTTGCCTTGGAAACTTGTACACAGCTAGTGATTTTCCCCAGGACTATATAGGGCAAAAATTCCAATCCACAGATGGCTAGCCCACCAATACAGTAGTTTCGCTGTAGTCTAATTCCAACTGCTGGTCTCCACTAAACCATACTCACCAAATCAGTTAAACATCTGCAAATGACAAGTGACTAAGTTTGCATTTATTCAATGTAGAACCATGTTGCAGCTAATAACTGAACTTTTCTGCCAAAAAAAATTCCATTTCTGGGTAAAGCATTTCATTAATATACTAAATGTCTATCCAAAGAACACAAAATGAGTAAATAAAAAGTAGGGCAAGTGGTTCTGTAGACAGTTGGGATACTGCAATGACTCCAATGGAGTAAATATGCATTGGAAAAGGATGAATGGATAAACACAGCATATCATGCTCAGTTAACAGGGTCGGCTACAACTAGTGTGTCAGTCTTTTTGAGTTCCTTTCCCCCTTTATTTTAAACATAAAACGTAAGGAGCGTGCAAGTTATCATACATTATATACAAAGCTTCTAACAAAAAGGATTCATGCATCAAATCTTGAAACTACAAATCCTAGAATTCCACAGCACTGAGCCATGGCACTTAAAGAGTGTCAAACTGCATTAATTCTGCAGTGTAGATGTCATCCAACAATAGGACATGATGGCTTAAATGCCATATTCCCTCTTCCTTGCTTCTTCTCATTCTCCGAAGCCTCCATTTTGGAGATATTTAGAGGGCAAAACCATGGACACAATCTTGTATCCTTTCGGTTGACACAATAAAGGCATTTGCTTGACATAGTAAGGAGATTTTCCAAACTTCTGCTCCCCTTTAGAGAGAATCCCACATGCATATTTGCAGACACTTTTGTTAAAGTGTTATAAAACAGCCCTTGTTGTGGGTTCTGTATCCTAGAGATTAGCTTGAGTAAGAATAAACATTAACTTAGGAACAAACACTAAATTGCAATTTTACCATTTAAGCTATAATTAGAGTCCCATCCTTATTGTTAGGGCTGCAATAATTGAGGCAATTAAATATTGCAGTACAGGTGTGTATGTGTTTTCCCTGCTGGCCCTCTTCCTGACCCATTCCCAGGGGGACTTCATTAGAGGCATCAACTCTTGCAAGGTTCACAATAATAGGTGTTTGTTTCTATGCCCAGCATTAGATGACAACCGAAAGAATCCCAGATTTTTTATAGCAAGAGTTTCTTGATGGTGGAGAAAACCAAAAAAATGTACATTTATAGTTAGCCCTCCCGGCTCAAATAAGGAAATTATCAACACAGTTTTAATACAAATGATCAACACATAATTCTTCATAATTATAATGTTATTTTATTTTCCAATCAGTATCTACTGGAATTAGTTTTCCAGGACAAATCACTCCCACTAACAAGACTCAAGGAACACTTTAGGAGCAACAGAAAAATCAGATTATACAATACAAGCCTCCTGAAGTCTTCTTCAGGCAGTGATGAGATTTGATTCATGCAGACTGCTTACAATCCAATACTGTACCCATTTTTTGCCCTCAGACTGCCAAAGCAAGGTTGGGGTAACTGGAAAGCGGAAAATGAACCTACCAGCAGACTAAATCCACTTCATCCTAGAAGGCAAAGGGATATTGTAGCACTTTTGAGATGAACTATGATAATGGCATTGTAGTGTAAGCTTTAGTAGACCACTGTATGTACTCACGCTTAAGTCTAGAAACCTTAGTCAAAAAATTGACCCGAAAAACCCGACCCAACTTATCCAAGCGTCAATGCAAGTACTGTACTTTTTTAATGTACAGTCGCCCCTCCGTTTTCGCGGACTTAGGATCTGCGTCCCTCACTTATGCGCGAGCGGCAAATGGAAAGGGATAAAATGGGAAATACGTCGCCATTCAAGCCAATGGGGTTTGAATATTGAAGGTTTTCGTTTTTGCAGAGGTCTATGTCCAGAATGGATCCCCCACGAAAATGAAGGGGTGACTGTATAACAGTTAAAGTACAGTACTTACATTGGCGTGTGATTCAGAATCATTGGGTCAATTTTTTGACTAAAGTCTCTAATCAAAGGAACCATCCTTTGGTGCAAGGCAAGCGTGTAATCTGTCCTGAAAGCACTGACATCTTCTACTCTTTCATCCATCCAGTCTTTAGTCTGAACACAAACAGGTATCTCTGCTGGAATTTTGTACACTATTTGGCATTGTTTTCCATTGCTTTGTCCTTTAGATCCTTTGCTGCATTCCCCAAAGTTTTACCCCTGACTTATCCATGGGCCATATCAAAATCCATAATTTTGGCCCCAAAACCTGCCTTCAATTTATACATGAGGTCAACTTATAGCTGAGTATATATGGTAGGTGTACTTCCACAGATGCATGGAGTGAGGAGATGCCCAGGAAGAACCTTTACCATTAAGACCACCTTTGCATGACCACATCTACATTTCCCTGATGGAAGCAAAAGCAGTTATTCCACCATTTCTGCACAAGAATGGATTATATACTACTATAAACGGGCGAAAGGAGGCAAGTGAGAGCTAGCGATTTGTGGCAGAGCATCTTACAGTTCATAACTCTATAGTTAATACCAAGACGAGGGAAGAGGTCTCTGGTGACTGGAGAAGGAAATGTGCATTTTTATGGTCTGTTTCTGCAGTGAATAACAGAGAAAATAACGTCAACCATGGACAATCACATCAAGTAGCGCATGAGTAGTATCTTTATCCCCCAAACATTTTCTTCATTACTGGCAGCACATGGAGAAAATCCAAACAATGGTATACTACTGGCAGGGTCTGAAGGATTTGCCTCCAGTCTTCATTAGTACATTTAAGCAAGCAAAACAAACTAAAGTTTGTCTAATTCTGGCGTACAGGTAGGAAAAGAAAAAGTCTCAGTGTGAAATTACAAAGATAATCTTACTAATTATAATGGGAAAAACTTCCATCCACAGAATTGCTTTGTTGGAAATGTCTTTTAAAGTTCTGCCATCTGTCTGCAGGATTAGGGCTCAAACAGAGACGGAAGCACATATTCGTTTATGATGCCGATACACTGGCAAGAAGCAAAGATGCAGGTCAGACTAAACCTCACCCAAACTTTTAAAATACATTTGGCCAGATGGATGCATATTTATCAGGATCCCTGCAGCCCTCCAAACAGGTAAAGCATTGAAACGGTCATGAATTGTGTTTTGAACACACTGAAATTCCGCACGGTGTTCTATTTTTATTGTTGCTTTTAAAAAAGGGCGCTTGCTTTTTCTGTTTCATGAATCTACAGAAGAATCTGTCCTCTAGGAAAAATGAAGCAAAGGCAGCTCCAATATTAGCTGTGTTTCTTGCTGCTATATAATGCTCTCATCCCTACCCACCGTCATATACTTTATCCACATTGACGTATTAAAACCTAACTGAAGTTAATCCAGCAGTACTTATGGAACTTGGAAAGAAAGATGAGAGTCAGCATACCAGCAGAGCAACTGGATTTTAGTACACTATCCAGCAACAGCTGTACCATTCAAATCCAATGCAAATATCAGAAACGAAACTTTTTACTCCAGAGCTTCAATGTTTATTTAACAAATCTGAGACATACCCAAATAGTTATAGCTAGATCCACTGGTATATTCCTTGTATACTATTGGGACTTTCTCCTCGACACATTTCCCATTACAGTCCTTGGCCTGTTACTGACTGCCAAAATAAAGTTGCTTCGGGTCTCTTTGGAGGTATGCTGTTTAAATGATGCATGCATCCTAAGAATCCAGAAGCTGCATCAAAGCTGAACTCCGGTGCTTAGGAATGGAGTGTGGCTTTGGCGCAACCTCCGGACTCTTAGGACCCATGAATCATTTAAATAGCATACCTCCAAAGAGACCCGAAGCAGCTTGATTTTGGCAGTCTGTAACAGGCCCTTGTGACCCTCAAAACATGCTCCAGAGTGTTTCCAATCCCCCCCAGAGCAATGTTGTTGTGGGTTTTTTAGGGGATGCAATAGGAAGAAATAGACCATTCCATCCTGGCCCTTATCATACAGCAATAATTCATGCATATTGAGTTATTATTGATCAATAAACCAAACCAATATGCATGTGCAAACTAGCCAAACTGCAAAGGATAAGACCATAAATGGTATCAGTTTGTCTGCTAAAGAGTTCTGTGAAACGCTTCCTGAAGGTTTTGCTGTTTTTAGCACATGCCGCTTCTTCTACACTAAAATGCACCTGTATTTTCTTTAAGGGAGCTACCTGGATATCAATGTTTACTTACTTCATAGTTTGTAAAGTGTCACTATATGTACTTTGTTTGTTGTTGTTGTTGTGTGCCTTCAAGTCATTTCCAACTTATGGCGACCCTATCACAGGACTTTCTCAGCAAGATTTGTTCATAGAAGGTTTGCCATTGCCTTCCCTTGAGGCTGAGAGCATGCCCAAGATCACCCAGTGGGTTTCATGGCCAAACTGGGAATTAAACCCCGGTCTCCAGAGTCGCAGTCCAATGCTCAAACCACTATGCCACACTGTCCCCCTTTATATATTACTCTAAGCCTAATGCATGTCTGGAATAAGATGTGTACCTTCTATGGCAAGTACAAGTGAAGGCACCTAGAAGGAAACACATGAACATTTTAAGACACACAAAAAGTATCATATTAGAAAAGCCATAGAATCAATCACCTTCAGCCCATTCCTATTTACTATCTAACGCTCAATACACTTTAACAGATGGCTTCATACAGAAATCCTCTGGCCAGGAAAGGGTTGGGGGCTGGGGACAAATCCAATACAGCAGTCAGAGTGATCTGTAGTCACTTTCATGAAGCTTCCCGCTGAAATGTGTGAACAGAGAAATTGATGTTTGCCTCATTTAATTGCTGTTATTCTCAACCCTTTCAGCACAGTATAGTAACAGTATAGGAAGGAAAAGCCACAGGATGCTCAGGAAGAGTTAGCTATGTTCTGGGGTTGCAGGAGAGACTGCAGTCACGTTTAAAAAGGGGGAAAACCCTTCCCAAGGAAACAATATAATAAATTTGGAAGATGAGATGCAGTATCAGATTCATCTGAAGTCACTGTCGGTCAAAGAGTTTCACTTTGAGACCAGCAATATACTGTATTTGGGATTAATATTCCAAAAGGACATCAACAACTCATCAGCAAGCATTTTCAGGCTATGATCATAGTCCATGAATACATGTTACAATAACTTTCCAAAAAGCAAACCTTGATTTTGCCATTTTACATAAAGGACACCATTTTACTACACTACTGTTTATAATCAGACTTAAATCATCCACAGAGTTTGATCTACATGGGCTTTCCTGGAACCAAACCCAAGCAGATACTGAGGTCTCGTTGTATATAAACCTTTTAAACAGATACGTAAACTTTGACTGTGGCTTTTCTAGACTGCTTGAATGTTGAGAACAATTGGGTGGGAAAGGAAACCATACTGTTCTCTTATTCTTCCTATACATAATTCCTATGCTTAAAGAATCAAGATAGGACTATGAAAGGGATCCTTCCATGAAGCAGTCTGACAAGCTTCCTTGAGTTCTTCAAAATAAAGCATTACTTTTCCAAAGAAAACCAAAAGGTATGTATGGATAAACGAGGAACCAAATCACTCCATAAACTTTTTAAAGGGTAGCAATATAAGAAAACGGGAGGATAAAAGGAAATTCAGCCCGTCTAAAATGAAAGTCATATTCACATTTCATTAGAGGAAAACCTACAAGATACCCAGAGGTGGCAACTATTAAACAGAGCACACGTTTTATTGCATTTCTCAGCACCTCTCCTGGGATTTTTAAAATGGTGATTAGAATTTTTTTTAACACATAAACAGTATGTCTTCCAAAAGGTTCATTTTAATGGAAGAAATTCCATGCAAGTTTAACGTATAGAAAGGCTGTTGAGTGCTAAGGTTCCTTTGAAGGAGACAAGTCATTTAAACCAATGGTTCTTAACCTCTGGTTTGCAGACCCTTGGGGTCCGTAACGTCTTCATAGGGGGTCTGTGAAGGCCAACTCTCTGAGTTTGTGGTTTGGACTCAGAGTAAGGAGGAAAACAAGGTGGAAGATGGAAGGATGGGAAAGGAAGACTCACTTCCAAAGTGCTGTGGAAATCTTTACCACTACATCCATAAAACAGTTTGAAAATTTAGTGTATAGAAACTGGTGTAATGTTCTCTAAAGAAAAAGATGTGAACGCCATAGATACTTGATATCAGAAAGTGACGTACTAGGAATTTCAAGTTCATTTGTCTTCCCTGAACATCTTTCCACTCTACTCCACCATGCCAGTGAAACACAATTTTTAATAGCGCACAACCTTTGCACAATCAGTGTTCACACACATTCTTGGTGGTGCAGAACTTCATCAAAAATCAACAGAGAAATTGGGGCACTGCTAAAAGTTCATACTTTGCTGCTTCAGGTTCCTTGAGATTAAGCGTGTCAGGAGTTAGCAAGCAGTCTCCCCTTTATGTCTATTTTATTTATGACTTACATTGCATTAGTGAGCTAGTGGTGACATCAGGACACTGAAGCAATAATGTAAAAGCCTTCTATAGTGCACAGCCTCCTGTCTTAGCCAGGAAAAACTCCCCTGCTCTCATCTAACTGCAAACCCAACTGTACAATATAAAAAAAGAGGGGGAGATCATGAATCTTTAATGTGAACGGGAGGCAAGAAAGGCTTAGACAGGTTGGATCTTATGAATGTAATGATGCAGGACAAAAGCACCACACTTGCAGAATACAGCGGCAACAAGATGCTTTTAAGTATCTGCCAGTGAATGAGTTATATTTCTGTTCTCTACAACAGCTTCTGGGCACAGACTTGGCTTCATACTGAACACAGTGGAGATGTGGACCCTGAGTGCAAGAGGAGGAGGAAGTGCAAGGAATAGAGATGTGAGGGCTCCAATGAAGTCTCTCATTAGTATAGTTTGCTTATATAAAGTTAGGACTTTTATATTACAGTCAGACCTCCATATCCACGGATTCAAGCATTCACAGTTTGAAAATATTTTTAAAATATAAAAATTCTCAAAATCAAACCTTGATTTTGCTATTTTACGCAAGGGACACCATCTTACTGTGCCATTATATTTAATGGGACTTGAGTATCCACAGTGTACATTTAATGGAAAACGTGGCTATTGGGTTGGGCAGCATGTAACAACCCAGACTTGACCAGTGCACTTCTCATTGCTCCACTTCCCCAAACCTGCATAAAGTATTTGGGATATTCTCAATACAAAACTAAATACTTGAGGAAACCCTATCCTAAGTCTGTGCTGCGACTGACAATACTTCTAAAATCTGAGTACTGTACTCTTTGGAGTTAAAGTTTCTTTCCAAAACAGAAAGAGCCTACTTGTTTTCAAACAACCTGGAATGATGGTGCCGTTACCAGAGGGCAACAACGTTAAGAGTTGAAATTGGAATGGTTCTGTAATCAGAGTCCATCAAGACCATTCCCTCTCCCAGATGTTGTTTAACATTTCAGATGTACCTATTGATCTCTGTGCTCCTGCCTGGAGCCAACAAATATTTGCAGATGTGTAAATCTACCTCTAAGAGCAGCATTCGCTGAAGCAAAAAAATGAAATTTACACTCGGCTGCCTTTGCCAACAATGCACAATCACCATTTTACAGGGACAACGGGTCAGAGGGCAAGGAAGAAAACAAAAGAGCTGATAAGTACATGCCAGCCACCAAGTGCTTTGCCACCAAAGCAAAAACAAACACGTTCAGGGCACAGAAAGCTGTCGTTTTAATAGTCCATTTTTAACAGACATTGTCAATCAATGCATTTAGCTTTTCAAGCCAGAACAGCATCCATTGCTTCTTTATCACTTTTGCAGCAATTATATGAATGCTCAAATCAGAATCCGCACTTCCTCATCTCCCTCCCCACTTCAAAACCAATGCCTCTTCCAAGTCCAGCCATTCAAAATATGCTTAACCACTAAATTATCTCAGAGTTATATCCTCTAGGGACTGACTGTTGCATTATTTAAGACCGGGTATCCTGCAGGTTATCATACAAAAAAGAACAGGACAAACTATCAACGATGACAACCTCCGTTCATTACCCATAAATGTTATGCTCTAACAGAATCTCAAATGCCAACAAAGAACTCAGAGGGATCGATGTTTGCCGTCAAGATTTGTTGCTTTACCTTTGGACAAGCAGCAGGTCTTGATTGCCAGCATTGATCCCTTTATTGGGCATGAGCCGGTATTCCACAAGGAAAGAAAAATGACACAACCGACATGCAATCTGGAGTTGCCATATCAGGGCTTATTATTGTTGTTGTTGTTGTCCAGTGAAGCTACCAAAACATCTGCCTAGACTCTAGAGATACCCTTCCTTTAATAGGAGTCCCGCTGTACCATTCAAGCACTCTTATGTGCTTCCTTTTTGGGTACAGTACTGGATATTTTCTCCTACAGGTTTCATGGGTAACATCTAGGGAAGGGGAAGGTACTAAAAAATTGATGTTTTTGCCCCTATGAGTTTAGCTGGAGACATGCTTCCATTAGAATTCCCTAAAATGGACTGGGCCTCTGATCAAGCACAGTGATGTCTTTCATTTAAGAGTGGTGTGCTACTGTATATATTCATGTGTAAGTCTAGATAGTCAAAAATTTGACTCCAAAAACCTGAGTCGACTTATCCATGGATCATTGTAAATACTGTACTGTACTTTAATTTTTATATAAAAAGGTACCATCCGCTGGTGAAAGGCAAGTGTGTCATCTGTTCTGGAAGCACTCACACTCCCTTTACATTCCCTTATCCGTGAAGCCTGTGGAATGAACACAAACAGTTGTGCCTGCTGGAATTTTGTAGGTTACCTGGCACTGCTTTCCTTTGTTTCACCCTTTGCATCCTTTGTTATGCACCCCTCAAGTTTTACTCTCAATTTATCCATGACTCATATCAAAATCCATAATTTAGGCCCCAAAACCTGTCCTCGTTTTATACATGAGGTCGACTTATAATCAAGTATATACAGTAATTAAAATTATGGCGTACCAATAAAAAAAATTCTCCACTACGAAGTGTGTGGATGCAGAGAACCCAAACATCGCCCCTTTTTTAACAAAGGGGTGATACTTGGTTGTCTGCATCCATAAACTAAAAGTCTCAAGCCATCTCTTCATGGACATAGGAGGATAATCCCACTCAGTAGCATTGCAATTCAAACCAAAGTATACATAAACCATATAGATCCACAGCACATGTACACACAAACACAAAGCCCTGGAAATAAAGAACCTATGCAAACAGCAGACGAGTGTGAAACCCCACACAACAACCTACAAGAGACCTTAGGCGCATGGGGTGGCTATAAGATTTCTACTTGAGAAAGAGGGGAACAAAGGCAGCTTCTCCTTCGATCCAACAGTAGCCACAGAAGACAAACAGCTTCAATATTGCATCTCCAGCAACAGGCGCTTATTATTGCACCGTCCCCTTCTTTATTGTGACTGTGGCCAAGTTGCTGAAATTAGTGTGTTTACTTGTTTGCTTTGCCCATGTTCTTTGGGCCGAGTCATTAATAACGCATATCGAATATCAATTACGCCGTGAAAAAGATCCAGGCTGCTGCTGGAGCCGATCGAAAAATGAAGCATTCCCTTAATGGAATTGTTTCCTAATTTAAAAGGAACAGGGGGAAAGGCCCCAACAATTCAACGTTGGTGTGGTAGAAATCGTGGTAATTAGAAAATGATTCTTACTGCTCATATCTGACAGGTGGTTGTAAATCTCACGCATTGAAGGGGGGATCGGGGAATAAATTGGCAGCCCACCGCCCTCCTCTTCCCTCCTCCTCCTTTTGGGGAAAGCAGTTAATTAGGCCATTTTTCTCCTCCTCTGACATGTGTAAATGAGAGTCCGTTAATAACACAGCTGTAACATCAATGATAAAAATTAGAACAAAAAAGTCAACTTGTCAAGCAAGTTCAGAGAGTGAAGGTGGGTCTCTGAGGGCTGGGAAGACTACCGGGCTCCATTTACCGGGCTCCATCCAGTAGTGTTCCTCCAAAAAATCTTTCTTATAAACCACCATTAACAACTGCGGCGCGAAATCCATCTTGAGTACAATCCTCTGTCTCTTTATACAACAAGTTTTAACTTGCAAGCTACTTTTATGGAAGTTTGCTCACAAAACGTCCTGTGAGGTCAGCTGTAAGAATTACTGCTTCACAGATAAAAAAGGCTGAGAGGTAATGACTTGCCAAAGCCAATACAAATTCATGGCAACAGGGCAAGATTTAAGCCAGGGCTCCCAAAACTAAGGCCACCGCCTGATTTTATACTTGTTCAGCGCCTTGAGTTCCTATGTTGGGAAAAAGGTGGGATATAAGAAGATAAATAAGAAGAACAACAACAAGAAGAAGAACAACAACAACAACACAACTGGCTAACTATGGTAAAAAGCCCAATTGCTCTGACATCGGAGTCATCACTGTGATACAGAACTCCTCAGTAAACATGCAATTGTAAATTGAAAACCATGGTTGTATAGCCTAAATTTTCAGTACAGTATACTCAAAGTTACGTCTATAGCAAACACTTTTCTGCTCACAACTCCTCTTGTGGGCACCATCTGCTCAAAGCAGCTACCTGGAACTTCAATGAATAGGTTGGATCCTTTATACACTGAAAGCTTATCAGATTTGTCTTGCTACTACACCTTCACTTACCCCAAACATTACTTCTTCAACATCCCCGCAGGCTCATCTGGCATCCCATTACTACACCTAACCAAAGAATCAAGGTTTTGAGAGTTGCAACATTGTCTTCTCCAGGTGAAAATTAACCCCTTCTCTCTCTTCATGCAATATGCTACACATCATACTTTCTTCCTCCAGCCCATTCCAAAATACACCAAGTGCCAACTTTCAAACTATGGCCACCCCTTGACATCAGTGTCAAACCAACTGGTGTCCTGGCTACATGAGTGTTTAAAATACGGCTTGCTGTAAGTCTATTTCATATTGTATTTCCTTAATATAATTCTAAAATGCATGTAATTTCACAGATTTCCAGCGGCACACAGATATCCAATGAACACACAAGTAGGAAAGCTATTAGTAAGTTAACATCTCATTTTCAGTCCTGCAGCAATGTCTGAAAATTGTACTCAAAACACCACACAGAAACTCACAGTGGAGTAACCATTATGTAAGGAAAAAACATTTTGCCAAAGAGCCAAAAGAGCTAGAGGTGTCTAGAAATAAAGACAAGCATTCCTCTTAGCTGGCTCTGCAAAGTGAAGCATTGCCAGACGCGTAAGTAATGATCATAGTTCCACGGACCGACTGTACAGACAATATCTGTTATCAGAGGCACTGTGCTTTGATTACTATAAACCTGTTTTGAAACAAATAAAGACCCATCTGATTTTAAGTGAAGAGAAACTAAAAGATGCCATAGATAGCCGGCCCTGAGTAGCTCGCAACACAGCAATTTAACCCCAGCTGTTTAGAGGCAATCCTGATTCTGTGGAAATTATATACCTTGCCTTCAAGACGGACAAAACAATCTGCACTGAATATGGAAACGCAGAACCATCCCTGGCTTCTTAACTGACATATTTTTGTCTGATACATTCCAGGAAAAGGTGGACAAGAGCTGGCACCAGAAACTATTTCAATGTAAAGCAGAGGCACATCTAAGAAATCTGGTCCTTATTCTTCCTTCTTTCCTTGCAGTAGACCTTCTTCACAATCCAGTTTTGTGTTGCTGTTCTTATCGCTGTCATCTTCCATACTGTACATTTTAATCAAGATACTTATTTTGCTCTGTGCAGAATCATAGAAGCAGATTACATCTCCAGCATAAAATTTTCCCCAACATGCAAAACAATTAATTTCAAATTCCTTTCAACATGTTCAACAGATGGCACATGCTCAAAGGGAGCAAGTTCTCTTTATCCCTTGTGGTGGGCATGCTTACATAGGCAAATAGACTTTTGCCAGGTAATTCTCAATGGGCACATAAAATATTCCCTTGCACACATGGTCAGAAACTCCAACCCATCCCTTGAGAAAAGGCTGCTAGGAACCAGAAAATCACAAGGAGAAAACTACCACTAGAAATGGGAAAGGAGAGATATCTTCCTTACGCTGCTTTTACCTCTCATAGAACTTGGCCCTCATCGTCTGGTGAACATGACTTGTGGAAACTAATCCAGTCCAAGCAAAACATGAACAACAACCCATAAGTAATAGGGCTTCCACTGTAGTATCTAGGGTTGCAGTCTAGGTAGCACATTATTTTAAAACAAAGAAACCTGTGGTGTCATATTTCAAGATGAAACAACTGACAATACATTTACGCAGTGAGTACATGATTCACCCCTGATTTTCATTTGCACATATTGAATACACTGCTCTTTCGTCTTAACATTTTGTCAAGACATTTTGTTGAGATGGCCTTGGTTGCCTACACAGATCTATCCCAAAAGTCACTTATCCCCAAAAGTATATTGGAGCAATGAACCCTTTCTAATTCTGCTGTACTTCTTAGTGTTTTTAAATACCATCAACCATGGTATTCTTCAGGACTTGAGTTTGTTGTAGATGATGTTGTGGTTATTTTGGAAGTCATCTAAGGAGGAAGGTGCGACATTAAATAAATAAATGCGGTCAATATTAACTGAATTTTTATTCATAGAAAGCATCATCTACAGCAGAGAAAATGGAGGCATTTCACTTAGAACTGACCAACTCCGTATTCCCACTTACAAATAAACCACTTTGCGATCCGAATCAACAGATCGGTTTGGCAGCAGAGTGTGGTTCACACAACATTTGCCCCGATCACATTTTATTTCTGTAAAATAAAATAAAATAACCCGCTTGTGGTTCACATTGATGAATGAATCGATTCAAAATGGACCCACTCCAGCCAGTCAAAGGGCAAATTTAAATCGATTCCAATCCGCATCTGGTTCACACTTGCGTGGAATCAATTTATCCAAAAATACATGGAAAAAAATCAGCGTCAAAAAGATGCGGGTTAAATGGGTCTAGAGCGAGGTCCCCATCTCTGAATTGCTTCAGCGATTCGGCTCAAGCGTCAACCATTGTCATTTAAACTGGTTAAACCAATTTGTGATCCTGTTTAATAGGTAGTAGGAATGAGGCCCAAGGTTTCTTCATCCAGATCAAGCACTAAGGAGCTGCTATGGATTTTAGTATAGCTCAATCATGGAAGCATTCAAGAGAGCATTCTCAAAGAACAGATGGAGAAATCTGCCCCGCAGAAAGAATTCTTCCAAATGAACATTTCAAAGAACGACAACGATGCCCATCCAATTCCTATCAGAATTGTCCTCGAGTGACAAAACAGGTGACAACTTAATAAAAACACGTTCTTATTTATTTATTTATAAGCCACCACTGGAGTTGCTCAAACATGGAACAACATTTCTATCAAAACAGAATGAACGGCAGGGATTATATCCAATCAATTCCAGTTGGATTTGTGTCCGCACTAATCCGCTATTCAGTCTCAATCTCATTAACATACCAGCCTTAATTGGCATTTCATCCCTGCATTGTGTCTCCAAAATGAACAAGGTGTAATTATGTTAAAAAGAGCAGTTCAACCGTTTTGGTTTAATTCATGTCATTCATCCACATCAGAATGAGCACAGATGTTCTATTGCGGGATACGGAGAGAGATGAGCGCCTTTGAAAACACACTTTTCTTTAGTTGGGAAACTTTTTTTAAAGGGAAAGTTATTTAAGTGAAACACGCAACACTGTATTTCCCTCCTTTGTTTCCGCTGCGATACGGCATTAACTTTCAAAAGCTGGTTCTGCTTAATTTGATTTTTCATTTTCAAATGAACAGCTGTGTTTAAGTCTAAAAGCTCTTTGTTTAAGCATACAAAGCCTCAGGAAAAGGTCTGAACAAAGCATCTTTCTGTAAACACTTGATTACCAGGAAATACAGTTTTCAAAGTAATCTATCATTTTATTTCTTTATTTCTTGGAGAATTAGGATCCTCTTAAAGGGGGTAAAAACCAGACGCACAAACATGCAGCCCTTTTCGGATGTCCCGCAACAAAAGCTAGCCAACATTTTGCTAAGTGCGTGCGTTTGAGGTAAATAAAGAAATGTACACGAAGGATTTTCCAATGTGGTACTTTCAAAATAATGACTCCCGTCAGTGTCAATGTGAACAGAAGAGAAAATGTGTAGGTTTCAGAAAGTTTCTGGGCAGCACCTGAAAAACTGAAAAAGGCTGAAAGCAGTAATTTTATTGAGCAGTAATGTAATAGTTAAACTAATACATTTTTGGTCCAGGATCAAGCCGAGAAATGTGAAAGTGGTGTTTTAAAATTCCCCACTTGCCTTGCGGATAATTCAATGGTCCAGAAGGTGGAAGAGGTAACAAGGAGATCAGATATTTTAGATCTGATCCTAACCAACAGGGAGGACTTGGTTAATGGGCAAAATCCTTAGGTGAGAATCTCTTCTTCTCCTAAAGGCATGGTAAGACTCACACATTACTCCCATTTATATAAACAAGGCTTCACCTGTAAGATCCGAACAAAATGACAGTATGGCCTGTTACAGACTTCCAAAATAAAGCTGCTTTGGGTCTCTTTGGAGGTATGCTATTTAAATGATGCCTGGGTCCTAAGAGTCCGGAGGTCGCGCCAAAGCCACACTCCATTCCTAAGCGCTGGAGCGCAGCTTTGGTGCAGCTTCCGGATTCTTAGGACGCATACATCATTTAAACAGCATACCTCCAAAGAGATCCAAAGCAGCTTTATTTTGGAAGTCTGTAACAGGCCAATATTTCTTTTACTTCCCTTCACAAAACATGGGAAATGCTTGATACAAAGGCCAATTCTTCAGTTTTAACACATTTCAAACAGAATTAAGTGAGGCAACATTCAGATTTACAATAATGAGAGCCATGCAATCATAACAATGCACTTTTAATTAAGATTTTTCACAAAGCACATTGCTTGATCTGAAGGGATAATTATTCAATGGCTAAAGAACAAAAATCAATGACTGAAAATCAATGAATCAACAGGCCGTGGCAGCCGCTTACTCATAAATAATACTGATTAAAACGTTCAAGTCAGATCAACTTAGAAATTAGAGGCTTCAGCGACTTTTAAAATAACTGAGTAACAACAGAATACAGGAAAGTGATAAACAAGTGTCAACATTTCTTTTTACGTAAGAAAATGGTTTTGGCACAATGTACCTTTTTTAAAAAAGCAATACAAGAAGCATACCAGCTTTAATTATCATACAGGAATTGATAAGAATAAGGCCTTTAATCACTTTTGTAAAAGAGTTTTCATATCTGGTATACTGTATAAGTATTTCATTCAGTGTGACTGTATTGGTATGCAGTTACATACACTATGGCATTGCTTTGCATGCAACATCCCATTATGGTTTAGGATGACATTCCACAACATGGCTCCCTCCAGATCCATTGTTCTGCAATCCCAATAATTCTCATTTAATATAGCCATTGGGAATTGCAGCTTTAGCATTATGGTTTGCACACTTATACTAACCATGACGAGATTACACTCATATACACTCATGTATAAGTCAACCTCATGAACAAGTTGAGGACAGGTCTTGGAGCCAAAATTATGGATTTTGATATGACTGTTGGATAAATCAAGGCTAGAACTTATAGGATGTCACCATTTTCCCACCTTGGCATTCAAAAAGGCCACTATATTCAGAGAAGGAGGATGATTCTTTTGTTGATAGAAGTTAAGGTACAATATTAACTCACCTAAAAAGGAGCCATAAGAGCCACACTTGATCCTTAACAAGTATAGAGGTGTGCTGCTGTGATCAGAGAAGGAAATTTGAGATTGTTGTGGTCTTCCTTCCAGTTGAGATTCTATATATACATACAGGGATATAGGAATCTGCTTTATATTTCTGTATCACCTCTCAGTCGACAAGAACGCCTGAGGCAATGAAGAAACAGTTCTTTAACTATGACTGACCTATGCTCTTGACTTCGGTGAATATACTCTTAACCATGACTATGGAGACCCAATCCAAGGAAGTCCTACAACCAAGTCAAGGCACAGTAGAATCCAACAGACTAAAATGGAAATCTTAAGTAACAGCATATATCAAAACTTTCAATATGGATCTGATTTCACATCGGGAACGGACAGCACCGATAGATGTATGAATGGAAATTTCCTACTCTGCAAGATCTACAAACGTAAAAAGGTCAATGACAAAAAGCACCGCAAGAAATATGGGAATAAAGTTAAGTTCTAAACCCTAAAGGACAGTGTCTAAAGTTCAACGGTAATATGCATAAGAAACAAACAGTGAGAAGGTTAGAAGTATTTAAAGAACAGTTAAGGTTACAAATCAAACTCCTTGCCTTGTAAAATCAAAACAGCTGAAAGGGCAAGATAAATCGATGCAGCTAAATAGAGAGGTAAATAACATTGAAGGCGGATACGGTTTGGAATATAAGGAAGGAGGAGGTAAGTTAGCAAAGTGGTTGAATGAAATGTAGTCGAACAAGCTGGAGTTTAGAAAGACTTTGCGTAATTTCTCAAATGTACAGGACAAAAACGTTATGCATTGTTGTTGTAGTCCTAGTTATGGAGACGCTAAGGCAAACCCAACATGGTTTGCAAGATGTGCTCGGAGGGCAGTTTGACTTTGCCTTCCTCTGAAGCTGAGAAAGTGTGATGTGCCCAGAGTCACCCAATAGTTTTCCATGGCTGAGTGGGGGATTCAAACTCTGGTTTCCAGGGTCATTGTCCAAAACTCAAACCACTACACCATGCATGCCTTGGATAAATACTGTTATGTCAGATGCTGAGAAGAAGCAACCGTGGAATAGTGTAATACTTGTATGAACAAAATATGTGAAAAAGAGATTTCTGTCTTCCAAGGCTTTTTAAAAAGTTGGTGGCAAAAACCACTTTTAGCAAGGAGTGCTCATTTTTAAAGAACATATGCAACATGAAGAACCAAATTACTGCAGGTATCGACTTCCAAGAAAAGGCCAACTATACTTACAGCTTCTCTCACTCGTGTGCCGTATTATTATACAGTTCTCTCCCAGCAATTCTTTCCACTCAATTTCATGGAGAAACATGTAGCAATGCGCACCTCAGACTAACCCCTACCACTTTTAAGCTGGCAGCTTTCCTCACATACCAATTCACCAATCAACACACAATAATGGTCATAATAAAAATAACAGTTGCCTCTGTTCCTTTCGCCATAGATTACTAAGTGGCTGACAAGCAAAAAACCATGTATTTCCCCATACTAAGAGGGAGAAGTCTTACATTTCTTGTAGCTAAGTGGTATTCTCCTGAAGAAACACCACCTCATGCTGAGCAAACAGATTTCCACTTCTGCACTATTTAGTTTACTCCTGACAATTTTTCTCCTGCCAAGCTAACATTGCTCTTAGGGGCTAAAAGAAAAGCATCTCCCAACTAGAGGGACTGGAAACAGGTTTCTTATGCTATATTTTTTCTATAGTTAAGAATTACACTTAAATTTTGGGAGGAGGTGAGATACCATCAATTTACGGCATCTTAATCAAAAACTAGTTCAAATAAACCAATATTCAAACAGCCATAGAATTATTTGATAGCATGGCTGTCCAGATGTTAAGAGAATGGTTTTACCATTGTGAAGTCGAAGGCTTTCATGGCCAGCATCCATCGTTTTTTGTGGGTTTTTCAGGCAATGTGGCCATGTTCTAGAAGAGTTTATTCCTGACGTTTTGCCAGCAGCTGTGGCTGGCGTCTTCAGAGAATAAACTCTTCTAGAATATGGCCACATTGCCCGGAAAACCCACAAAAACTATGGTTTTGCCATTGCATATGCATGCAATGAAATCGACTCAAAGGTGGTTAACAACAACAACAATACACAACAATTATCAGTGTGTCCAAAATTCATGCATGAGATCACAACTGCATCAGCCACAATTTGGTTAGCGACTTACACTGGTGTAACTTTCTGTTATGACAGCGTGCGCATTAATTTCCCAATCATTGTAGGCGGAGGTATTCAGTATTCTCTTGTGCAATGACCTGCATCTCATGTGCAATCCCAGCTCACCACCATCACCAGTTCATGGCTACAGAACAGGAGATCCTACCCACTATACATATGCAACTGGGGGAAAGAAAGCAAGAGCCATTGACCTCCTGATCTGCAGCATGTGTTCTGGTGTGTAAGCTGCACTAGTGGAGATGGCCCATAGAATCCAGAAGCCATGAAGAAGTAGGCTTATAGAAAATTATGCTCTGCCACCATCCAACTGAAGCAACTCTCTGCCATCATGGGTCTGCAGCCTATATTTGATGGACATTATACCTCTTGAATCTGATATTCCACTCTGCAAACCCAACTAAATTAAAGTTTCTGTATGTGTGGAATATTAGCAATGATGAAAGCAAGCAGTGCTTGAAAACACTTGATCCCTAAAGCTCTGGCTACCTAGAGAACTAGAAAACTATGGCGGGGTACAGACCGCCGCTTTGCGGCGGTCTGCAGCCACCGCCAGTAGGTCCGCGGGGGAGCCGGAGCCTTCACACGGCCCGACTCCCGCGCGGACCGAAAAAGAAGCTCCATAAATGGAGCTTCTTTTTCCGTCGCGTTTGCGACGTAGCGAGGCGCCAGGGGCGCGCTCGCTACGTCACAAGCGGCGCGACGCGTATGGACGCTCAGCGTCCGATACGCAAAGATGGCGCCGGCCATGTAGAAGGGCCGGCGCCATCTTGTACGGACGGAGTCCGTACTAGGCCCAGGGGCGTCTATAAGAGACGCCCCTTTTTTAAAATGGGACGTCCGGAGGACGTCCCAAATGGCGGTGCAGAAAGCACCTATGCCTCTGGCTTTCTTCAGGTTCTACCACAATGAATAAAGTAAGAACATTGATTGATTCACCCACATAAAATTATTCTGTGTACTCTGACATATCAACGGAAACACAGATAACCCTGTCAATTTCCAAAGCTAGACAGGGTCAAGCCTAGTTAGTACATGGATGGGACACCCACCATCCAGAAGTATTAAGGATCTCTAGGCAGAAAAGAACATTTTGCCTACAACAAAGTGGGACCACTAGCAAGTTTGCTTATTTTAAATTCTCCTGGGATGTGACTCATTCAAATATAAGCAGATGGAGGAGCTAGAAATGTCTCCTAGATTCAGAAGGCAAAAAGGGTTTCCACTGTATGTTCATAGACCTTTGAACTGTTGTGGCTTTGCACTAGAAATCATGGCACCTAAAGTACCGTCACCATCTGGCAGAACCCAAACACACCAAAGAAACTGTACACGTGTGTTTCAGAGAAACTAAAGCAACTCTCTCTTACATGTTTCAATGGCAAGACCATCTGAAGACGCCGTTTGTTTATCAACAAGAGAAACAATGCTATGAAATCCCAGCTCCTGCAGAATGGTCCACTTTTTAGAATTATGCCATTTTAGGAACACATTCATGAGTCTCGAGAGAGAAAAGGGGAGGAAGGACACAGTCTCTTGTTTTCAAAGTTATCTGTTCACAACACTCATTGCTGAAATGAGTTGCAGAGATAAAAACACTGGGCACTTATCTGAAGACCACTTATTTTCTTTCCATTGTCAGCATTGCCAGAAAAGCTGCATATCGAAAGAGAATTTACCAATAACATGTACCAAGGTCAGCCGATACCTCGAAATAAAAAAGGAGGAGGGAAATTTACCTTTCAAAGCTGAGAGAATGACCCTCCAAATGCCCAAACTGAGCTCTCCCAAGACCCAAAGGACTGCTAAGCATTACAAGAGAGGAGATTGGAGGAGGGAAAGGACATCAAGTTTTAGGGGAACGTTTAGACTATAAATTAGTTAGTGCCGGGATAACTAGTAATAACTTTAGAAGCAAGCAGGAGAATATTGCACCCCATTCTCAAACACTTGGCATTATATTGCTTTCCAGGCATGTGGTATTCATTATCCAGATTGCAGTATTATGTTCCGCTATCCAAAAGAATTTGTTCAGAAGCAGCAATTCTAAAGCATTAGCCAACCTTTGCTTTCCCTGTATTTGTTGGCAAGACCTAATGGTTGCTTCGAGAAAGTATGGTCCAACATTCTACTAAATCCCCTATTGAAAACGGGAATATGAAAACACAAATGCGTATCAAAAGAAATCCTCTGCCATACTGCTTTTCAGAGTCTGAAAGCCACACCTTGTTTTCGCCTAAAGTGTTCTCTTGAACACCAGATATACATTCACAAAGAAAAGGGAGAAATTGTAAGCAACGTACAATTAGAAAACCTGCTCCTAAACAGGAATCAGTACATAAAATGCACTCCTAATAAACAGCAATTAAGTGCATTGCAAAATGGGTTCAGCTGGCTGTGTACAGTCAATAGATTCCCTTGGTTTTGTGTCCCTTCAACTCCCAAAATCAATCAAGCGCCTAACTCTGTTCCCACAGAGGAAGCAAATCTGTTTGCAATTCAGAAGCAAACAAAAACCTGTAAGCATAGCCTCAGAATGAAGCAGCACCTCTTTGTTTCCATAGTCAGAGCAATTAACGTGGGGCAGAGTAGCAAGCGCAGCAGTCACATTCCATTAAAAGGTGAATTTACAACATCTTTATGGAGCTACTACAAATCAGCTTCAAGCACAACAGGAACATATGGAGCACTACATCCAGAGTTAGCACCAAGCAGCCCTGCAGAGGCTTGTCCCATATGTTGCAAAACTGGATGGAAATTGCCCACTCCAAGTGCCACTTTGATGCACTTACCTGTCTCAAAATAGGTAGATTTAGAGCATTCATCTTAATGGTACAAGGCAGGAAAATAGAAGAACAGACCATGAGATAATAGATTAATTTAATAAAATTACCTGAAATCTCACTTTTCCAATTCAACCATAGACCACAGACAACCAGACCAATCTTATGTTATGGAAATATTGTAAAGTGACCATGTTCTAGAAGGGTTTATTCCTGATGTTTCGCCAGCATCTGTAGCTGGCATCTTCAGAGAATGGTGGCATGGAAGAGAGTTGGGTGTGGGTGTGTGCGTGCGCACACACACACACACACACTGTGTGTGACTCTGGGTGGGTAAGAGTGATTTCCATGTTAATCTGTGTATTGTTCTGTTGTTGATGGCAAGGCCTCAGGGTGGGAGGATATCCAAATGTCATCAACAACAGAACAATACACAGATTAACATGGAAATCACTCCTCCCACCCAGGGTCACACAGTATGTGTGTGCGCACGCGTGCACACACACACACTCCATGCCACCATTCTCTGAAGATGCCAGCCACAGATGCTGACAACACATCAGGAATAAACTCTTCTAGAACATGGCCACATAGCTCGAAAAACCTACAAAAAACTATGGATGCCAGCCAGGAAAGGCTTTGAAGAAGAGCTTGATACAAGTCCGCTCTATCCACACTTGCAATTTATCCAGACAAGTTCCATTAATTCAAGGAGGAATGCTCTCTTCCGTAGGCAAGCCTTGGGCCCATGTGCGCATTTGGGCAGGTGAGCAGCCCCAATTGAGCTTCACAGGTAATAAGAACTGATGAAATAGCAGGCCCCTTGTCGAATTAATGAAACTTGTCTGTAATTTGCAAGCATCGAAAAGCGAGTCGTCAAAAAGGGAGGCTTTGATAAGCACAGGAGTCTTGGAAGCACACATCATGGATATGCAAGAGACAGCTTTGTTAATGGTCACTTCCAGGCTCTGGAGATCTCAGCCAGAAGGCGAATAGGCTGCTTTTATTTCCACTTTTCTTCTACCAGCAAGCAAATGTTGATTAAAAATGCCCATAAGACCTGAACATCCAAATACACAAAGAAAAATAAATTTCAACTCAGTGATGACTGAGGTACATCTAGAGCTGGAAGCAACAGGATACCTACTTCTATGACATCCTCCCAACTCATTTGGAAAGATCTTCTGGCTGCAGGAGGAATCCATAACATCACCATTAATGCAATAGAAGTTTCATTCTGGAAATATATTACTTATGAATACTGAAATGCTTGCCAGCAGCATGAACATGCTGCTAAAGATTTCTCTTTTGAAACCATTTTCAAATGTGGAACCAGTTCCCCCAATTCTTCTTCAGTTTGATGTATTCCTTCGCTTCCTGAGATGACTCAGGTTCTCCTTTATAAAGAATTTGCTTACATTTCATCCAGAAACCACAGCAACCAGATGTGATTAAATGCCAGTTCATGCACCTGGGTGTCTTTCCAAAAACTCATTTATAAAGTAAGGCATGTAAGGAACTAACTTGAAAATGCTTAATCTGCACCCACGCTCACAAAAGAGGGGTACTTCAAGAGGAATTCTGCTCAGCCAGTCTCAATTTAGGACATTTTGTTCATAACCCATTAAAAAGCTGTCAAATACAAAAATAACTATAGCACTGGGAAGACGAAAAGAAATATTAAGAACACAAACATTTAAGCACAGTTGGAAACATAACATATGTTGGCTCGAAAAATAATAGGCAACGAGTTTAAAGAAATCAATGTTATTCTTAATTTGTTTTGTTACCTTAGAAGAAAGTTTGTTAAGTTAAACAACAATGATTCACTACCTACAACTCTTTAATGGCCCCAAAGAGTTTTGCTTTGTACTCTGCTAGCAAACAAGAATGTCTTAAGATTCCTCTTTGATAATTGAACTAAACAGATCAAATTAGTGGCTTTGGAAAGTGAACAGCGATGGTAGAGCATCTCTAAGTAAAGGGCAGGGAAAACATCCCTTATACTAAATCAACCTGGATATGAAGGACATACATTTACCTAGTATCAGAACTAATCCTATGTTCTTTTCACCTTTATTCCTTACAGGTTTGTGATAAGTTAAACCAGTTGATTAATAAAACCAGACAATGTGATTGAAAGTCCAAATGCAGGCAAAAGCAGGCATAGAATTCTGGTCCCATTGATTGGATTTGTTATGTATGCAGAACATTTCCAAGGATGTGCCGCGAAACTGTACTTTTGCACATTTAGGGACAGATGCAAGAATGACAATCACCTCTAGCCTCATCAAGTTTAAGGTTCCATATTAAGTCAGTCACACAAGAATGATACCTAGAACTGAGAATGCTAGTAGTAAACTCCAGATATCAGAGATACAGTGATCCAAGAAAGAGCGTAGCAAGTCCCAAGATGAGCTACCCAAGTGTTTTTCCTAACTTTCTTGGGCCAAAGCCTTGCCCTTTCTTTTCATAGCGAACAACAGAGTCCAGGATATATTCCTTTTAACATGGACATTCCCAGGATGGTCTAAGTCAGTGGTTCCCAACCTGTGGGTTGGGACCCCTTTGGGGGTCGAACAACCCTTTCACAAGGGTTGCCTAAGACCATCGGAAAACACATATTTTCATGTAGCAATGAAAATAATTGTATGGTTGGGGGGTCACCACAACATGAGGAACTATATTAAAGGGTTGCGGCATTAGAAAGGTTGGGAACCACTGGTCTAAGTACATGTGTCTTTGGAAAAAGCATGTAAAATGGTCAATTTGGCTTCACTGCATAAATCAATGTGTTTTCAATACGATATATTGTACAGCCACAAGAAGTTTTATCTTGCTATGTGCCAACTGCCTTCAACAGCAGAACATATACAGTCATCCCTCCATATTTGCGGCTTTGATTATTCACGGATTTCATTAATATGTTCTCTCTAGGACTGTCTAGGTCCTCCAGTGCAACTCTGTGGTCAACTTTAATTAAAAGTTGCACTGAAAGACCATTTGTAGCTACTCCAGTGCCATTCTATGGTCAGTGTATGTTGGACATTGACCACAGAGTTTTACTGGAGGACCTATAGTCCCCCGTTTTCCAAGCCTCTCCCTGATATATGAGGAAAACTTCCTTCTATTACATCAGTTTCTCCAACACTGGTTGGTGCTCAAATTTTGCAAATTCTCCATCTGTCTTTCATTTCCTCTTATCATCATATACTTTTCCCTTAATTGCGGGCTAATTGTTTTTGAAGTTGGAGAGCCGTATGCAAGTTATCAATTCAATCAGCAGCATCTTCCTGCACCAATATGAAATGGGAATTTGTTCTGCCTTCAGATTTTCATCCACGGCTCACTTGAGAGCAGTTTCTTATTTCAAAACGTAATATGCCATATCACTGGAGCATGTGTGTCAGAAGGTCAATAAAAACTGGCTGCTCTTTCATTGAACCAAATGGCTCACTCATCAAGAGGGGAAAGAACCAACACAGAGGAGCATGGGAGCAGCCTTATTAAACAGATGTATGTAAAAACCTGAAAAATTACAATAATTACAGCATTGTGATTTTTAACTCCTTTGGCTGGTGAAGAAGCTGGTGGAGCTTCGAAAGCTTGCATCGCATATTTTGTACATTTGGGTTGCCCGAATAAAGGTACTGTTGTCTCGCGGATCTTGGATGTTACAGTAATTATAGGATTTTTATCTTCGACATCTTATTTGACTCCTGCTCTCAGGATTAATTTGAGTACTCAGTGCAATCTGATATGTCATATCTTGATTTTAAATTGGATTTCCATAGCTGAGCAGGGATGAAAAACCTCATCTTCTGGAGTTTTAGTCCAACACTTAAACCACTGCATCATACTTGGCTCCTGAAGGTGCACCTCTATGTGAAGCAGAAGTGCCTCATATAGAAATTAGCACTATTTTCTGGTTAAATCAAGATATTATACAGAAAGATAATACTGGACCTCTTCTGGGAACCACCCATGCTTTCATGTGGAGGTCCCCTTGCATCAGGAAAGCTCAGCTCCATAGAACTGACATAGACTTCCCAATGAAAAAAGGCCTACTGAATCCATGGTATTTACAGTATATACATGCTTATTCACCATACAATTCATTTAATAGGCTTATACTTCGGATGGGACTTCCAATAGGATTCAGACCATTGCTTTACTTTGAACCGGAAGCCTCCATTTTCCACGGAGGAATTAATGATTAGGAATGGTTAAAAGAAGCAGTTGATGTTCTCAGTGGGGGCATGCATAAGCCCATGCTCAGGATGCGTTCCGGTGAATATGGGTGTTTGTGGAACAAAGAATTTAAAAAAGAAACTCCAACTAAACAGACTTTATATTCTCCACAGTGTTTGGTTTATCTACAGGTTTTTGGACTGGAAGCTTTCCAAGGACACATTTATCTTCCGGCAGGTATATCCAGTCTATTTGAAATAATGACTTTTTAATCTGTATATGAACTCTTGTGAGTGCATTTTAATGATTTGATAGTATTGCATTTTAACTATGGGTTTATGTATTTTTAATCGTGTTTTAACGTGCTATGCCCCGCCTCGAGCCTTAAGGAGAGGCAGGAAAGAAATCAAATTTGTTATTATTGCTTTAAAAGAGTAAAACATTATAAATACCTCTGCACCAATTATTACAATATAAAATGCAGAGTCTTCCTTTGCAAATGATGCCACGCCGAAAGTTACCCTAAACTTGCTACTTGCCCCTAGGATCACTTGAGCAACTTTGGGCAAGTCATCAGTGAGCTAAATGTGATGCTCAAAGTTCTTCCCAGGCCCATTTGAGCAAAGAGAAGAAAAAATATACAGTATATATCTGTAATTCAGAACAGAGGGAAAGTACTTGCCAGGCAGAGATTAAAGAGCTAACACTGATTGAATGACCACAGCTTCATGAAACCCTTGTTCCTGCTGCTATCGAGTAATCTGTGATTGAGATTTGTGTCTGAGTCTAAGAAGGTGAGTGCAGGGAAGGGATGCATTAACTCCAAAGAACTCCAAAGAAATAGGGAAATGCATAAGCAGTAAGATGCTGAAGCAAATGAATAGCTGGTCTGAACTGGTAAACTAGAAACATGCCATCAGTTTTTAAAAGAAAAGATCAGGAAGGTTACACTGAGAGATGTAATGTTTTTTAAGTAGTGCATGACTGACTCAGAGTTTAAAAATAACACAATTAAAGCAAATGTTGACCTGACCCATTCAGAACAAGAAAGGCTACCACAAATGAAGACAAGGGGAATAGAAGAATTAACAAAAAATTAAATTGGATTTCTTGTTGGTTCCCAATATGAAAGCACCAAATTTCTCTCTAGACTCTCCTTTAATATAAGAGCTAAAGTGAAATCTCATCACAAACATGCTAGCCAAGCCTACACTTTCTTGTTGTGTGCCTTCAAGTCATTTCCAACTTCAAGAAACTCTAAGGCAAATATATCATGGGTTTTCTTGGCAAGATCTGTTCAGAGAGGGCTTGCCTTTGCCTTCCCCGCTGAGGCTGAGAGACTGTGACTTGCCCAAGGTCCCTCAGGTCACAGTCGATTTCCACAGCTGAGCAGGGATTTGAACCTAGTCTCCCAGAGTCCTAGTCCAGCACTCAAACCCATATACCATGCTGGCTTGCAAAGCCTATACTTAAAGTCTCATAAAAATGAATTAATGGCTTCGTCAAACATATAGATGCTGGCCTACATCTTATTGGTTGTAGACTCATACAATCAGTTGTTAAATGGTGAGTCAACACCTAGTTGAACTGGTCTACTCTAATCAGGACTAACAACAGGTTTTAGGCCACTGGGTTACATAACAATTAAAAATGAAATAGCAACAGAACTCATATTTGTGCATTATTCTATAGAGTAAAAAAGGACAAAAGGAACGTGGGATGAAGAATCCATGGATACAGAGGACCATGTCATATCATGCCCTGCCTCCAAGATCCTAGAATGCCAGTCTGAAGGTGCTGATGGAAAGGCTGAGAGCCCAGGGTACATGCCAGGGCTGCAGGAGGAGAGCCTTCAGCCAGTTCAGGGGCCCAGTTCCCAGCAGCCCCAAAATCATAGTTCACTGTAGCCACAACCCTCAGATGAAGAGCAAGCCTTACTAGTGCCTATCCTTGAGAGAGACACCAGGAAAAGAAAGACACTGGTGTTCTCAGCATTTAACAGGGAGCACCTGAAAACCCAGATGTGCTACAAATATCTCAGCACCTCCTTTGGTCCAGTATGGCTGACAACCATCCACCATCCTTGGGAGATAGCCATACTGGTGTCACGTTCCTTGACTGATTCCCTATTGCTTAGAACTCTGCCTGGACTGTGGCTATTCCTTTGGTTTGCCCTTTGGACTGCTTTCCTGGGCTGACTACTGACGCATGAAGGACCTGGACTAGACTAGATGACTCCTGCTTTTCTACAGACACCTTGGTAAGTTTGGATTCTCCCTCTCTTTCTCTCCCTACTTAAGACTCTGAGGTTGCAGGCTGGGAGTTTGGCTAGCTTCCCAATGGCAAAGCAGGATGGGTTGACTGCAAATGGATGCAACAATACTTTTCACTGGAATAGGTTTACTAGATAGGCACATGGTTGCAAACTCTCGGCATCCCAGACTTGATTTTAATTGGCTAATGGAAAAGTGCATTCCTGTTATAAACCTGGAGATCACAGTAGCTGGAGGCAGTAGGGTTATAATGTATGGCATTCCAAAACAAGTCGATCTGCAAAGATAATGACAAAGAGCAGTTTATCTATGTAACTAGGTTCTTCATTCAATGCATTATTTTCACAACCTTGGCTTAAGTTTTGGATCTAGGTTTCAATGCCAGGCCTAAAACATACGTACTACGCAAATCAGGACAACTACAGCTGCATCTTTTATTAGAGCAAGTTCCACTGACAAAAATGCAAGCTTTTGAACTACCCACCCAGTACAAGTTTGCCGAGCCCTCAACTAACAGACACTGGCTTAAACAATGATATTGCTTTGGCATTACAATTTCTCGCTCTTTGGATCAATTATACTATAGCAATGCGACAAAAGCTACTGAACAATCACACAGACAAGTGTTTCCCACAGGGAGCAGGACGATCCAGTTTCATCTCTATTGTGCTGGCAATGTCTCATTCCACCTAGGGTTGCATCCTTCTCTACAGGAAACTTTCATAACAAATCCAGAATCTGAAGAACAATAGCTTCAATGGACCCCCTGCCAATGGGCCTTTCACTGTCAAATTCTTTTTTCTTATCAGATTCTCTACGTTGTGCTAACACTGATGTCTCAAGTACATATAACATCTACAAGCAAGGGTAGCAAAGGAGAAAACTGTGGCCTCTTTGTTTTGAATACTCAAATGTTCTAACATGAAAAGTTCCTTATTCCAAAAGAAGAGGAGAAACTACTGGCTCTTATTGTAAAGTCCCTCAGAAATATAACTCACTGTTCAACTCAACCATTGTCCAATGACCCAGCCATTCTAACAGTTCCTTTTAAGCAACTGATAATACAAGTGCCCCGGAGGGTAGGAAATGTCTGTGGGATGCCGAAAACAACAATGTGCTTATTCAAAGGAGTGGGGAATGTTACAATAGCTTCTCAGTTTTAGGTGAGCGAATGAGTTTGTGGAACCCATCACTGCAATACAAGCTCTTGATACTAAATACAATGCAATCAAATAAAAATCCTAGTGTTCAATTTCTTTTTTAGACACACAACTCACTTCATTAAGGACACCGAGTCCCTCGAGTTCTAACTAGTTTTGCAAACAAAACTTGTCACGCTTCTGAACACCTTGCCATCCACAAGGGCTAAAAGTACATCAACTGGAAATCACATGTGTGCCATGCTCTGAAGGAACATCAACTTAGAAACCGGTTTGGTGCTAGAATCAATCAAAAGAGGTATTGCCAGGTTCGACATTAGATACGGAGTCATACTATACCAGAACTGGATTGCCAAAATCAGAAATTGATATACTCCTTTCTAGACAGAGCCCATACTATAACAAATAATAGGATGAGAGGTAAGTATGAACAAATCCCAAACTCAAACCAGCTCCAGTTTACACTAAGCCTGGGACTGGTTTTCCACAAGAAAGTACATGCAAACTTCTCTGCATCACATACAAGCGTTCTTGTATTACGTATATTGAATTAATATTCATTTGGATTATGTACTCAAAATATTTAAAAAGCTCTAACTCATTCTTGACTCTATAGTCATAAGATTTAAAACATCCAGTACCATAGACTTTAACAAACTACAGAAGATGATGGTTTTGAGCCCTCTGCTCAGTGTCTCAGTTGACTCTCTTGGAGTTATAAACATTTCTCTTCTCTATTCTTAACTAAAGAGGAACGACTGTTAAACATTTCAAAGCTTTTAGCATTTTCTCAATAATCTTCTTTCTCTAAGCTAATGATCTATGATTCCTTCTGTATTTCCTCATAAGAATTCTCTATTAGACCTTTTGTAATCGCTGCAGCCAATTGATTTATCTACCTGTTTATCCTTCAGGATACAAAAAGTAGACATTTCAGTGCAAACTGAACACTAATTGAATGTATAGCTCTGCAATGGAAGGCTCTTCTGCGCCTCGACTTCTTATTTCTCAGCCCCAGAGGAAGGTGATAGCAAACCCTCTCCGAACAAATTCTGCCAAGAGAAGCCTATGATAGGTTTGGCCTTATGGGCACCATAAGTCGAGAATTACTTGAAGGCCCACAACAGCAATATTAAAAATGGCTTAAAGGTAACACAGTTTGTAGCATTTACAGCTAGAAAATTCCAAAAAGGCAATAAAGGCAGCAGAGCACAGAAATTAAGGAGTCATAGACATTCCTTCTCTGTCCTGAAGGAATAGAACTTGGATAGACTTTAAATGAAAGGAAATTCAGGACAATTTGGCAGTTATATGATTTGTAGAGTAAAAATATACTTGCAAGTATGTATATGCTTGCATCGATCTATACAAGTAAGAATATACTTGTAAGTATAGTATATACTTGCATCTCAAAGAACAATTATACACTCATTCACACCATTAATTCTTCCATTCTGAAATGCATTTATAAAACAATGGTCTCAGGCATTCATAATTTCGCTATAAACCATCCTCAGCTATTTCTTTTCTCAGAGTCAGTTGGTTCTTTGGCATGTCCACAGACCAGCTATGCCTCTGGTTTAGTTTCCCAACCATTTCTATTTTATATCTTCTCCCGAATCTTCTACACCAAACCTCTCTTCTTCCCTATACATGTCATGAAAATAAAATGGATACGTGATTATACTGCTAAACCATATGGATCGCTTCTGCTGCCACTATACAAATAATTCTGTTTGGTTGAAGAAAAACAATGGTCTTAAGGAGGTAAGTTGAAAACACTGCCCTTTTGGGTTTTGAGATGAAGATCAATCCCTCTCCCCCACTTTTCCAGATGTATCTCTGGAGGGCAATGGCTCTCAGTTTTCTCTTCTCTTTCAATGCGGCTCAAGCCTACTAGCCAACAAAGGAAAGTGCAACTCTGTTCACAGGTCCTCTCATCACAGCTAAAAGAGAAATATACAGGACCAAGGATATAACCAAGACTTAAAAGATTCTAGGACCAAGACTTAAAAGATCCTAGGCCCTCAGGCATCTAGGAAAAGATGCATGAAGACTACTGATTGTGCTTAGCATCCAATTGTCTGTATGTACAAGCATGAAAAGTATGAGAGACACTTTAGACATATTTTGTTCAAAGCATTATTTCCCACATCGTATGAAACGATGTGCTATTAACCACACATCGCATCTGGTATGCTCCATCACATACCAAAGGCAGAAGGGGGACATACTTTGGTCTTATTGTTATACAGATGTTTCAAAAACCCTGGCTGGACAAGAAAAGACCTCTCTGTCATTTATTCTCCCAGCGCGGATTTGGTTTTTCTGTCGCCTTGATAAAAGGGGAAGCTTCCCATTGTACCCATTTTCAGTTCTTTTAACAATAAAAACCTTACATAAAGAACTATGAATATGTAAATAATCTTTTTAAATATTAACAAAAAATGTGTGCGTACACAGCAAGGCAGTAAAATAATGATGATGCACGCGGGTTATTCAACTCTGACCAGTCGTCTGGACTGTATTTGAAATGCCAAATCCCAGAACAATACAGGGAGAAAATCCACAACCTTTCCAAAACACGCCAGGAGAAATATATTTACAACCTGAATTTACATATGCTCCAATTCCCCTTATTTAAAAAGAAATAGTAGTAGTCGTCGTAGTAAATTTTGCCTTGGGGTGGAAAGAGAGGATGTTAGAGGTGCTTTTCAAAAACCTGTTGACATATATATTCTCGGCAGAAGTCAAAGTGCTGGTTATGACCTATAAAGCCCTATACGGCTTACGTCCAGACTATAGGAATGCCCATATCTCCTGGTATGAATGTGCCAAATCTCTAAGATGTTTGAGGAAGGGTTTTCTAGGTCCACCATCATCACAGGCTCCTTTTGTGAGGATATGGAACTTCCCTGGTCTCTTCGCCAGCAAGCAAAAACTGTTATTTTCCAACAGGATTTCAAGTGTTAATTGCACCCAGGGAGGCTTCTTATTGGGGTGTTTGTTTTGGTATGTGTTTAATATGGTGTTTTACTTCTATTTTTTAAAATTGCACTGTTTTATTGAAGTGGCATCATCAGGAATCACCCCACTGAACCATCAAACTCTCTGGATAGACCTAGATAGAGCCTGCCAATCTGTCAATCCGACTTATCTCACCAAGATGTTGAGAGGATAAAGTAGGCACTAAGAAAGCCAGCTATAACCCTTTGAGCTCACTGAAGGAAAGATGGGATGGAAATTTAACCAATAAACAGGCAATGAATAATATTAATGCCCTAAAAGAAGATACAGGTTGTTGAAATGACAACATGTCCCCCAGAACCTGCCCAGAACCTGAAAGAGCAAAATGTTAAGAAATGAAAAAATCTTTCTCTCTGCACATCTCTTGAATACATAAGTGCATGGCAATCCAAAAGGCTGCTGCATTTTCTAGGAAGGAATACCTGTGCATTAATGTTAAGCTTATGCAAAAGACTATATAACTAGGCCAATCCGAAATATAGTTTGATGAGAGAGAAAAACATAGCATACATAGCCACATGATACTCTTCTGGAATGATAATGAAAAAGAAAGGACATCTGAAGGGCTCCAAGAGGCTGACACAGCATGGAAGCCTGAGAGTAGGAAGAAACAGTCCCAGGGTATCAAAACCACTACTAAGATCTCTTCCTAGCTGAATAATGTATACATTGTCATGTTTTTGTGTGCTGTCAAGTCATCTCTGACTTATGATAAACAGAACACAGGGTCTTCTTGGCAATATTTGTTCAGGGGTCGCCACTGCCTTACTCTGAGGTTGATTGCATCTTGCCTGAGGTCACCCAGTGGATTTATGTGGCTGAACAGGGATTCAAACCCTGGTCTACCAAAGTCATAGTCCAATGCTCAAACCACTACACCATGTTGGCTGGATGAACGCATATGGTGCAACTAATTTGGAGCTGGGTATGTTTAGCTTGAAGAAGAGAAGGTTAAGCAGTGATATGGTAGTCCTGTTTAACTATTTGAAGGGATGTCATGTTAAGGATGGAGCAAGCTTGTTTTCTGCTGCTCCAGAGAACAAGACACAGGACAATAAATGCAATCTACAGGCGAAGAGATTCCAGCTAAACATTAGGAGAAAACCCCTGTCAGTAAGAGCAGTGGAAGATGCTCCCTCAGGCAGTGGTGGAATCTCCTTCTTTGGAGGTCTTTAAACAGAGGCTGAATGGCCATCTGTCAGGGATGCTTTGATGGTGAGTTCCTGCATGGCAGAAGGGGGTGGACTGGATGGCCCTTGGGGTCTCTTCCAAATCTATGGCCTGTTACAAACTGCCAAAATAAAGCTGCTTCAGGTCTCTTTGGAGGTATGCTGTTTAAATGATCCATGGGTCCTAAGAGTCCGGTGGTCGCGCCAAAGCCACACTCCGTTCCTAAGCACTGGAGGGCAGCTTTGGCGCAGCTTCCGGATTCTTAGGATGCATGCATCATTTAAACAGCATACCTCCAAAGAGAGCCGAAGCAGCTTTATTTTGGCAGTCTGTAACAGGCCTATGATTCTACAATTATCACGCCTTGGAGTCTAAAGTTTCTACGTCTTCTTGTCTAACTCCAGGCTCCCATAGTAAAACAGAGTTAACTCACTAGATGCTTTATTTTTGTGTTGCGTTCTGTTGTGTCGGAGGATGTTTTCAAGTGCTAGTGGAAGCTTGCATCTGAGAGCTCCCTAGCAAGCACTCTCCGAGGCTGGCATACTCACATGAAGATATTCACCAGCTTTTAGCTCTTCCCTTTCATTTGTAACGTTTTTTTTTTTATCTAATTGGCTTCAGAATTTATAATCCCAGTGACAGCGTTCCGGCTGTGTGCTGCAAAAGATCTTTAAAAAAATATATTAATGTGGGGGAGGAGAGAAAACAGAAAGGAAGAGAGCAAAGTCTGAAGGCACCATCTTCTGTCAGGATCACATTACTGCAGCAGAAGACGGACTTGCAAGTGCACCTGCTGCTTTCTTCATCAGGAAACTCTCTTCTGCTCAGAAAGTAACACAGACACCTGACAAGTTTTCTGCACGCTCAAGAAAAAATTAACCCAGAACTGAAGTGCGACCCAGAACAGCCAGACTCTGAAAAGACTAGATTAGGCAAAGAAGACATAAAACGCAATTAAAGCAGCAAAAAATTAACATTTCACCATCCGCACTGTACAATGAGAAGGTTTGTCAGGCGCCCGCTTGGTTGACACATGTTCATATCTGTCAGCATTTACATGATAAATCCCAATTTTCAGTCATTGTTGAGCAAACCAAACAAAATTTGGTATGCAACTTTTCAGGCCCAGATGCTGAAATAAATTATGCACATTAGTCATTTACGTTGCAGAGCAGCAAAAAAAAGAGCTTTTTTTGCAACTTTCGACAATTTGGACTTTTTTTGCTACGCACAGCTAAAAACAAGACTTTTTCCTAATGAAACTTCTCACACAATGAGTCCTCCATAATAAGTTAGGAAAATGTATTTTTGCTAGTGAAGTACATACATGCAACTCGGGGTCAAGTGACAATTATATTTCATTGCCGCTGAAGTACAAGCTGTTGGCTAAAGAAGTAGTACATGGACATGCATACATGCACCAACATAAATATGCACGCATGACAAGATTTAAATAACATGAAATCTCGCTAAAAATAAAGATGTCAGCAGCGATTTCTGTCACTCCTAGACTGGAACATGAAAGCAAGCCTACAACATGTGGGGTGTGTGGTTTATACCCTGCCACTGTTTCTCATGTTGTGCTTTGCTCCACTAACTGGAGCCACAGCCACATTGAGGCACAAGAGGATGACACACATACATAGTGTGTATTGATATACATTGATCTATGCCCTATTTGCCCAAAGGTTTGTCTGTAGGATCAGGTAGTATTGGTGAAACCTTGGACAAATCACATTCTCTCAACTTCAGGGGAAGGCAATAGTAAATCTCCTCTGAGCAAATCTTGCCAAGAAAACCCCATTATAGGGTTGCCTTAGGGTCGCCATAAGTTGGCAACGACTTGAAGGCGTAGAAGAACAACTAAAGAAATCCATCCCACAAGTACTTTGAACAGAAATTGGTAAAACAAAAGAATTTGTCAGGTACATAAAGTCTGTGCATAAATATTATCACATGCTTTGGGGAAATTTATTTGAAAGATAAAATATTTTATAGGCCGCTCTTAAAATGGATGAGTGGCTTCATGGGGGTTATTCAAAACTTAGTACCTGAACAAAGCAAGTTACTGCTCTCTCCACAACATACTCTGCTATCATGATGGGCTCCTTATGCTACACTTTACTCTGTAAGCACTGGAGAGAAAAGAATCTATCATTTTCAGTACAGTCACTATTGCTACCGCTATACTTCTTGGACAGGGATCTACCATCATAAAACCAAGACCATTTTGTAGTGTGGCAACTGCCCCAATTCTTTTCATAGCTTTGGAAAATTGTTAATGCTCTTCCAGAGACATAAAGAAGACTACAAAGTGAGAAGAGTGGGATGGAGAAATGGGCATATACCCATAGCACAGCCATGCATGCTGAATGCAGAATACTGTGCCAATGTAACGTCCAACCATTGGCATTATTATAAGACACTTGATATAGAGTCACATGAAAATAAACCATGAACACACCATATATACTTGTGTATAAATTGACCTAGTGTATAATCAAAGGTCAGGTTTCAGGGCAAAATTATGGATTTTGATATACCCCATGAATAAGTTATGGATAAAACTTAGGGCCATGTAACAAAAGATGTAAAGGACAATCCAAAGGAAAACTATCCCAAAGAACACTGCTATTTTATTGCCCAGGCATTCAAAAAGGCCAGAAGAGATGCCACAGCAGAGAGTAGAGGAGGTTGGTGCTTCTTTTAGGTTCTCCCAGGATGGACTAAGCTGCTCTTTGTAACAGAGAAACAGGATGTAAATAAAGCTTTGATTTGATTATTATTTAAGCATTCACCTTTTGTTACTCTACACAGAGATGGGGTTGGCTCCTTTTTTTTTAAATTAAGAGATAAGATACAGTACTTACATTGATCTGTGGGTAAATCAATTTGGGTTGATTTTTTGACTAAAATTTCTAAACGTATACATGAGAATATCCAGTATATTCTAGTTATAGTAATCTTGGAACACATTTCAGTTACTGGAGTTTAAATTGAGGACACAATGACTGGACTCTCGATGGCTAGCCCCAACTACAGTAGACCCAGTTATTGAATAGTGAGTCAATATGTACGTAAATTCAGTACAAAAAGGAAGACAATAAATACTGATTCTTCTCCGTCAAGGTATCCTGGTAATCCCCACTATCCTTTCCGAAAATGTACATGATAGGCTGCCAGATGTATTGACAAGGATATTTTACTGTTTACATGAGAAGTACATGAAAACTATTTGTAATAAAAACAAGTCTGGTATGATATGACAGCCTTGATGGATGTGAGAGCTTTTCCCATTAACACCAGCTCCGTAGTGTTTGGTACCAATACGCTGGTGCTCAAATGACTTCCAATGTAACACAATCTCCTGCTCCGGTGCAATCGTTAAAGACTCACAAGACAGAAGCAGAGATTTCTAAAGCTTTCACACAGAAAATCTAGGTGGAATTACAATGTTCATGCAAAAACAAAGACAGTGTGATTATGGGAGAGATACACATTGGTCTAATGGAGGTATCAAGATGTAATTCAGTAACCCCAAATTACAGATTTGGTTTCCAGTTCATCTAAACCTCCTCTGCAAAAGAAGAAGTAGCTCACTTCAGTGTTAAGGAAACAGTATCTTCCAAACCTTCTGGACAAAGCTGGAGATATGCGAAAAGTAAAGCCCCAAATCTGAGAGCTCATTTTCCCCATGGCTAATATTTATACTGTTATCTGCTATATATGGGAGTAGCAGCCTCTCTTTTGTTGTATGCAGCACAGATCTGCATGTTGGCTAATTTTCATATCACCACCTAAAAGTCAATAATCATTAGTCGAATGAGAGCAACTGGCTGTCCAGCAAAAGAAAAAGAAGGGAATGAAATCCAACTGAGAGTTGTATGTGAAGAAACAGAGGAGTTAAATTTCATCCAAAACTCAAGCCAGTAAATATTGTGCTTCCAACAGCAAAGAACTTCTAGTAGCCTCTTAAGCAGAAGGCTTTCTCTTTGTGCCAATACAGCTCAGAGCGCAATCATTACACCGCTGGCCAGCTTTCTAAGGAAGAGTATCGCCAGAGATGCCAAGTGAAATGTTCAATTTTAGATGTAGCCAAATAAAGAACAATTGGATGACGGAATCAAAAGTCACTTATCATTCTGAAAAACAACATATCAAGCATTGACACCATTGTTTTGGTCACACTCCCATATCATAAAGTAAACTGACCACATTGAATTAAGGACAGTTAATCTCCCACTATTAATCTTTTGTTGGGATTATATTGCTGTTCTACTACAATGGAGTTAAGTATAGGAACTCAAATTTCATGAAGAGGAGAAAGGCCATGGAAACCCATTGGATGACCATGGGCATGTCGCACGCTCTCAGCCTCAGAAGAAAGCAATAGCAAACCTTTTCTGAACAACTCTTGTCAAGAAAACCCAATAAGGGGGTCACCATAAATTGGCAATGACTTGTAGGCACACCAAGCAAGAAAAAAAATGCCAGTGTCCTACAATTTTCGTCCTTCCCAAGCAGCCATTTTCAAACTTTCTCCCTTCTATGATTCTGCACTGACCTATCTGTTCAGGTATCTTTCTGAACAGTTGAGAATTTGGGAGCATGTTAGAGAACACGCATTAAATTTGTGTGGGGCTCTGGTCACAGGACAACTGGGTCACAACCCTGCCATGTACAGAATGCCTCCTAAAATCTTGCAAGATATATCTTTCCTCAAGGGCAGAGTGTCTCTATTGATCTTATCAGTGCAGAACGCCATGAAACCATTGCCTAAAAGCAGACAGGATAACCTGCAACAAGAATCAACAGCTTTCAACTTTACTACAACCAGGTGCTATTTCAAGAAGGTCACACTGTGTTTTCAAGTGTTTATACAAAGAACTGGCATGCTGAGCTTTTAACAAAGCACTCAGCTCCCACCTAATGCTGTTGCCACTTTGTACATATTTAAAATCTATTTACCTGCAGTTAGCTTTGTATGAAGAGGCTGTAATAACCAATGGCCTAGGATGCAAATACACAAGGCTTCTGGATGGCATAAAATTGGGGGATAAGCCACACTGTGACGTTTAGAATCGCAAGCTATCTCCAACCTTATAGATAGGATAAACTAGAAATCGGAAACACAGAAATTGAAAGTGGTGGCTTTGCTGGTCAAGCCAAAACGTATGGTCACCAGATTTATGAGCTGTTTAGTTGGAGACACAAACCTCTGCCCAAGAGCAAATTCCTCCTTGCAGACTCACAGACATCCATAAGATCTCACTGGAAACAAGAGTATAATATTTCCCCTTAAAAGGCACAGGGATATTTCATGGAGATCTGAAAATAAAAGCTGAAAAATAAACATTCAAACTGCCTTGAAACCAGAAGAATGGAGAAATCTGACACTTAGAAATTGAACTCATTAGACTGCCTTGGAAGATTTAAAAGATAATCATAATTTTATGGCCAGCGTGAATGGGCCTTTGTAAACAGACATTACCTGAACTAAAATATTGCTCCTGCAAATTAAACATTAAATAGTATCATCCCTAAATTGGAGAACATCTTCGCTATTACACTGCTAGAGGCTCTCTGAAAAGAACAAAAACATGTTTCTCTTTCAAAGGTATCAGGCAAAACTTTCTTGTGAAGCTTTCTTGACGCCAGCCATAGAAGAGACAAGACTAGTCTTGCTGCCCTCAGCAATTTCACCGTTTGGCTAGTCATTTTAACAACTTGCTAGCTAAGCAATTATAGGTGCTTTGAATTAAAATACAATCTAAACTTTACTGCCCATGTACATGACTGGAAGGTTTCCAAAACTGGTAAGAGACGCTTCAGGATGAAACTAGAAGATGCTACTAGATTGGATGGACAGGGGATTTAACTACTGAATTAAACTACTGTATTGAACTAGGTACAATTTGATTGCTCTGTATCTATCACAAGGAAATGGGAAATGCAGCTAACACTTTTGGTGAAGGTCAAGTGCCAGAACCCAGATATTCTAGGGAACTCCACTTCCAATGTGGTTTTTAACCAGAACAGACATCGCTACGCCATACTGTCAGAAAATGAAATGGTTTGGGAAACAGCACATAGACCAGAAGGCAAGTTGTTCACTTTTGGACTCTCAACAGGAACATGCATTCCATCTTTGCAACTAAAAAGGTAATCACCTCAGCCAATGAAGATATGAACTCTCTGGAGAGTGAAATGTTGTTGTTTTATTGGAGCAATTTATGTGGGTAAAAGCATACATACGTTAGCTTGGCAAAACAGTCATATGGAAGGGTCTTGCAAATTTCATACTCCTTCAGCTATCCCACCAATTCCCTACATCTCAGACAACCTAGATCTTTAAAACAGCACTTTGTTCAGAAAGTAAACCTGAAATCTGGAAAGAATGTAAAGCTAAAACCCTTGGTTTTTAATGCAAACTGGCCATGCAGTTAAAAGACCTTATTTAGACGTTCTAACAAATGTCGGCAGGTTCAGCTGACATTTTTTACTTCTGGCATTCATATATTTTAATTAGTATTTAAAAGACCAAATATGTGCACCCGAATGTTCAGGCCACAGGCATCATGATGCAAGTACAAAACCAATGTGACACCAATTCAATCCTTGGCAAGTCTCCAGGAAAGAAAGAAAAAACTATAGCCAAAGAGCCATAGATGGTACTTGTCCCCAAAACACCAGAGGAAAAAAAGTAATTGCTCATCCTCTACAAGAGATCATTTAAGATGTGCTGATCTGGAACATCCAATACGTTAGCTCCCAATTCAGGTATATTTGCACATCCAGACATGGAATCACTAATGTCTGAACCTCTTTCTCTTGACTAGCACCAAATCTAGCTACAGTTCAATTGCATTCAAATCTGACAGGCCACAAAGACAATGCAAAGTTGCTAAAGAAATACAAGTCTAAACGGTAGAAAATTATTACACTACCATTGATTTTACGGACAAGATTTTTAATAGTTCTGCATAGGTTTAAAAACAGCAGACCAGAACTGAACCAGGTGGTTTGTAACATATTTTTATAACTCCATAGCTACTCATAATTCGAGGCCAGCAATATTAAATAGCTTCCCACATTGGTGCCACATCTCTAATTAGTATTCCTGCTCCTGCAAAGTGTAACCCATGAACCAAAACAAGAGATATAAAATGCAAAGAGAGCAATACACCAACCCTTTTGATTATGGTCAGGTGTTTTCCGCTGCAAAATCCTTTTCATTTACCTTAGAGCTGCTATATAACTACATCCTGACCTTGCGGATGACTCAAAACCTATTCAAGCTGCAGAGACAAATGGGATTTGAAAGTACTGGCTTTTGCTCATTTCCCCAATGGTTTTCAAAACCACAACTATTCACAAAAGTACGGAGGCCCAATGGCATTCTTTTTGCAGTATGAGCCTCACAATGACAAACTAATACGGGCAAATCTCTCTTGTTGATGCACATCCAGCACGTTCCAGTGAGTCTTGAAGTAGAATATACATCCTTTCTGCTTGACAAACATTGCAGTCCCTATTAAAATGCAATCTCTGTTGACAGCCCTACCTGCTGGAGATGGCAGAGTTCTGTTCTTTCAGAACAATTTCCCGTTGCTGAAGGGCAACAACATGCCTGGAGAGATCATCGGGGCTCCTAAACAAGTGGAAGACACACAATCCATGGTTAGAGAAGCTTAGATGTAGTTGCCACTAGAAATGGCAGTGTTTCATTGCATAGAAATACATATTTATTAAAAAACAAAAACAAATGTGCCACAGTAGACGTTCAGACATATAAAGAGATGCTTATCTTTCCTTAATGAAAAACACTGTTATTATTTAGTAAGCCCCAGGTATACCAAGAGATACAATACATAACACCAGATATATCACAATCATGCCCTGACATTTGCTTTTACTGAACAGAAACAAATACCCAGACCCAGTGTTTCACATAACTGTCTGGAGCAACTACCAGTCCACCAGACTTCAACCGAGAAGACAAGAAGGGAAGCATTGCCATTTTTTCAGTCCTTCTGGAAGACCACCTCCATCTCGCTCTTCTCTCAGTTTCCATCACTGGCAGCCAGTCTAGTGTCAGACAACCAAAGGAGATGAAGCAAGACCATTCTTGCTTCAGACAAAGACCTGCTAAATTATTGTTGAGTCTTCTCTGACCAAGACCGAAAGAGATGAAGCAACAAGGGCATTCCTACTACTCTCCAGTGTGTTTGTTTTGCATCCTTGTTTTACACTGGACGTCTAAAAAGAGGAGATGCCATTTTTACTGACTGTACGTAAGGTGTTCTGAGATACTTTCTACTTGAGGAATAGAATAAAAATACTTCAATCAATGAATGTGTTGGTATGATTTGGAACATGCAGGATTGTACATTGATTTGGCCACTGGTGTTGAGAATTGGCTCCAGGCAGACCATCAAAGAACTTTCTCCATATTTCAAGATACTCCATTCTTACCCCATTTCCCATTTTAGGCACTAATGAAGCACAAACCCAGTGCAAAAAGTTGGACTGGTATCTTTTCTGAATGTATTACAAGTCTCTTCTATCCATACCAAATATTAAACTGGAGAATTTCCTTAAAAGCACACTCTCTTTTATTTTAACAGCATACTAACATGTAACGGAAAGTAAATATGGCCTGTGAATAAAGGTTTCCACTGAAATAAAAGGCAACAATATAAAGCACCTCTGGGAAGAAACATGACAGTTTGAGTGATAAAAGATTGGGGAAAATACAAAAATGGTTCAGTATGCAAGAAAACCCAGTGACAGCCTTAGGGTCACCATAATTTGGAAATGACTTGAAGGCACACAACAACAGCAACAACAACAACAACATTTCTTAAATTCAATAACAACCCGAATTACTGTCTCATTTAACTAGTGATTAGAGCAACTCAATTTGTGAGCCAGAAGCAGACTTCTATGCACTATTCAGCACTGCCCTCTGTTGAGTCGAATTCTGAAAAACATTCATATACTCTAGTATAGCGGAAGGGATCCTTCAGATGTTGCAAGTCCCATCAATTTTAGGCAGCTGAACAAACAGTAAGGAATGGGGGAAGCTAGAGTCCAACAAGATCTCTACTGGAAGCTGAGCATGGTCAGCTACTGTATGGCTAGTACTTGTATGGAAGACCGGCACGGAATACCAGGTGCTATATACTGTATTTCAGAGGAAGGAAATTGAAAACCAGCTCTGAGTATTCCTTGACTAAGAAAGCCCTATGAAATTCATGGGGTCACCACAAGTTGGCAGGCATTTTGAAGGCATGTACTCACACATTAAATACCAAGCATTTACAATAACTTGAAATACTTTTGTTCTGGAGCCACTACTTCAACCACAGACACACAACCCAGTTATCCTAAGAGAACTGAGGTGAACATGTGGCCTTCCAGCCATTGTTGACCTGCAACTCCTAGCAGCTCTGCTCAGCAAAGCCTACTGTAATACGGATGATTGGGGCTGAAGCTCAGCAACGTCTGGAAGGTCACACATTCCCCATTCTCTGCATAAGAAGTCTTTTTTCACTCTCTACAGAATAATCTCCCCATGCTGTAATGCTTTTACCTGTCGGCTACTTGAAGGAATAAGTAGAAGCAATAGATGGAAGATTTTTGTGAGTTTTTCGGTCTATGTGGCCATGTTCTAGAAGAGTTTATTCCTGACGTTTTGCCAGCATCTGTGGCTGGCATCTTCTTTTCTCTGAATATCCAGCAACGGATGCCGGCGAAACGTCAGAGATAAACTCTTCCAGAACATGGTCACATAGAACAAAAACCCCACTAAATTCTATGGACGCCCGCCATGAAAGCCTTCGACCTTCATGACAGATGGAAGAGTCTACTTAAGGGGCAGTCTATTCTACTAAACTGCACACGATCATCATGGTTGGAGGCACTGCTCTACAAGTCTCTTTTTTGGGCTATCGTCTACACACTGCACTCACCCGGTCTGTCCCACCGTACCAAAAGGTGCCAACTTTTCAATGTATTCATACCCTCCTACCAGTTAGGGATCCTTTCCGTAGAGCTATCTTGTACAAGGTAAGAATTTTCAACCATTACATTATAGACTTAACCATTAAAAACCGAACAGACAAGTGTATAATTAAGAAGTGAAGTATAGCAGAAACCAAACAATTTGAGAGAGAGAAAGGATAAAGGAAGGTTAGAGAGATTTAATTGCATTCATCAAACTGTGTTTCTCCATCTCAAGGGTCAGCAGTGCAGGAATTCAAGTACATCTAATTAAAAGCAGCCAAAGGCACACGACGAAGAGAAGCACAAGCAAACAGAGCACATTTTCTGCATATACCAAAGGTTATGACAACAGCACACCGTCCAGCAGAGACAACTATTAATACAGTTGTTTTGAACAACATACTATTCCAGAAACAGGTAGAAACGAAAGAGACATTAATTTCAAAACATGAAAGTGCGGTATGAGAAGCAAATAGCATTTGATCCAGGGCATGTTCACTTCCAAATAATCAAATCTTGGACTAAAAGTAATATAATAAGAATCATCATATCCAGAAACCTTTGCTGCTGAAAACCATAATGAAAACCTAACCTTTCTTTTAAAAAGAAAAGATTGTTATATCTCACAGTACATGTTATTCCACAATGTCCAGTTTGGGGAGATGTAATTTTAATACATTCCAAAATACAAATGAATAAATTGTAAAAATAGCCTTTAGAATTAACCATAGCCTCTAAAATACATGTTTCTACATACGTTAAAATGATTATTTAAAACAAACTGCTTAATAGGCTGATATTGTATGCCATGTTAAATTTACTTGCTGTATAAGCATTTGAATTTTTTACCAACTGTCAAAACATGCTCTACTGAGATATTCTAGTAGTAGAAGAAGAAATCAATAAAGTATGCTATGCATGGTTTAAATATTACTGATCTATGCAAATTGCAAAACATTACTTGAAAACTACTTGTGCATGTGTATATTAATGTTTAAAGATCTTGCCACCAAATAGCAAACTTAATAGAAAGAAGTTTCCCTTACATAATTTAGACAGAGGGAGTGATGCAAAATGTAACATTCATTTCAGCATTCCCAAAGCTACGTAGTTATCCGAAAATGTTAAAAGCTACATAGTTACCGGAAAATGTTGATTACAACTTTAATTTTCACTCATATTTTATTTATTCGTTGTTTCATAAACCTAAGTTATGAAACAAAACACGTTTTTAAGAACTTACTATGTCCCTGGAAAAACAAAATGCACAGAAGGAAAACTTCTAGACAAAGCTTACTGTCTCTCAGTATTAAAGGTATTGCACTCTCTCGTCACATAAACAGCTCATACAAGGAGAATCTAACCTTTTTATGGCCATCGTCTTAAACAGAATACTCTTTAAATTCTAAACATGTAATGGCAGCCAGTGTGGTGCAGTGGTTTGAGTGTAGGCAGACTTTGGACATTGGGGTTCAAATCCCCAATCGGCCATTGAAACCCACTGGTTGAAGTTGGGCAAGTCCCCCACTCTCAGTCCCAGAAAAGGCCATGATAGCGTCGCCTTAGGGTTGCCATAGGTTGGAAATGACTTGATGGCCCAAATTTACAGCAGTGATTCCCAAACTCTGGCCTTCCAGGTGTTTGGGACTTCAGCTCACAGAATCCCAAACCATTGGCCAAGATGTCTTCCCAGAGTTTGGGAATCACTGCTTTAAGGAATGACCATAAACGAATGTCTTCATACAATACAGAAGCAATGACACCGGCTGTGTTTCTCCAGCACAAATTGTTCTTCGGTTTCATCAGATGTGTCTTATCATAGCCTTAACTTCACTTGGAAATTCAGAGGTGTTAACTTTTATTCAAGAATAAAAATTAACCTATTCACAAAGAATGAGGGGAAAGCAAGTACAAAAATATCAGCTACTCACAAATAAATCTTGGCACTCATGAATACAGTTTTTGCCAACTTGTCCCAATAAGTAAAGTACTATACAGATGGATTTTTTGAACCTCCTCATTATCCAGGCAGAAATAACCAGCATTTAGAATCCAAAGGAAAAAAGATTTACCCTTAAGGTACACATTAGCCCAGCGTCGAAGTTAAGGGAATAAAAGCCAAAAAATCACTCTTATGAAAAGCTCTTTGCATTTCTTTGAAGTACACATAATTTAAAAAGGAATAATTTAAAGATGATTTTAGAAATCTGAAACCACCCAAATGGGGCAAGAACATCATGGCAAGCAGCTCCAAGACAGTCTCTTACCTTTCAAAACTGGTGTTTTGCACAAGCTGTGAACCAGGTTCAGATTTCACACTACACTAAGCCTCAGCTCACCGTTTCCTTTCCTGGAAATGCCAACTTGCAGGGGTGTTTTGTGTGTTTAGGGGGCCAATGAGTTAGATGAAGTACCGCATCATTTAAATCACTATTCTGAATGACCAAATTCTGCTTAGCGCCAAAACAGCAAGAGCTAAACACATGCAATGGAGTAACATTGATTATCAGGAGCTGAGTATGAGAAAAGCCAAGAACTCAAGAATGCAAGACTACAGTTTTTAAGAGCAGTATAATATTAAAGGGGGGAAGATAGAAAAGGAATCTGTCAAAAGACTGGACGGCACAGATTTTGTTTTCCTTTCAAATTACAATTTACAGCCCACTTGACAGGACTGCTGCTCTTCTCACGGAAGTCATCAAAACAACATCCTTCACTTAAATAGCATCCAGGAATTGAGTTTCTGTTTATTTTTCAAGGTTCCAAGGTATCTCTTTTGATGCTCCAGACTTGAGAAAACAAAATGTACAGAAAGGCAAAAGGGAAAACAAAACTATAACGGATGCATCGCACTATATATTAGAAATTGGACTTCAGCAGCAGTCAAGAGGGGACCCAAAATTTCATGGCCTGTCACCGCCTCCAACTCCAGAAAGAAACGGCACATAGAGGTCTGGGAGCCTTTTTAATCTGGTCTTAAGGCGACATTTGGAAGATTCGGTTTATTCCAATTAATTCAGTACACAGATAAATTGCTGGGAACCAAGGAAAAGACTGACCCTTCCACTCTTAATGATGGCAAGCGCATCTGTGTACAAGCTCCGTTTCTATTGCAGCTTCCCCAGAGTGATGCACTTTAATTACTTTGCTGTTGCACTTCACCAAAGTTCACAAACAGAGGGCTGACCAGTAAAAGAGACGGAAGGCAAGCTGACCCACCTCTCTTTGCCCTTCTCTGTTTTTGCTAGACCTCCTCCTAACCACCTTTCTCATCTTCAGCACTGAAGTTAATGGGTTTTTTTATATATAAATAATGAGGAGCAAGGCCAAATCCTCCACATCTCAATGAGATTTATGAAACAGCAGAGTAAATTACCTCAGGTGCAAAGTATTTCAAGTTTTCCTTACAGTTTTCCTTACAGCACATAGAGAGAGCTGCAAATGTAAGGACAGGTGATCCAAGATCAGATCTTTCCCTCCAATGCTAGAGTTATGTCTATGACCACAGACAGGGATTCCTCATCCATTCTATGACCCTAAGACATTCTGTGGGTTCCTCAGCCCACTAGTTTGGCTGGGGTTTTTCCATGGGGAGTTGTAGTGGTTATTCTGACAAAGGTTTTGCACTTTTGCAAACCTTTTGATGCTTCTTCTCTGGCACATCAGAGGCCTCGTTTTGGCCGCATAAGCAACAGTCGTCAAAACATAAAGCGGAAGATGGCTCTCCTTCCAGATACAAGTGGCTGTTTTCTTGACCAAAATCTCGGAAACCCATTTAAGACATGCAGCGGTAGCACCACAACCATCACAATATCAAGTGACTTGCGTATGTGTACATCTGTGTGTGTATGTACCGATCAGTCCATCTGGACCAAGTGGGGTATATAAAACTTAGCACACATACACACTACTCAACAGTCCTCCATGAACTGAGTCTCACAGTCTCACTCAACTGTCCAGAAGCTGGCGACTCAGCTTCAGGAAAAATGAATTACACGCCTCCCCAGACACATGTAAATAAAATGAAGAACATTTCAGATTTAAAGTCACTGCCTTCAGACTCTTCTTCCCAAGCTCAGGGAGGATTAAGCGGACTTCAAAGCAGCCCCAGCGCCAATTAAACCAGTGTGACCACCCCAGGGATGCCAGCCGATGCCTCTGATTAGCAAGATGCACTCTTTGAACTGTTTAGCTATGGAAAAAGAAGGCTTGCCGAACTTTAAACAAATGCAGCGATTCTCTATGGGGTTTAAAGCACATCTTTTTAATATATATATGCACATGTTTGGAAACAAGGACAAATTACAGCTCAGGTCCAAAGCTTCATGGAAGCTCCTTAAGAGGTCAACTGTCAATGCTTTGGACCTGAAAGTACAAAGTGAACCGCACAAAAACTCTTGCCAGACTCCTAGTAGAAAGGACAGCCAATTAAATGCACGACTTCTTTAGTCTGCTCAATTTTGCAGCTAGAATTATTAGGTCAGAGGAGACAATCCACATGGAACATAGGAAGCCGCCTTGGATATGTCATTAATCCATTTAGGTCAGTACTGTCTCTCCTGACTAGCCATGGCTCTTAAGGATTTCAAATAGGAGATTTTACTAGCCCTACATGAATGAGGCTGGAACTGAACCCAGAACATCCCACATGCAAAGGTCTGCTCTACCACTGAGCTATCACTCTTTTCTGCACACAGCCAGAAAGCTTCTTTTCTTCTTTTGGCTATCCAAAACCCTTTTTTTGTCATGTCCTCCCAATCCCAACCAATATATTTTATACTATGATGCAGCCTGGACAAAATACATGGCAATTAAGACGGGTTATGTATGGGCTTTCATGATCTAAGCAAAATATTCCTTAAGCTGTGGGTGGGAATGACACAATTCTGTGATAGTGCATGGACGCTGCAGTGAGGCTTGAAGTTTAATTCCTGGCTTCTCTAGTGAGAAGGTGATGGGAAACATCTCTGCCCAAGTCTGCCAGTTAAAGCAGATAGTTGTAGAGCATTCACTCCCTTTCTATAAATCCATCTCTCCCTTTCTATAAAAGGAGCAAGAGTTCCTTACAAAAGATGACAAAGGCTGAATATTTATCTTGTGGCGCATTCCCAGTTACACTATCTGCAGAGCTCTCATGCTTTGCTATTGTACAAAAGCAGTAGGTACCAGTACATTTCATCAGTATGCAGCTTTTTACATTTTACGTTTCTCTTTCTTAAGCAAAAACAGATGGAACCACTTCATGACAACTTGATTGTCTTGGTACATATGCTCAAAATATAGACACACAGCTTGGAAATGTTATTTTTGACTACAGTTCCCATAATCCCTTAGCAAGTATGAGCCCAGAAGTTTAAAAAGGAACCTTTCCAAGTTTCTGATTATGTGAAAGTTGTCACATCCAAAACAGTGATGGACATTAGTACAAGCGGTAAAGAATGAGCATCTGTCTTAGAGCCAAAGGCATTCAATGCTAAGTGGATATAATAAACCCTTGAAAAGAAGCCAACTCCCATCACCATCATCCATAAATAATGCATAATTCACTCCAGAAAGAAAGTGAAACAGACTTGAAGACTCATTCATAGAAAGTGAACTGCTGGAGAGTAATCGCATTAAAGATGTAAACAGTGGCATTTCAGCAATTACTGTTCTTCGTTGCCAGCTTACTCCCCAGCAAACTGGTACATTGCTTTCGTTGCTCGCCTCAGACACTGAGCTCAGATCAGCCAAACACCATTACAACTCCCTGTATCTTTGCCACAGGCTCCTGTGACTAGGATTAAGATAAGGGCTGGATCACTGTCACAGACATGCTGACATCTCCTCCGCACAGCTCCTGGAAATGAAGTTTTTGAGAAATTTCCCTGCCTAATGTGCTCTTTCGGCATGTGCCGATGTGAAAAGGCAATGCATCTAGAGCACCATCAACAAACAGTCTGCAGTGGCACTGGAAGAGAAAAGCAAGTGGGCTCATCTTTTATTTTGATTTGCAGTTTTCTTCGAAACGCCATTAAACACTGATTTCCTCACACTGAATGACAAATTTAATAGATGCGTCACTATCTTTTCTTCACAGATGACTGAGTGATATTTGCATAAAACAAATGTCTATACAGTCTCTACATTACAAGCCAACAAATATATTGCATAGCAACAAATGCATCTAAGTAGGCTTTCATTTATGTTTACACATTTGCCAGTTGCCAGCTACGCCGTCACTTTTCAGTCAGCCCTCCCTGTCCACGCATTTTTTATTCACAGATTCAAGCGTCCACAGTTTGAAAATATTTAATATATATATAAATTCCAAAAAGCAAACCCCTATTTGCCATTTTATACAAGCCCCACCATCTTACTGTCCCACTGTATTTAATGGGACTTGAGTATCCAGCCTAAAGTGGATATGACTAAACACATGACAGACACAGCTTACAATCAGACAAATCACTATTTTTAACTGGAACCATAAAAGATGAGAGGCAGCATGGTGCAGTGTCTTTGAGTACTGGATTAGGACTCTAAAAGACCAGGGTTTGAATCCCTGTTCTGCCATGAAAACCCACTGAGCGTCTTTGAGCAACTCTCGCTCATCCTCAGAAGGAGGCAATGGCAAAACCCCTCTGGACAAATCTTGCTAAGAAACCCCCATATTGCATTACAGTCACCATAAGTTGGAAACAACTTAAAGGTACTCAATAACAGAAAACGATACGCTTTTATGCCCTTCCTAAATGCCAACACTGAACTGACTTTGTAAACGTTAACTGGAAGAGAGTAAATGTAGTTATAGGAATCATAAGTACACTCAATTCCTTCCCCCAAATGTCAACAACATTCAAGTTTATAGCTGACTTCAGAAACTGTCCTTTATCAATACCAGCTGAGTGTCACCAAAAAATGAAAAGGGGATTGTTGCTGTTGTTTTGTATGAGTCTGGATCAGGGCTCTTCTACCGAATGTGTTTCTCTCCAGTAGAAGTGAAGGAAGACAAGAGGGATTCTCTTTCCCTCTCGCCCCGAAGTCACCTGCAGTCACATCATGCCCCAAGGAGACGGCAGAAGAGGATTTCATTAATAAATTTATTTCAACACTTTTCAATGGTGCTGAAAAAATTATGCAAATCCATTTGTAATTAGGTTTAAAAATTCCATTTCATGGGATAATCAGACTTCAAAAAACTCAATTTTAGTTTTAATCAGATTTTAACAAGGATATTAACTCCATTTCGTTCAGAGAAGACAGAAATGGCGAATTTAACACAAAATTTATTCAAGCTTAGCCCTAGGAGATAATTAAATAAAATTAATTTGGCAAGGGCTGTCTGTAAATGGAGGCATTCCAGACACCAAAGCATGCTCCTGAAAGAAACAAATGCAGCCCAATGCTGGATAACCAGATGCAAAAGCGTATTGTTCAGGCAGGAGGAAAATCTGAAGTCTTCTCCAAAGCAAGGCAACCAGAGCCTGCCAGTTGCTTCTAAGGAACAGTACCTTGCAGAGAAGATAGGATTGGATTGGAGAGTCTGCCTTGTTTGGTTTAGCTTCTTGAATTTGCACGGGAAACAAAAGAGTCTCACAACAGGGACTGAAGCTTGTACAAAAGGATCCAAAGCTACCACAGGTAATGATACTCCTGATTCTACCAAGTGGCAGTTGTATAGCGCTTTATATTGTACAAAGCACGCCAGATGCAACTGTTTACCTTTTGGGGGGGAATTTGTCACTAAAAAGGTCCCACACGATTGTGGGTGCTGGTATTTTGGGGCTAAGCAAGGCAGGGCAGGTACAAAAAAGTCAATAAAGATTTTGCACATCCCTGTATTAAACAGTACAGTTTAGTTCGATGTAGGTATCAATAAACCTATTTTCTAGCGATAGTCAAAGTTACTTGACAACTTTGGACTTCAAATCTGACTGACACTCAGTTATCCAATTCAACTCGTACTGACCTAGCTTTAGTGAGTGCTGGTGGAATTCAAAGATATAGCCATTTTAGTCTGTAGAATCAATACGTAGAGGGATCTTGTAGCACCTTTGAGATTAACTGAAAAGAATTTGGCAGCATGAACTTTTGTAGACTTCAGCCTACTGCCTCAGATGCATTTACAAGACCTCAGGACTTTACAAGATCTCTCTACATGTAGTAAGTGACAAACTGTGGGAAAAGAGAGCAGAAAGCGTTCCACACTGTACCTCTTAAACTTGGAAATGGAGTGCTGCAATAATACATTCTCTTCCTAGGAAGTGCTTCTCAAGACAGGCTTTCCAGGTCCTTGAAGAGACGGCATTCTCCAGTGCCAGTTTCTTAAACAAGCTGACAACACTGTCATTAACACAAAACTGGCAGCACTGCAGAAGGGGGTTAACTGTTGGAGAAAGCCACTAGATGGAATAATTTTAATTACCAGTAGGTTTTATGCCAACACCAAGTGCAGCAGAAGTCTACTGGGGGCAGCCACAAAACTGGGAATAACAATGCGTATGCAAACCACGTACCCAAATGTAATGTGAGCAACTGGATGCATGCTTGCCAAAACTGAGCAAGGAAATTCATAAATAAATAAACCGGCTTCCAATTCCCTGACTTCCTTTGGAACAACTCTCTAAAATAAAATAAAAATGAGTGACTCAGTTCCAATCCTCTAGTAAGGATCCAAAATCTCAAGTGCATACTGCGCAAACCCAACTGTTAGTTAATTTTTCATTTGTCACTGAACCCCTAGAACTTCATCCAATCGCTTCTGTAGATCCTCGCCTGGAGAAGATACCTTTGGGATATGGGTAACAATCTCAATGTCATTCTACAATAAAGAACTGGCGCAAAGAGTCATGCGTCATTGTCACTCTTGTTGAATGCATGGGTGCTTGCCACTTCACAATGTGTGAAGCTGCTCCAAGAAGTACCACGTCTTGTGTAAGTTAACTTGCACCCAGCTGTGAAAAGTTTGGCTCCGTTCTCTACTAGGTTTTTCAAAATACTGCACTGGCAATTTTCACCTTCTAGATCAGCAGTTTAAAATTTGCTGCTAAGAGCCATTTCCAGGTTTCTGCTGAACATACAAATTCAATGGAGCCTTATCATATCCAACATTTACTTCAAACCCCTAAGTTTTCACAAATTTCAAAGCAACAATTCCCTGAATCGGCTCGTCCTGTGCCAGCTTTCATTTAGCTTGCTAACTTCAAGCAGAAACGTCTTCTCCAGACTACAAGCCTTTCCAGTATCTCTCAGAGGTAAGCACAGTACACCAGAGGAAAGATGAAAGAGCAGCCAGAGCAGCCAGAAGGTTTGAGAGCAAATTAAACGCACAATGGAAAAGGTTAAACCAAGCCTTTATTTTTCAGAGGTTCTTACTATTTTACCACTTTTACAATGCTACTTCTATCAAAAAAATTATAAAAAGAAAGAAGAAACTGCAATGCATAAATCTGCTAGAATATCAATATCAACTCGCCATTTGCTGCATCAGCTTCTTATTTGCTTCAGAATTCAATGCCAGGTGAAGGGTTTGACAGACTACGCTCTCAACGCATTGTGGCCAACTTATCTGAAAATCATCTCTTCCCATATAAATATGCAACTTCAGTTCCCAATGTATGTCCCACCATACATAGAAGCTAGGTTGTTGTGTACATGAGACAAGGCTTTCTCTACAGTTGTGGAACTCTGTCCCTTCTACCTTTTCTAACATCGTTGTCTTTCCTAGTGATTCATGCCTTCTCATGATGTGGCCAAAGTACAACAGTCTCAGTTTACCCATCCTGGCTTCCAGCAAGATTTCGGCTTGATCTGTTCTAGAACCCATTTGTTTGTCTTCTTGGCCATCCACAGTAACCTCAGCAATCTTCTCCAGCAACACGTCTCCAATGAGTTGATTTTCTTTCTATTGTCTTTCTTCACTGTCCAGCTTTCACATCCATCCATGGTGATGGGAAATACAATGGCTTGGACAATCCTAACTTTGGTATTCAACTTGGTATCTTTGTACTTTAAGATCTTGTCTAGTTCTTTCACAGTTTCCCTTCCCAATGCTTGTTTTCTTCTGATTTCTTGACTACAGTTGCTGCTCTAATCAATATTTGATCCAAAGTATGGGGACTCTTCCACTATTTCCATTTTCTTATTATCTAGGATGAATTCTTGTAGATCTTCCATGGTTGTTATCTTTCTTAATGTTCAGCATTAAACCTACCTTGGCACTTTCCGCCTTGACCTTCTTCAGTAATTCCTCCAGGTCTTTCTTGGTTTCTGCTAGCAGAACTGTGTCATCTACATATCTTAGGTTGTTAATGTTTCTTCCTTCTGTTTTACACACAGTGTACAATAGAAAACATTTTTGTTCCCGTTCATTCATCTAGAATTACCACCAACCCTTTGTACTCTAGACGGATTTGAGGGGCTTCTTTTTTGGTGATCACAGCAATGTGACAGTTCTGTTCTCATCTGCAGGCTCATGTTCAGAGAGTAGTGTTTGGTAGTTTCCCACAGCACTTTGCCACAGAGTTTTGCAATATCACTCAGGCATATGGATTGAAGTTTCACTAAGGTGGTAATGACACCAAGTTCTGTTTGTCCTGTCTATTTGAGCAATGTGAGGCTGTGAAGATGCCAGACCCAGTAATGGGCTGAATAAAGTCAAATAAATCTGAATCCTGACAAGATGGAGGAACCACGCGGATAGATAGTTCCTACGCACCAGAAATCAATGTCCTATCCATTTAATTTACCGGAAGAGATAAGTGTACAGTTACATAGTGCTTCTTAATCCAAAACCATCAGTAGAGATTCATGTGGCTTTAGTAGGTTATAAGACCTTTTATCAGATTTGTCTTATTTGCTTTTCCTGGGGAGGAATAGCTTAAATATAGTGATCCATGCTTTGGCTACCTCCAGTTTGGATTCCTGTCATGTAAAAACGGGCAATCCTTGAAAACACCTCAGAAATGCAGAATCTGGATGGAATTATCTATATGTTACATCAATTCTGAAATACTGTAATTGCAAAGGTTGCTTATTTAGTTCCAAGCCAAATTCAGGGTATTGGTGCTGACCTTCGAAGGCTTAAATGGTTTGAAACTCAAATATCAGAAGCAACTCTGTTCTCCCACATCCATCCTACATTAAAATAATCAGATGAGGCCTTTTGTGACATTTCCTCATTAGTAGAGATGCATTATGCATCTGAAAAAGACAGTAAACTGTTGTAGTGCCCAACTCTGAAAAGCCCTCTTCAGGCAAGTGAAATTAGTGCCAATATGGCATTCCTTTCAAAAGCAAATTAAACATTGGTTTGGCGCAGGCATTTCAAAAGGATTGTATTTAAACTGCTTGAATAGTTCTATAATTGTTCTGTATTATAGTGATATAATTCATTACTCTTTTAAATATCAAATGACTGGTTGTATCATTTGTACATTTTTAAAACAAGTAGGTATGTTACCTGCTATACTTTCTCTGACACAAAGAACACAGCTCTTACCAATTCTCATAAACTGCAATCAGATTCTCAGCAGACACAGAGGTTAGAAATGAAACGAAGGACAATTAAACAGAAATAGAGAAAGTTACAATTATAAATGACTCTGAGAATCTGGCACTTTTTTCTGTTTGTAGAAATTTCAGGATGAGACAAACTGAATCAAAGTAAGATGTGAACATTTGAATCCTCCAACAGCAGCACTCCGTCCTCTTGCCGATTTGTCTATGCTATATAAATGATCATTTCAGTGTAGTTACATTAGGCATGACTATTTGCCTAGAAGTGGTTTTGTATGAAAAGGAAGGAGGAGGAGATATGTGCATGGTGGAAACATCTTCTCTTTACAGCATGTTGAGTACTCAGGTTCAGCTATATTTTTAAAACATCGTCTCACATTTAAAGGAAGGAAAAGCTACTTGTACTACAGCCTTTTCCACTTGCTGGAAATGGAACGCAAAAGTATAAGAACTCTCTTGTTAGACTTGTGCCACCTTTCTGTTTTCAACAGCCAGACCCCCTGCCATTTTCATGAGCAGGACATGAACATGATGGCCCTCATGGCTGTATATCCCCAGCACCTGTTAAACTCACAGAAACAGTCTTCTGCATGTGGAGGTCCCCCTTCCCTTGAACGATTAATAACAATGAGAGCAGTGGGCATAGATCCATTCAGTCTGGTCAACCCAAAAGAATAGAAACGTGAGAAACATCCAATTTCAGGTTAGAACACTTAGTGTAATAAGCAAGGCCCATCAAGTGCACTGAAGTTTTAATCGACATAAAATGGTGCTCCCAGAAAAATGTCATCTCTCCATAGCATTGACTTCAGTGACCTATTCCAATATCTTACTATTATTTCTTTCTTCACTTTCTTGCAACTGCTCAAAGGCAATGTTAGAGATGCGTGTAGAAGGGTGCCCAAGAGTCAGGAAGAACCTCTTTTGAACAGACTTACTAGGTGGCTTTAGACAAAGTAGCCTCTCTCTGCATCATTCTCTTGTCTTCGGTATGACTCCGAAGTAAGTAAGGATTGCTTTGGAGGTACTCAAAAGAGGAGCACACCTTTTAATATGCATGTAGGGCATCTCCAAATAAAATAAGTAAGTAAGAACCCAATATAGATGAGTACAGCCACTGCTAGTTTGAGTAGAGTCAGCTTCCCAGAGCATAAAAGCCTTTACATACTTGTGTTTACAGACCACTACAGAGTATGAGAGCAAGGGCAATACATGAGGTGATAGGAAAGGTAGAATAAGCCATAAATTCAACAATTATAGCTAGTCAAGCTATATAAATTATGGCTCTTGCTGAAAACTGTCCTTAATATCAAGCAATAGTATCAGCTGGGAATTAATTCTCCATGACAGATATTGAGAGTACCGTCTAATATCTCAACTGTTCAAACACTTTTCTTTCAAACCAGTCCACAAGCTCCATTTTTCAAGTGTTGCCTCAATTATCTTATAACTCATTAATAAGATGGAGATTTTTTTCACGAAAGTAGATTTAGTCCATATCTGAAATCAGGAAACAGAAAAACCCAGCCTTTATTCCAAGGTAGTTTCAACAGCGACAAGCAGCAAAGAGAAAAATCACAAAGAATAGCTGTGTTCCTTTTTAATATTTATTTTTCCCTTCCATATTCAGAAAATCCCACTGTGATGTGACAGCTTGTTTTACATAGGGAAGCTTGCAAACAGCCACCATGAAGTTACATTCTCTCTACAGCTCATAAATCATAGCTAACAACTGAAAATTTACAAGCACCACAAATGCTCTCATGTTTTGGAACCCACCATCTTTTTCCTATTGCTTTTGAAAACAGAAAACTGCACAATCTGTGAAACACATGGTCCACACTTCAAAATGTTGTCCTTGTTGTTGCATGCCCTGGTGACCTTGCGTAAGTCGCATGCTCTCAACCTCAGAGGAAGGCAAAGGCAAACCCCCCTCTGGACAAATCAAGCCAAGAAAATCCCATGATAGGGTCACCATAAGTCAGAAACACCTTGAAGGCTCACAACAACAAACATCCCATACACTGGGTGACATAAAGCAGATGAATAGTTATATTATCAGGACCCAAATAACCTGTATAAGGTTTGTGTTGGTTTCAGCAACAATTTGTACCCCCATTCTCATAGTTCATCTCCTATGTCTCCTGCTCTTCGTAACAAGAAAAGTGTCACACCTATTATGTGAAACTAAATGTACACTATTATCATTACAATAAACACTTGTTACATAACCCTCCTCAGTGATATCAGGCAGATACATTGGTTTAGTCCACCTCTCTTTCCTCCCCAATCCTTACTAAATGAGCATTGGAAAGCTGGCCTCTCTGAACTGATATTACAACTCAGCTACCGAATGCTTAATCTCCCATCAAAATGTTTGTCTTGGAATCAGTTCTTGCCACTTTCACACTATTTTCCTGACACACTTGGATGGATAGCCAGAGTCCTTCTTAGTAATGAAACAATTTACATAAGAAAAGAGATGAGACGGAAGGCCTGAGTGGCCGACACAGCAGCCACAAAGCTAACATGAACTAAGAGCATCATCTCAGTTATGTTCCCCAGCAACTGGATTCCAGATGCACAATGCATGGTGACCATCATGTTGTTGTGTGCTGACGTCTGCTGAACCCCGACTTCTTGGGGTCTCCTTGGAAAGTTTTTTTTGGGGGGTTGCTATTGCCATCCTTTAAGACGCTGGGATTTGAACCCTCACCTCCAGAGTCCAATGTTCAAACCACTACATTATGCTGACTCTCTAGTGGCCATCATGACCAGTATCCATTGATACTCTTGTCAACACATGACATACCACAGTTTGTATTTAACACTTGAAGCAATGCTAGGCCAGCTAGGCCATTTCTATTCCACCAAGCCCTCTCTCCCTTTGCCAAATTTTGAGCAACCAAAACCACTGGCAGGGAGGCTGGAAAGGAGACTGCATCGGCAGCCTTCTCTAATGTACATTGTTAAGCCAAGTACGTAGTACAAATGGAAATGTGATTATAATTTCAGCCGTCGCCAGTGTGATCCTTATCTGCCAAGAAGAAAACTAAGGGAACTGTAATGATAACGAATGAATTTCATTTCAGCAGCAGGCTCTGTGCTTTATTAAGGGTCATTCACAAAAAGACACACAGCTTCTCCTCTGCCCTCCTTTTCAAGAAAAGAAAGATTCTTATCAGGCCCGACTCAGAAGAGACACCATGGTCCTGAGTCCTCAGAATGCCTCACCTACTCCTCTATAAGAAAGATGATAATCAGACTGAGTCGCACAATAGAGTGTGGGGGGTTTCCCCTCCCTTTTATTTCACAGCAAAAGAAGCAGAGATAAACAACCCACAGGGAAAGCATTGTGTGATTAAGCCCAATTAGTGAGTTTCTCTCTCTCACTTCCAGCCACCAAATGGCTGATGATGAACAGTGGCTACATGTCAGGAATAAACTCTTCTAGAACATGGCCACGGAGCCCGGAAAACCCACAAAAAACTATGGATGCCGGCCATGAAAGCCTTTGACTTCACAGTGGCTACATGCCTCATTCCACCCTCCAAAAATAATGAAAAACTAACATGACTGCATACAAGTTTCTCTTCTGCACATCAGTTTACTAGTGGTCACTCATTGGGGCAAAGAAACCCACTGTGAGAGGATGCTGCATCATTATTTCTTATTGTGATATCTCTGTCTCTCTTCTACAATGGAATCCAAGTCCCCACAGGCAGAGTTCCCAAGTAACCTTCCATCCAAGCTCTGAGCAGAACCAGACTTGCTTGGATTCAGCAAGGTGGTCACATCATGCTGTCTAGCTGGTCAAACCTCATCCGTAGTTTTGCACCACCAAGCTATTACTTAAGAGAAGGGAAAACAGCATAAGGCTAACCACAGCAATGGTTTCATATCATCCAGAATGAGTAGATCCATTTTGGCAATTAATTTGAACTGCACAGTCCATTCAGGATGGAGAAATGCATTCTCCCTATGCATTTACATTAATCGATACAGGCACCATTTCTTGTAGCTCCTCTCAGAAGGAAAAATGAGCCAAATCCGCTAGCTGCTTTTCTTAATTGGTCTCAGCCACATCAGGAACATGTTCCTGAAGCCCTGTCAGCCAGCAGTCAGAACACAGAGGTAGCTAGGAAAGGAAAATGCTAATATCAGCAGCTTTAGCTCTAGGCAAAAGAAATAACATTTAAAAGAATAAGCTATTCCCAGTGTCCAGTGCATATAACTGGTAATCTGCATGGAAACTAAGCATTCACTAAACAATGGCCTGAATTCGTGTTACACTGATATTTCCTTTGAGAACTGGGCTCTTTTTCAGTTTGTATAGAAGAAAGAAATACTATGTTTCATCCCCCCCTGCATTGAACTACAAACTCCAATTTACTTTTAATATTATATTAGGTACATACATGGGAGCTGGTGCGTATATTGGTCTGAAGATGACTGTCAATAGTTCAGTTAGGATTCCATTGATAATCTTCATTAATATCTTTCCACTATAAACTCTTGGCACAAAACCTAAAGTCACCTTTCTGTGAATACAAGCTTCATGACTGTGATCCAGACTTACAAACACTACCGGTATGTAATACTCAGTTCCAAACTGACCATACTCTTTTAACAAAGACACTGTGAGATTTTTCACACAGTGAAATCACTGTATGATTTCATCCCATCCAACATACCATAGCTTTGATAAACCACAAAGATTTCCCTTCATAGAACAGAGGCAGGTTTACTCCTGAAAGTCAATGCATCATGGCAACAAAAGCCCTCCAGAATAAGAGTTCAGATTCTTGTTAAGGTGAGAAATTGTTCTCACTAGCTAAGCCCCATTGAAGTAAGGAATTCACAATTTCCGTTACAGCAGCAATGCTGGACATCTGCTTTATCCTCAGGCTGTTTATCAGAGAGCATGGCAAACCTAACCTACCTACCATCACCCCTGCTGATATATATTCTACTACATGAAGACCAATAAAGTACCAACAGAAAAACAATGCAGCGGTTTTGCTAGCCTGTTCAGTAAAAGAATGCCATCTAGTGGATAATGACTTACTTCCATATGCATAAGCTGCCTTTAAAATTGTTGGTGTGTGTGTGATATACATGCATTTAGACCTACTGAACATTACAAGGGGGCAATCTAGAACTAGCTATACTATATTCATGAAAGCCAGCAGACATTGCAAGTAAGGTGAAAAATCCATTGTTTTTCCAGCAGCGTAACCTTCTGCATAAGGTTAAAGCCGTGTATAGCATCCCTGCGTATGGTGCAGGCATGCTGTACACCAAACAGATGGAAGATGACTAACTCTGGGCCACTAAATCTGGAACCGAAAGTGACAGCAGTTACTGATCAGGGAGAAATTGGGTATCTTAACCTCTTGTTCATAAAAAATATGGTTGAGGAAACACTTCCAGCTTCACAAGGCTGTCCAGATGAGACATTCAGATAAGGACCACAGGGAAATAGTTCAAGGACCCCAGGCTTCTACTTGTCCACAAAATAAAGCCAGTGGTAAAAAGCCTGAGACTAGAGGATTTTTAATTATCTCAATTCACTCAAGGCATGCTCCTAAGAAGAGGTGTTTTTCTGAAGAACAAATTCCACTCCTACATGAAGAAATCCACCTCGGTAGTGAAACTACGCTGCAATCAGAATTCTCACTAACCTTTAAATCAAGTAATCCAGTCTTAAATGGAGAGATTATTTGTTCATAGTAAAAAGAAGTCCCTCAGTCCCATTTACTCCCACTGTGAAATTACTTCATTAAACATTAACAGCATGAGATAAACAAAGGCTTGACTCACTTCTTTGCTTTTGCTTATCACAATGAAGTTTGGTAGACAGGACATCAGGGACTCAAAAGCATCAGTCCCAAAAATTCCATTATATGTAATGCCAAAACACTTAATGTGGCAAGCAGTTACTCTAAGCAGTCCCTGTGCACACAATCGAGTAACTAAAGAACATATTCTGGTAATGTACAAGTCTCCCTGCTGGAGAATGTTTGCTAATACACAGAAGAAATCACTCTGCAGGAATCCCTAAGATGAACTAATCTACATTATCCTCAGAGTCTATAATGTAAGATCACATACTTTATAACTACTTAGATTTTAGTAATCTCTCCCTATAATCAAATCTACAGACAGCAACATAAGGTAGTGCACAGCCTTATCTTCCACAAATGTTTCTACTCCCCTTCACCAGAAGCCAAGCAAGCTTTAAAAGCTAGGAGCTGAACTAATTCCCCATCAAGGCTGACAAATGCTGGCAAATTCAATGCACCAGTGAATTATCAAAAATACAGCATAGGTTACAATCTGCATGTGGTACAGAAGGGAGGAAAGAGGGGAAATAGTGGGCTCTCCTGTATAATAGTGATCAAACTGGAATACTCTGTGGCCCAGAGTTTTACTGGCACCCTTCACTTACTTGATATCCAAACCAGTGCTCTGATCCAATTTCTCCCAAGTATTCAACTTTCTCTGAAGTTTCTGAAAAGGGAAAAAAGGAAAAGTGGTTTAGTGAACAAAAATCAATATAGTTATATCTAAATTTACAGATACCTTCTTCATTCACCATTCTGTAGTTTACCCATTTCTTCTTAGGTTCTTTATCAACGTGTGCCATTATACTTCCCAAGTGTAAAAGGTACCCTCTGTGTACAATCTCACAAGAGCCTCAGATGTTATTCAGCACAAGGACTGTTCATATCTATGGATCCTGTTGAGAGGTACCAGCTATACACTGACAGGGGAAAAAGACAGGACTCCCACATCTCCATAGACAGAGGCCTGTTACAGACTGCCAAAATAAAGCTGCTTCGGGTCTCTTTGGAGGTATGCTATTTAAAAGATGCATGGGTCCTAAGAGTCCGGAGATCGTGCCAAAGCCACACTCCATTCCTAAGCACTGGAGTGCAGCTTTGGTGCAGCTTCCGGATTCTTAGGACCCAAGCATCATTTAAACAGCATACCTCCAAAGAGACCCGAAGCAGCTTTATTTTGGCAGTCTGTAACAGGCCAGAGAGAGTGTGACTTGCCCAAGATCACTCAGTGGGTTTCCATAGCTGAGCAGGGATTGAAAACTTTAGTGCCCTACTAATATGGAGAAATCAATGACAATGATCAAATACTCTACCTAGTCTCACTTAAGAGCAACAATGATCGGTGTGTAAATTGCACCCTCCTTCTCCTATGTGAACCAAAAGCTAACATCTCTATGTAATTCTCGATTTCCAGGGAAAAAATACATGCAGTCTTAAAATAAAAGCTGTCACAACGGTGATGAGTCTGCTGCAGAAACATCAACGATACACAGCAGTCTTGTCACATTGATTTTTTTAATTCTTTCCTCGTTACAAATTCTTGGATAAGCCTAGTGGGCTGAAAGGTCTGGAGAGGTACCAGAGACACAGTCTGTACATTAACATTAGAAATTTAATTCAGAATGATTCACTGTTAAGAGCAAGACCAATCCTCCAAAATGTATGTTACATTATTGAGGCCTCACCTCCTTCTCCAACTCCAAAGTCACCAATTCTGCTTGAACCTTCTCATAGCGTTCTAGTTTCCTCTGGAGACCCTCCACTTCTTCTCTGAGCAATCCATTGTTTTCTTTCATTTCCCTGAGAAGAGAGAACATCCTGTTTAAGATACCTAGTTGTGTTTGCAAATCAAATGACAAACCATCTATTACAATGTGAAGTCGAAGGTTTTCATGGCTGGCATGAAACCCACAAAAACCTTCTATTACAAGTTAAAACCAATATGAGCACTAGGCTATAAATCAGGAATAAAAAGGTATGATTTTTGTCTCTTGAATTTAAGATATTAAGATCTGAAGATAGATCCCAAAACGCCAGCAAGTGGACAGGAAGAGAAAAGACAAAACATACACCATTCCCACTAAACATGACCGTTTTCTTCTTCTAACCTAAGGTAAGCATTCTCCTCTCTAAGTTGCTGCAGCTCCCGCTCCATTTTTGGAAATTGTGCCAGCTCAGTCTTCATGTTCTTCACAATTATAGCATCTTGTTCTTGCAATGAGAGCTTTTGTTCTAGATCCTGGAAAACAAAGTGCCAAAGGAACAATTAAAAAAAAACTAGCTCAAAAAAATATCAATTTGAAATCTTTGCAGTTCTTTCTACATTTAGTTTCCCTGCCTAGCCAAACCAACAAGTTCACATGTAAAGAGGAGCTGCATCTGCACTTCAGAAATAATGCTATTTGAAACCACTTTAACTTCCATGGCTCAGTGCTATGGATCTGTAGTTTGTTCTGGCACTAGAGCTCTCTGACAGAGGATACTAAATATCCCACAAAATGATCATCCCAGAATTCCATAGCACTGAGCCATTGCAGTTGAAGTGGTGTCAAACTGCATATTTCTGCAGTTCAGATGCAGCCAGAGCACAGAAGAAGTATCCTCAAATAATTCAGATCAGTTCCATGAGAAAAGGAAAATGTTTTGTCTACCTTTTCTTTTCCTGTTGAGTTTATGTTTATTTCTTAATTACACGGTGAAGGAAGAGGTTGATGTTCTCCTAAAATCAGTCTGCTAGATCAGTGCTTCTCAGGGTACCTGATGTGGAGGGCTGTCAAGTTTGCTAGGGATTGATACTACATTTGAGACCAATGGCTACCATCATTTGTTTCCTGGAAGCTCACCAGGAACTGAAACCCAAGAGATCAGGGATCGGCACCAGTCCAAGAATCACCACTTTGAGTGAGACTACACTACAACATACTGACATTTATTTAACCATGAGAAAAATAAGAGGCTCTCACCTGAACTTTCTGTTCCATCTCAATCAGAAGCTCTTCCCTTGCTTGCAGAGCCTGAATTTGCTGACTGGCTTCTTGCCATTGTCTGTTGGATGTGGACATAAGATATCAATTTGTTATATGCAAAAGCACATTTCAAGCCACAAATCCACAATTTACACACACAGCTGCAACTGAGTTCGGCACACTGAACAAAAAAAAAAGAAGATTTCATATGTTTTACAGTTCCCCAGGACCACTTCCCATAGTACCCTTTGAAGTCATGTAAATATTCTCCCCTGGAATCTTGCATATTCAGTACCATGTGTCTAAAAGACACAGATTCTAGCTGGACCCTGTAGGTATGGTTCACTACCATGATTTCAGATAGTCTAGCATAGTGCACTCTTGGTTGCACTGGGCTACAGAAAAGGATGGTTTGAGAAACTGTCCTTGCCATGAGACAATTTTATAAGCCATCCTTCTCAATGTGCATTTAACTCCAAGGACCATGCAGAAGGTCCATACCAAAGAAACCAGCTGGGACTGGGACTTTCTTGGCAAGATTGGTTCAGAGGAGGTTTGCCATTGCCTTCTGAGGCTGAGGGCATGTGACTTGCCAAAGGTCACCCAGTGGGTTTCATGCTCTCCAGAGTCGTAGTCCAACATTCAAATCACTATGCCATGCTGTGTCTCCGCAAAACGGACCACAGGGAGCCAAGAACATGGTCAAAATGCCTTCGCCACCTCACAGAGGCATTCAGGAATATTGGAGGGGCTATTTTTTGTGGAGAAGTCTCCACAAAAAGCTGAAAGAAAAAGCATTCATTTCCCCTGAATTAGCCTTCCTCAGACCCATCAGTTTATTCCAGTCCCCTGATGGAGAGAAGTTTCCGAGCATTTCTTCTCCTTAAAGTTATTTCCATTTCCTACTTTTTAGTTTGTTTGCAGTGTATCAAGTTTTCAGCACTACACATCCTGATCAAAGCAGCCCTTTGAACAGCAAAAATCAAAAGCTGTTGAAACTTCTTCTTTTTTTCCTGAGTGACACCAGCTGCCAAGGACTAAAGGTTTTATTTCCTGGCAGTTGTTAATCCCCTACTCACTTGTGTAGTACATCCAGCTGTTCCGTCAGCTCCTGCTTCTCCGATTCTTGGCTCTTCATTTGCATCTCCTGGTTCATTAAGTTCCACTGCAAATCTGCTATCTTCCCTTTCAGCAAACTGATTGTCTGAGAAAGAATGCACAAATACACCATTGGGCCGCCAAACTGGGTGCTGAAGACAACGAACTGCCTCTGATCAAATATTGCCGATGAAAGCAAAGAACCCCTAATTCATAATCAGATCTTTAAAGTCATCACCTCAGAACAAAGACAAAGTCAATGCTTTGCGCTCTCATCTGTCACCCTTACTGTCACCACAAATTAAGGGAGTAACCTCAAGCTGGCATGCAAATAGCAAGTTTCAAAGTTAAGGCTCTGCATCTACACAAGGACTCATCACAGGGATGCAAATTGCTCCACCAGCACCATATGAATGTTTTCCTCTGCAGCTGAATTTCAAACAGAGGCGGCATAAATTCTCCAAACAGACAACAGTGTTTAAGTTTTCAAGGGAGCTGTACAAGCCACAGTCTTCAAAACTACAATATGTGCAGATCCAAAGGATCTGAATGTCCCATGGGGCCTTTACTTGCAAGGAAGTTACTTTCTCTCATGTACCGACTCAAAAGAGAATCTTATTTACAATTACTTATTCTCTCTCCAGATCGTTTGTCTACATATACCTTTTTTCAAGATCAACTCTTGCATAGTAATGTACAGTGAGCCCTTGGCGTCTGCTGGGGCTTTGTTCCAGGACCACCTATGGATACCACAATCCATGAATGCTCAAGTCCCATTATATACAATGGCATAGTAAAATGGCGTGCCATGGATGGCAGAATTCCATGGATGCAAAATCTGTGGATATGGAGAGTCAGCTGTACATTCAGTTATCTATATCCATCCCAAAAGCACATATAGATGTTTAATGTGCAATTTTACAAACAAACGTTGCATCCAAAATACTACAGACAGATCACACCAAAAGAATCATATCTCTAACAGTTATGAAACATGCAGAATAGAGAGCAAGAATAGCAACTAGAGAATTACAAACAATACAATTAAGTTCAACAAATTATAACAATTACCATAATTATTGTTGCATAACCCAACATATCTACATTCCAATTTCTACTTGTCATTAACTGGCCTCAGGTAGATCCACCTCATGGTGAACCTGTGGTTCAGACACTGCCAGTTCTAACTATGCTCTACTGCTTCTGCTTAGGTCCTAAAGATTCAGGCATGACCTCCCAGATTGAATCCAGCCATTGGGCATGAGGTCCTCCTCTTTTTCTGCTACTTTCTACCTTCCCTAGCATTACTGTCTTTTCTAGTGAGCCATGCCTTCCCATGATGTGGCCAAAATACAATAGCATCAATGTTGTCATTTTTAGCTGCCAGGGAGAGTTCAGGCTTATAGAAGTCCAAATTCTGCTTCCCACTAAATGAAATGCCCTAGAAAGAACTAAACTATTAGGCCCTAAATACCTCACTGCAGTTAGCTGAACTAGTCCAGAGTTATAGATCATGAAACAACTGCTGCTTTTCAAATGTTGATGCTGCTCCCCAAAAGCCCATCGCATCCTGTAATCCTTTCCTCTTGTTGTGGTCTTACTCCCAATTCCATCGTGTTGCTGTCTGATCAATAATGGAAGCATGAAGCAAACCTATTTTTGTTAATGCTTTTGAAAAATGCTCTCTCTGGTCTAAAACAACTTCCACACTTTCTATCACTCAAATGTTCAGTAGTCTTCTGAAGTCAAAATGTAAGCACTGCAAGCAGAATGCACATCCATTCAACTTTAACACCTATCAGTACCAACCCCCATCTATGCTCAGAAATTCATAAAGTATGGAATTAAAAGATAAACTGGATCGGTCCTACCTCATTGGCTTCAGCCAGTTTCTTCTCCTTCTCTTGCAACTTCTTATTCAAAGACTCTGTGTTCTTCTGGCAGTTTTTGTTGATTTCAATTTGTTCCTGAAGCTTATTTTCCATCTCCATTTCTCTTTCCTGACACTGCTTGATGCGTTGCAGGAGATCTTGATTGCGGTCAGCTTCCCGCTAGAGAAGGGAAAATGGAAAATCAAAATAGACTTAGAAAACCCAAATACACTCCATATAGAGAAATAATTCACAAGGATGTCCACCATACAAACTCTTTTGAGTGAAGCATTGAAGCTTTGAAACCTTGCATTGTGTGTTTTGTGCATTCTGGGTGGCGAATAAAAGGTATCACCATTTTGTGGATTTTGGATTTAGTTATATTAGTGTCAGGACATTTAAGATAAGATTCCCTGTGAAAGTGTATCAGTATTATTACTAACAAAAACTGTCATATTCTGCACATCCTGTTTAATTTTGGTTGCCCCACCAACATGCAAGTTGTGTATATATACCCAAGGATTGAACACTATACTCCATCCATTTGAGGAAGTGGATTATAAATCACAAACATTAATGCTAAAATAAATCTCTTCATTTTAAAGGTGCCAGAAGATTTTGTTATATAACTATAACAGTCTAAAACAGTGCAACACAAACACACAGACACTCGAAATTCTGCTGATAGATTTTATTCAAGCTCCAGCACCGCCACCATTTATGAATTCCAAATGTATTTCCAGCAGCTTCCATTTGCTTCCAACTCAAATTGATTAACGCTCATTGGAAAACGTGTAGCAAATTGCTCTGCTAATCAAAGCAAAACAAGCTACGGATTTACATACTAAGCAAGGATTATGCAAAGCAGCAAGAGGTTCCTAAAACCTTTATCCACATGACTCCCAAAATGCAGAATCTGAGCAGGGTAATTACCACACGGTTGGATTAGTGCTGCTCCTGGTTTATTTTATTTTGTGTATGAGGGCTTTAAGTGTTTCTGTGACTGACTCAGCTAGATTCGGGCGTTGAATGCATGCTAACCTTTTATATATGCCCAAAACCTAAACATAAACATCGCATCACGGACACTAGTAGAATTCAAAGATATAGCCGTGTTAGTCTGCAGAATCAGTATGTAGAGAGATCTTGTAGAAGCTTTGAGACTAATTGAAAGAAATTGGCAGCAAATGCATCTATACCAAACGCATCTGAGGAAGTAGACTGAGGTCTACAAAAGCTCATACTGCCAGTCACACATACTAGTTACCATTTTAGCAGTCTAGATTTATTATGTATTCTGTCTTGAGACAGAACGCCTAAGGTTATCCTGCTCTAACTTCCCAAATGTTCAAGGCTAAGAGATGCTGCCTTAAGATTATTCTCTGGCATATGAACATCACAACCACATGGTCCCAGAAGAATACCACGGGACCAAATCAACCAGATCAAATCAGCCCCGGTCAGTAGCAGACTCACCTCAAAGTTCCTCGCATTTGTATTAGCCTCCTTCTCAAGTTCAATGCGAGCCCTTTTGTGACTCAGCTCCATTTGCATTTTCTCCCGTTCCACCTGCAGGAGCCGGGCCCCGGAGTGGATTTTTCCGGCCTGATCCTCCAGCTGATCCATTGCCAAGGAAGGAAGGAAAACATGTCATGAATTGTACTCCCACGACTTTTCAGTGCAGTTTCTCAACCCCTTTTAGGAATGATGCAAGTTTCAGCCTTTCCTTTTGCCCCCTTTATTCCAGCCGGAGAAGAGCTCAGTAAATTGTGAACATCAGCAGCACATGATGCTACATCACTGCTAAGGATCAGCAGCTGTGGAACTGACCAACCCCTTTGGATGAGAGGCCCTGTCAAGTCCTTTTCAGATACATCTATATTTTAAAGCCAACACTCTCTCTGAATGAAGCAGCTTTCTTCTTAGCCCATGTTACAAATGAAAGATGCTGAAGCAGGGCTCCTTATAACCAACAGAAAAGGATTCCTTCAAATGTATGAATTGGGAAGAGAATTCCCCACATTGTGCAGATTACAGAGGCCTTTGGTTTCCATCCAAATCAGCCTCTTAGCATACCTTAGCCAAGGAATTAAAGCTGCAGTCAATTTGTTTTTGTAAAGGAAAAGCATAGCAGATGATTTGCACATCACAGTAAGCTACCTCCATTACTGACAAATGCAATGAAAGTAATTTGAAAGGGGAGCCTACAATTGGCAGCAGAAACATGGAAATATGAAACTCTATGAGGATGCACAATGCACCACTAAGACTATGAAGAGCAGAGAAGTATCCATTTACAAGTGTCTTATTTGCATCATTTCCCCTCTATTTATAAAAAAAAGCAAGGCGACAGTCTAAATAAATTAAACCCACAGATCTCTCAGTCAATGTTTTGACTCCAGAAGTGAACTTAACTGAAAATGCTAAAAACACTGAAAACAATGTGCATTTATAGGCTTTGGTAACACGTTCAAGACCAAGTCAACCAGATACTATGGCCTGTTACAGACTGCCAAAATAAAGCTGCTTTAGGTCTCTTTGGAGGTATGCTATTTAAATGATGCATGGGTCCTAAGAGTCCGGAGGTTGTGCCAAAGCCACACTCCATTCCTAAGCACCAGAGTGCAGCTTTGGTGCAGCTTCCGGATTCTTAGGATGCATGCATCATTTAAACAGCATACATCCAGATGAGACCCAAAGCAGCTTTATTTGGGCAGTCTGTAACAGGCCTATGTGTTACAAAAGGGTAGGTTAAGAGTTGTAGAAAATCTATTTCCTATCTGAGTGTCCAAAGGTACCTTGAGGACTGCAGCTAAGGAAACATCAGGAGGAAATGCAAATAATATCATTGTCTGAAAATGCCATCCACAGATGCTGACAAAACGTCGGGAAGAAACTCTCCTAGAACATGGCCACATAGCCTGAAAAACCCACAAAGATCTATGGATGCTGGCCATGAAAGCCTTCGACTTCATAATATTATCATTTCTGGTCATACAAAAAAAAATCTCTGAGGTCTCAGACTTCAAGCAATGGTTTTATTCCAGACCTCTCTGACAGTGAAGATGCTTATTCAGTTTGCTAAATGCAAGAGCTGAAGAGCAACCAAACCAAGGTCTCACCTTCATCATCTGCTGGTAGTTCTTGTGGAGAGAGCCTTGTGGAGACTCTGGGGAGGCCAAATTAGATGTTTGCTCCACCGACTGAGACATGAAGTTGTTGAATGATTTCAGAATGGAGAAGACCATGGTGTTTCCTTCTGGGTCCTCCATGGGCGCCTGGCTTCTGCAAAGACATACAAGTTGGAATGAAAAACCAAGGACAAACTTCTGTGTGCGATTTGCTACATCCACACTTGATTTTATATGCCATCCTTCTCTTAAACTGGACCCACGGGGCTCCCAAGCTCTTTGAGATGGTGCCCCAGTCCGATCACAAAGACATGGCCCATAAGGATGCTATACAGTCAATAGTATCTAAAGCCACTGAATGATCCACCAGTACCAACAGGGCCGTACTCTCTCTGCCCAATGCCTTGTGGTAGATTTCAAAGATACAGCTTTGTTCGTCTGTGGAATCAGTACATAGAGAGATCTTGTAGCACCTTTTTGGGCTTTGTGGCCACGTTTTGCCAGCGTCTGTGGCTGGCGCTGGTGCTTGTTGTGGGCCCAGAGCAGAGTGGAGCTTTTCTAGAAGACGGCCACATCGCCCCAAAAACCCACTAAAAAAAGAACTATAGGCGCCGGCCATGAAAAGCCCTCGACGTCACAAGTCAGAAAGGGCTTGAAGGCATGCAGCCACAACAACCAAAATGTCTCTGGGGAACATGGAGATTATATGGAAAGCCTTCCATTATGGAGAGTGACCATCAGGGCCAAGAGTGATGGGACTGAAGCAAAATCCTCCAGAGAGCCACCGTCTGAAGAGAAACATCCCAGGAAACAAAGCTCTGGCATTCAGCCATTGTTTATAGAGACAACCCATTTTGGAGTTGAAACTGTTTCCTTTCTCTCTCTCTCTCCCTCTCTCTTAAAATAGTCTGTTGCAGAAGCCAAACACTGTATTTGCAAACAACATATATATATATAAACAAACTCGTCTGGTTTCCAGTTTAGCTTCCTCTAGGAGGAAGAAAAAGGCAACAAAATGCACCAAAGCCATTTACTGCCATGTTTTTTTCTCCTGTTGTGTCTGCTTAGAAAGGAGCTAGATACATAAAAGGAACCAAGGAGGACGAACAGGGCCTTAAGAACAGAGAGAGAAAGTGAAAGCACTCTTGACATGCTCAAGGAGGCTCTGGGGAGGACTCAGTAACCCAAAAGTGGGCTGAAAGGGATGTTTTAAGGAACAGTCTGCTCAGTTTCGTCATAAGTACTAACTAATATTATCCCCAGGGTCAGGTTTAGTCTTCTAAAATGGAAGAGACGAAATGCAAAGGTAAAGGCAAAGCCCCCTCAGAGAGCCCCCCAAAAAGCCCCACTGCGCACGCGCGAAAAGGAGACTGAGGGGCGCGACCGTTGGCGGGTCGCGGCGGGTCACGTGCCTGCCTCCCTCCGCGCTCCCAGACTCACCCTCCCCAGCCAGCCATCTTCCTCTGCGACTCTCTTTCGGCTGATGCTTAGAATTGGATCTCCCTCTCCTTCGACTCAGCTCTCGCGAGACTTTCCCGCCCGCTTCCCGCGAGAGCTCCGCTCTCGCTCTCAGCGGGCCTTTCATTCATTCTTTCTCGGCTTCGGCCCCGCCCAGTTACCATAATGCGTCGAATATACATCGCGCGCATACTTTGCAGGGCTTCTCCTTCTATTCATCCGGCCGTATTGTTTAGAATAGGCGGGCATGATAGTGTGTGTGTGTGTGTGTGTGTGTGTGTGTGTGTGTATATATATATATATATAAAGATAATTTTATCTTTTTAAAATGTGTTTTATTCTTTTAACAGCTCTCTGTTTTAATACTGTAAAGCAAATCACTCTGAAATAAAATAACGCAGGGGAAAAATAAACACCCCAGCAGTTTAAAACCAGAGGGCAAAGAAACACAATGTAATCATTAAACTTTGTTTCAATTAAGAGGAGGGTGAAATAGGAGAAAAGCCTTTGGTGGGTATTTCTCCATTTCCAGGTTTTGTATAAGTGACTGGGATCCAAAACACACTGCAGAAATAAACCACTTTGGACCCCTTTAAGCTGCCCTGGCTCAATGCTAGGGAATCCTGGGAAATGTAGTTTTGTGAGACATTGAGCCTTCTCTAAGGTGCCACAGTAAACTATGTCCCTCCTTATCCACAGATTCAAGCATCCATGGCTTGAAAATATTCCACATATATATATTTCAAATAGAAAGCCTTGATTTTGCCATTTTATATAAGGGACACCATAGTGCTCTGCCATTATATTTAATGGGACTTGAGCATCCCCGGATTTTGTTATCCACAGAGGATCCTGGAACCAAACCAAAGCAGATAACAAGGTCCCACTGCACTGTTTTCAAGGTTCCCTAGCACTGAGCCAAGGCAGTTAAAGCACTCTCAAACTGGATTACAGTCGTCCACATTCACTGGGTTTAGGGGCACAGGACCCCCGTGACTGTGGAAAAAGTGCTAATGACAAAAACCACTATGGTTTTTACCTGAGAGAACATCCCTCTGGTCCTCCAGTGCAACTCTGTGGTCAACATCTGCCAGACATTGACCATAGAACTGCATTGGAGGAGCCACAAATGCCGAGTGGAGTGTTCTCTCTAGGAACCTCTAGGTCCTTCAGTGTGACTTTTGGTTAAAGTTGACCATAGATAGAGTTGTGCTGAAGGACCTAGATATTCCTAAAAAGAACGTATTAATAAAATCCATGAATAATCAAAACCGCAAAAGTCAAAGCCACAAAAGCAGAGGGACGAGCGTGTTTCTACGGTGCATTTTAGACCTTTATTGAAAACGGATGTGAAAGCCAACATATAGAGAATCTCTCAAAGTGGACACCAGTGACTGATCAAGAATCTTTTAGCTCAGCTGAAAATGCGGAAGACCTAATACCTTCATAAACAGTTGACAAATGAAAGGTATTTTGGAAGGCAAGCTTTGTAAAACAGTCCACAAAAAATGTCCATCTTTTGGCCCAATCTTAAGTGATTGACATTCTTGACAGCAACTATTCAGTGTGTACACAGAAAACATTCCTGAGGACATCAGCCCTTCTCGCACCGTGCATTACGTTCTTGATTTGTATAGCTTTGCCAAGTAATACATCTCAGCCGATTCTTTCCTGCTGGCTTGAGGCTTGACGTTTCTCACTTCTCTGAAGTCTTGCATGAGTCTCTTCTGGAGGAAACGGCTCTCCTTACACTCCCAGAGCTTACAAAGCATGGTCCCTCCGGGCCGCAAAACGCACGGGGCGAGATCCATCAGGGACAAGCAGAGCCGGATTAACTTCTCGTGATCGAGTTCTCGGATCCCAGTTGCGTTGGGCGCCATGTCGCTCAGGATGACGTCCGCTTTCCCTTTGGGGAGCACCTCCTGGATTTTCGTTTGGGTGCTTGGGTCTGTGAGATCCGCATGAGGTAAAAAGACAGCTCCTTCCAAAGGGGAAATGTGAAGCAGGTCAACCCCAAGAACAAAACCGACAGGTGCATCTGGATCTAGGAAGCAAAGAGACCACGCAAGATGAGTCTGACATTCCTTCTGAGCTTGGCCTACCTAACAGGGTTCTTGTGAGGATGGAGTAAGGGAAGGAGGGGACTTGTATAGTCTCGCTGGAAGAAAGACAAAAATCAACATAAAGTGGGATTTGATTTGATTTAATTGAAATAATTTTAAATCAAATCATGGTTTAAATCTTTTATCTGAAAATTCAATTACAATGATTTAAATATCCTAATGTCACCAGATCCTGTGATCTTGGATACTAAGCAGGGTCGCCTCTGGTTAGTACTTGGATGGGAGACTACCAACAAATACCAGGTGCTGTAGGTTCCAGTTCAGAGGAAGAACTGGCAAAACTGTGTTTTAACTATGTTGTAACCTTTCTCGAACCATGAGGAGAGGCGGGTAAGAAATAAAATTATTATCATTATCATTGAGCATTCCTTGCCTAAGTAAACCCTATGAAATTCATGGGGTTGCTATATGTCGACAGGCAGCGTGAAGGCAAAAACACATACAGTTCCTAGATAAAATGTTGAATATTCTATAAAAGCACATTTTTAGTAAAACTCATTGTTTAATACAAACCTAATAGGTACTCAGATACAGAGGTTTCATACACTAAATAACTATTCTGAACTATGGGGGTGTAGGTTCTGGAACTCATTTTTAGCCTAGGGAGGCAAGAATGGCCCCCTTCTTCCTTTACAGCACTATCTAGTGTCCTGCTTCAATTGGGATATTTCCTGCTGATTCTGATGAAATTCCCATTTCCACTAATGTCGAACATGAATATACGCTACTGGAGCTTGGCCGCTGAAAGAAGATAAAACCTGCACACAGATTTGCAAGATAGCATTTTCCCACCCAGCCTTCAACACGCTTTAAGAAACTTGCTTGCACTCATGATTTGCAGCCCTCCTACACAGATACTGACAAAATGCTGCCAGGTCCATCCTTGCCCAGAATGCTAATCCATTCCCACCATATAAACATTATTTTTAGCACCCGGGGAACAAACTATTTTAAAAGCAAGGCGCTGTGCAAAGATCAATATTTCAGAAATCATCTTCATCGATCACTGTCTTGTCGTTGTCAGGCTGCTCTGAATTCGGCCAACAAGTGACAACACTTTCTGCTGCCAATGCACTTTTGCTTGACATTAATTGATTAAATCGAGCTCCTCTGAGATGGTCGTTGCCACCATTTTCCAGAGAGAAAAACCCAGATATGGAAATGAAGTATTTGGATGTAGTGAGAAGACAATTCTTTGAAGACAAAAGATGTTTCCCAGTCAAATACCATGGTTGTTTTAACAGCATTCCCTTCATGGCTTATTTAAATAGAAATAGATGTGTGTCATGCCCTGCCTCCGTGACCCCGGTGCAGACTCTGACACAGATAGTGAATACTCAGAGACACAGAGGAAGAAGGAGACATGCCAGTGTCAGAGGCAGATGGCAAGGCCACCCAGCAGTCGCAGCCACAGACAGTGGCTGTATTTACCCTGGCAGAGTGTTGTCAAGCAAAGGAGGAGTAGAGACACTCTGAGCATTTATATCTAAAATGCTCATCAATCAAACAGCATCCTCAGGAGGCTGCCAGACCATAAACAGTCCAGCACCTCCCTCAGGAAGCTGTTGCTGATAACTGAACTTCTTGGTAGAAGCAACATTTGTGCCTCATGTTCCTGTTCATACTGTCTAATAGCCTAGGAACTTGGTCTGTTTACTGACTACGTTCTTGGAGTTCCCTTTGGATGGTTGCCTAGTAGAATGAGCTTTCGTAGACTAAAGTCTACTTCTTCAAATGCATCGGAGGAAGTAGACTTTAGTCTACAAAAAGCTCATGCTGCCAACTTCTTTTTTCCTCCAGTTAATCTCAAAGGTTCTACAAGACTTCTATATCAAACTTTCTTTGTTCTGAATCCTTCCAAATGTGTGAGACTACAGTTCCCATTATCCCACTGTGGTTTATGAGAACTATCCTCTCAGCATATTGGAGGGCACCAACCTGAGCAAGACTGGTCTAGACACACTCACCAAAGCCAGCAGCATTGACTCTCTGGACAGCAACCTGAGCCCAAGCACCTGGGGCTGTGCCACAGTCTAGCACATGCAGCCCAGGATGAAGGATCCTGTATTTGTCATCTATTTCCAGCAGTTTGAAGGCACTCCGGCAACGATAGCTCTGCTGCTTGGCTTTCTTCACATAGAGGTCCTTGAAATGCCGCTCCAGCCATCGATGCTCTGTTCCTGTTTTGCTTTTCAGATGTGGCACTGCAGTGTGGATCCTTTGGCACTGCAGGAAAAGACATGATAGCCTCCAATACCTGTAGGAAAGGAACACAGACTATTTATTTGATGTATAGAATACCTTTGGAGAGCCAATGTGGTGTAGTGGTGTGAAGGCTGGACTATGACTCTGCAGACCAGCATTCAAATTCTAGGTTGCCTTGGGCAAGTCAGATGTTCTCAGCCTCATTCAAAATGAATGACGGAAGGTATTCTTTATATACTGAGAATTCATACACTGAGTACTTCCCATAGTGGCAGAATTCAAAGATATAGCCATGTTAGTCTGTAGAATGAGTATGTAGCCAGATCTTGTAGCACCTCTGAGACAAACTGAAAGAAAGAACAAAAGCTCATGTATTGCTGAACATGCCGACTAAAAAGAACAATAGGTAAACTATGGCCTGCTACAGACTGCCAAAATAAAGCTGCTTCGGGTCTCTTTGGAGGTATGCTATTTAAATGATGCATGGGTCCTAAGAATCCGGAGGTCGCGCCAAAGCCACACTCCATTCCTAAGCACTGGAGTGCAGCTTTGGTGCAGCCTCCAGATTCTTAGGATGCATGCATCATTTAAACAGCATACCTCCAAAGAGACTCAAAGCAGCTTTATTTTGGCAGTCTGTAACAGGCCAGTAATAGGTATAATTCAAAGATATAGCTGTGTTAGTCTGTAGAATCAGTATGTAGTGTATAGAGATCTTGTAGCACCTCTGAGGCTCTCTAAAAGAAAGAAGCTGGCAGCCTGAGCTTCCCTAGACTTCAGTCTACTTCCTCAGATGCATTTCCTACTGAGTTAAGGAATGTACTTGTATAGATGGATATATGCATCTGAGGAAGTAGACTGAAGTCTAGGGAAGCTCAGGCTGCCAACGCCTTTCCTTCAGTCAGTCTCAAAGTTGCTGCAAGATCTCTTGAGTACCTCCCATCGTTCTTTTTAATGCTAGAAACTCTGACTACAACATGAACATCATCAAGTGACACTTCTTAGCCATGCTCAAACTGGAGGACGTTTTGGAATCCCTCCTGGGCAGAAGGTTGCAAATGGGGGACATGTCCTGGAAAAGGAGGACACTGGCCTCCCTGCCTAGCCTCAAAGGAGGACAAGGCATGTAGGACATTATGTAGGGCACAAACAAACACTGTAAAACCTAAAAAACACTCATATAAATATCAATCCATGCTTCTTAACCATGCTCAGAATGGAGGACGTTTTAGAGTTCCTCCTGGACAGAAATGGAGGCCATGTCCGGGAAAAGGAGGACGCACGGTCACCCTCCTTGTGAGTCCCCTTTGCCTGCTCTTCAATACTTGCCTCTCCATGGAAATCTATGGGGGACCCTTTTCTCTGTTGCACCAAAAGGGTCCGTCCGCTTAAGTTTCCCCGGGAAACAGAGTCCCTTGCTCCAAGGTTCCGCCTCAGAATCAGTCCCCATCCGAGGCATCAGAGAGAGGAAGAGGTTTGAAGCCAGATCTTCCCCTTGTTCCTCTTTAAGGAGGAGCCTGTCCTCCTGAACCCTCCTCCTCCGGGTTTGTTTCCCGCCTTGTTGCCAGGCCAGCAGCTCCCAAGCTTTAAACCCCTCTCCCATTTGCATTGCCTTTTAGAGGTAAGGGTTTCTTATTCAAGGAATGGGGAGGGAGAGGATGGTTCACTGCAGGGGAAACAGGGGTTCCTTGGGGTAGAATCAAAGAACGATAGAGTTGGAAGAAATCCCCCAAAAGCCCTCCAGTCCAACCCCCTTCTTCTGCCATGCAGGAACTCTCAATCAAAGCATCCCCATTGACAGATGGCCACCCAGCCTCTGTTTAAAGGCCTCCAAAGGAGAAGACTCCACCAAAATCTCAGAGGGAGCTGGAGTCCAAAAGAGCTGGAGGACTAAAGTCTGTAAACCAGTACTCTAAATAATAATAATAATAATAATGATAATAATAATAATAATAATAATAGTGGTGGTTGTAAAATGCAAAGATATAGCCATGTTAGTCTGTAGAATCAGTACGTAGAGGGATCTCGTAGCACCTTTGAGACTCACTGAAAGAAAGAAGTTGGCAGCATGAGCTTTCATAGACTTCAGTCTACTTCTTTAGATGCATTTGGTGGAGTGAAGCCAGGCACAGTCATACATATATACACACACACACACACACACACACACACACACACCATTGGTATGTGAGGATGCCAATTCAAATTACAAATCCTTTGTGTATGGAATATCCTCCGATACCAATGGCATATCTATGTGTGTGTCTGTCCCTGGCTTGCGCTCCCACCAAATGCATCTGAGGAAGTAGACTGAAGTCTAGGAAAGCTCATGCTGCCAATTCTTTCTTTCATTGAGTCTAAAAGGTGCTACCAGATCTCTCAATAATAATAATAATAATAATATTTATTTATTTCCTGCCTCTCCTCAACTAAAGTCTTAAGCCTATTGAGCCTGGAGCCAACAGCCTCCAAGTGGTGAGTCTGGGGTTCAAGACTAGGACACTGAGCAATGGATGCAAGCTATAGGGAAAGAGATTCCAGTTCAACATTAGGAGGAACCTCCTGACAGTAAGGGCTGTTAGTCAGCAGAATGCATTCCCTTGGAGAGTGGCGGAGTCTCCTTCTTTGGAAGCCTTTAAACAGAGGCCGGATGGCCATCTGTCATGGGTGCTGTGATTGTGTGTTCCTGCATGGCAGATTGGGATTGGACTGCATGGCCCTTGGGGGTATCTTCAAGCTCTAGGAATGGCCTTTGATGTTTGCTATAAATCTTCTCGGTGTTGTAATTTACTAAATGTGTGACTGATAGTTGGGGTCCTTCTCACAGTGTGCAACATGCTGACGACCAAGTTATTCACCCTGGTGCTGGTGGTACAGCCACAGCGAGTCCTGCTGGGCATGAAGAAACGTGGCTTTGGGGCTGGTCTCTGGAATGGATTCGGAGGAAAAGTGCAGCCGGGTGAAACCATTGAGCAGGCGGCGAGAAGGTGAGAATGGAAATACTGTATTTCTACATCAGTTGCTTTAAACAACCAGAAAAGCCCAGGTCTTTGTGTTGTCTTTAAGGGACTGTCATTTTTCTTTTTTATTATATGCACTTTTTTTGTAGAGAGAGATAATTTTTTTTTATCTGCAAAAATACACAAGTTCATTTAGGTAAACATTATTTGAAACTTAAGTTACATTCTCTCTCGTTCTTTACTGTCCCTTATTAAAAATGGCAAAAATCAAAGTTTGCTTTTTGGATTTTCCTGAGGAAAGGAAAATATTTTCCAGTGGTGGATGATGGAATCTGGGGATACAGAGGGCCAGCTGTAATTTGTTCTTATTTGTCATCAAATTGACTTTGACTCCTACAGCCGTATCAATGTGAGACCTCTAAGATCCAGTTGTCACAACATTTGACTTGATTTCAGCTTTTTATCTTTTTTAATTAGAATCATAAAACAGTTACTTCAACCATCTCTAATTATTCACCGATTCTCATCTTCGCTGCAAACGCCCTTCCTCTCTTTCTGCTGCTCAGGAAAGCGATCCGCTGCCCTGCAGAAGCTATTGTGACATCTTCCACAACAGCCCCATTATCACAGCCGGCAGTGTGAAGCTGTTAGCTCTGTGGCCGAGATGATGCCTTTTCTTTTAGAGGCTGTCAGCACATATTCCAGGAATATGCTCTAAAATTAGCCAAAACATTAAATCAAGAGGCTAATTCTGAAAAATGGAAGCCATCAGAGAAACGCCAAAGAGATGCTGAGGCCATAGTCAGGGTTCCCATTATCGTTAATGGGGACTGACTGCCAGAAATATCCAGCTGCTTGCATTTCTCATGTTAAAGACAGGCCTAATTAACAGCACTGGGGTAAACAGCCACCAGCTTGGAAAGTATTAGCAATTTACTCTTGGTTGGAAGAATAATGAAATAGTTTTGCCAGTGTCAGGGCCAGAGAAAACAGTTTAAATTGCAGGATGAAGTGACACATTGTAGAAATAATGCAGTTTGGCACCACTTTAAGTGCTACAGATAGCTTCATCTTATGGAGTTTGTAGTTTTACAAAATCTTTAGCCTTTTCTGCCAGTGCTGATGCCACACAAAACCACAAATCCCAGGATTCTGTAGGATGGAGCCATGGCATTTAAAATGGAAGGGAAGAAAAGAGAGAGAACACGCATGTGATCTCAAAGCTTACACCTGATTTGCACGCGTCATTGTGTACTGAGAACTGACTTCACTGGAGGCGATACAAGTAGATTTGGTAATGGATATTGTATTGGAAGTGGGGGAATAGGTTTTGGTTTTGGGGTTTTTTTCTGCCCAGAATATCAGCATTACTTTTGCTCCAACCATTCAGGGAGTTACAGGAAGAAAGTGGACTGACAGTGGACTCTATAGAAAAGATGGGCAAGATCACCTTTGAGTTTGTGGGCAACACAGAGCTGATGGAGGTCCACATCTTCCGTGCTGACAGTTTCCAAGGAGATCCCACAGAAAGTGACGGTAGGAATGAAGTCGGGAGGGCGGCGTGGTTGTGCTCCTCCTTTCCTTCTTCTTGAAGTGGTTGTGCTTTGCAATTTTTTTATACTCTTCCTGATTTATTAAAATTTAACAATTTGAGATTTTATGCTTCTGAAGAGCCCATTAAGATACATATGGCTACCCCAGGGACATCTTTGTGGGCTCCCCAACCCCTGAGACTAAAAAAATTACAAATACTCCAAAATGCTGTCTAGGTGGGATGTGGATTGTATTTCCACCATCTTTGGATGCCTCCTCGGCACCCAGGGAATCATGGCCCCAAAATGCCCTCTAGGAGACATGGAGGAAGTTCTTCCACATTTCCCCCCTCTCCCTCTGGAGAAGCCTTTTCTGAGTCACAAAGCAATTTCTGATCTCTTCCTGTTGTTTAAAAAGGCCTGTCCTGGACCTAAAATTGCACAGAAAGGTCTAAAAACACGGTGAAAATGCCTCCTAAAGGGTTTTTGGGGGCAAAACCCATATTTATTCATTCATTTGTCTACTGATGGGGTGGCTGGGGCACAACCTTCCACATTCTCCTGGGGTGTCCGATGCAGCCTCCTAGCCTACCCCAGTCACTCTCCCCTGATCTAGATTGCTAAGCTTGATCTGTTTCCATCTTTAATTCTTTATCTATTTCCCCTCCCTTTATAGAAATGCGCCCACAGTGGTTTGAACTAGACCAGGTGCCTTTCAAGAACATGTGGCCAGATGATATCTACTGGTTTCCTCTTCTGCTCCAAAAGAAATTGTTCATTGGCTATTTTAAGTTCCAGGGGCAGACCACGATCTTAGACTACACCCTGAAAGAGGTGGAGAAGGTATAAGAAGATGCTGAAAACAACGCAAGCTCCCTGGCTGAATTTAAACCATAGCCCATATTGGGCAAAGAGGCAAGCCAACTTTCATACAAATAGCCCTTGTTATCAGCTCCTTAGCAAAGGAAACAACTCAGTAACAATTGGACACTGGGCAGACAACAGTTGTAGGGAAATAAAGGACCATTCTTATACATGCATGTTCAATGGCTGTATATTAATCTATTGTTGTTCCCAACCTCGATCCATGTTGCTATTACTTTGACACTATGAGGTACTACTCTCTTCTGGCTGGGTTATTGCTATCGCCGCTGGCTCATTTTACTTGGTGGCATGATGAAATGCATCCCTCATACAACGACTGGAGAGACCAAGCGCAATCGGAAAATGAATAACACATTTACAATGGAAAAACTTTCAACATTTTATACAACTTTTACAAATCTCTTACAAATACATATTTTTGTAACATTTGATAGCTGGTTTATTTGTTTTTTTGGAATGTCATCATCTGTAAACATTTTTTTAGTCTACCAGCTGCATTAAAACATCCTAATTCCTGCAGTTTGATAAAGTGCTTCATTAAAAAAAAAGCCAACATTTGCAAAATCCAAGGCAAGTTAGTAAAATCCAAGGCAAGGTTAAACATTTGTTTGGCAGTTCTTCCACATGACATGCAGATGTCTCCCTTTGCCATTAAAACAGTTCTCCCCCTTAAGACACGGCTGTTATTGCGCATATTCCCTGAAGCTTATGGATTCCTCAAAAGAAGTCTAAATTTCTAGTGGGGAGGGTTAGCCTTGCTAGTCTGTCACAGCAAAAATGAGGAGTGCAGTAGTGCCTCAAAAGAAGTATAAAGACCCCAAAAGACCCACATTACAGACTAGGCAGTTTTCTTGCAAAGATTTTGGTTCAGTCCTAATGAAGTGAGGCATATGTGGCTTCTAGAGGACAGCGTTAGCAGACTGAAACACACTATTCTACCACAAACTCGTGTCTCTTTGAAGCAGGCTGCTAAGCCATCTAATGTGTTCTTTCCGAATTCAGAGGTTTTTCCTTGAGAGGGAAATAATTGAAGAAAAATTAGCACACTGAGAGACTCCCATAGAACCTCTGACTCCCAAACCCAGGGAAAAATGCTCCTGGGCTTGGCGCCAGTTCACTCAACCAAAGCGGTGTCACAAGAACATAACAGCTGAGAGGAATCAGGCAAGTTGCTTTCTGCCCAGCTATGCTGCAGTAACCACCATTTTCCCTGACTTCCAGCCATCACAGCATGAGCAGAAACAGTTGCTTGATAACATAGGCTGCATACAAAAATCAACAGCCGCTGAGTGATTCCTCAGCAGGGTCAATGCACAACTCAACTGGTCCTGCTGGTGTAAAGCATGGCCTGCAGTTGGCACAAACAGTACCAACCGCACCAGCACCAATTGTGTTTGGTGGCACAATGAACCATTTGTTTAGTTGCTTCCCAATATCCGTCCCTATTTACTATACTTCTCGCTTTCTTTACAGCCCTTCCAAGCTGTGTTTTTCATTGAAGAAACAATTTCTGGGAGAGGGAAGGGCCTGGTCTCTTATAGCTTCAAAACAAATAGCTTATCTGAATAGCTTTTTTTAAAAAGAAAAGAAGAATCCTCACTGCAATAACTGGAGAAATAAAAAAGATTAATACTTTTAATGACCATTATAAAAACTTTTTAAAAATATTCTACATTAACGTATCAAGAATGCTAATATGAGAGCCAGCTTGGTGTATTGGTTTAAGCATTGCACTACGACTCTGGAGACCAGGTTCATATCCTCGCTTGACCATGGAAACCCATTGGGTGTACCTTGGGCAAGTCATACTCTCTCAGCCTCAGAGGAAGGTAAGGGCAAACCCCCTCTGAACAGTTCTGCCAAGAAACCTGTAATAGGATCACCATTGTCAGAAACAACTTGAAGGCACACAACATCAAGAATAAGGCACATCCTTTGTCTACAAAGAAATGTATATGGCATGGTTTCAGCCCAGCTCATGCCATGGCTCTTATGAAAGCTATAGATAAAGCCCCAAGACCAGCCTGGGCTATTGGTTTGGTCCTAAATAGGCAAATAGTTCAATGCCAGAGAGGGTTTGGGGGGGGGGCTGTCAGACTCTTGTCTGAGAGTGTTTATATGCATGTGTCTTCAAATGGCCTGTCAACTTATGGTGTGGGGCTCAGGGCATGTGTCTTTGGACTTTTATTAGTCCGTCACAGACACATCATTTGTTAACAAATTCAGCTTTGTCTCCTAAGACAGGCAATTTTTCATGCGCATGATTTACAAAATGCCTTGCTCTCCTGCTTTTCACCAGTGTGCATTTGACACATATTGGGACAGACCACCTTGCATAACCAGAAGAGGTCACAGTCAACCTCAGCTTCCTAGTGTATGTATGCCAACTAAAATGTACATTCAGGAGTTCAAAGAGGAGTGCCAAAACATTTTCTACAAACACTATCATGTAGAAAACGTCTCGTTCCAAACAGCCCTTTAGTGCCTCGCTGGAGGACCACTTTAAGGGAAAGGTAGTCAAACCTCACCGGCAAAGTGGCTTGATTATTTGTCTCAATGCCACAGATGCTACTCTCTCTAGCCTTGTCTCTAGGCTGGCAAACGAGTAGTGCAAAGTGTCCTACCTGGGGCCAGATTTGGCCTAGGGACTTCCATCTGCTCATCCTTAACTCAAGGTAGCCTCTTCCAACCTGTCTTCTTCATCCCCTAGATGTGCTGGTGAGGTATATGAAACTGTAATCTAAAATATCTGCAGGATGCCAGGTAGGGGAAAGTGGTCTTAAAAAATATTGCCAATAGCAAAATCAGGAATGTTTTAATCAAAACATATAAGATGTTACCTTATATCAGGTCACTGTTTTGTACAGCTAGTCCAATGTTATTTCTTCTTACTAGCAGCAACTCCCCAGTGTCTCAAGACAGAGAATGACTTTCCTATCACTTGCCATCTTATCCTTTTATTAACTGAGGTGTCCAGGACTGAACATGGGATTTTTTGTACGCAGAGCATGAACTCTGCCTACGAGCCTCTGACTCCTCCTTCACACACACAGATACTCTGTTCAGGAGCTTGGTGTGAGAAGTTGCTTGACTAGGATCAATCCTTAAGTCTGGGCAGAGATTCAAATGACAGGATATATAATTAAAGGCCTTCCACAGGCTGAATAACAATTTCCATCATCCCTTATCATTAGGCATGCTGGCAAGGGCTGCAGGAGCCGAAGTCCAAGAACATTTGGAGGGCTACAGGTTCTGCACCCTGGAGTATATCAGCAATAGAAGGTCCCTAGCACTTTGTCAAATGTAGTACAAACAAAAGCTTTTTGGATAAGGAAATTAATCCTCACCATGAAACACTTCAAAATGGAAACTTAAAAATAATTTAAAAGGTGAGAAAGTCTTTTGCTCTATGCACTGTTTCCAGGCAGCCCATAAATCATGGAGCAGCTCAAAGCAGCAAGAAGGAGGAGCAACAAGTACAAATGGAGTCAATGGGAGACAAACTCTGCAAATGCACAAGTTGTGTAGCCCTCCCCATGACCTCCCCAACATACATACATACACACACTAGAGTCCAAAAGCATTAACTAGAAAAGAGGCTGCCATCTTGTGGTGACAACTGCAGCGCCTGCATGTTGCTGGATCCGGTGAAGAGGCAGCTCAGCTTGGGCTTCAGTTCATTCCAGACTTTGCTCATCTAGAAGAAAGAAGAGAATGGTGTTATGTCACTAAAGAAGAGCTGAAAGTTACACGAGGGACCACAACTAAGGCAGCACAGGGATTAATAAAGAACTAGCCATGAAAACAGGTTGGGGTGTCTGTGTGTAAAATGGAGAACCAAATGGGAAGGGAAATGGAATGGAGTATCCTGGAAAAGGATATAGCTGGTTGGCTGGCTGGTTCCACACTGTAACAATATCTCATCTTATTCATTAATGAGTAGACAGCGTCAAGAAGGAATTCTGCATTAACCAAGTCTATGGACTATGAACTCTGAAGGATGATTTAAAAAACAAATCTGGAGGAAGATGAAGGTTTGGCAGGATCAGAGCTTGGAAAAGGTACACTTCTGGACTCCAGCTCCCAGAACAGGACAAAATATTCAAAAGCACACTTACCTCTTTATGCCCTTGGATCTGAGAATTGACAAAAGCCCCCAAAATGTGAGATGTGAGAGGAAGGTAAATGTGGATCAGCTGGGTCTCTTGGTGCAGACAGTACAAGGAGAAGTAATTACGCAGCTCCATTGTCAGAATTGCATTCTCTTGCTGAGAAGGAAAAAAATAATAACTAGGATGATGATACAGAAAAGGCATTCCTCAACAGTGTTTTCTGACACTACCATTGGATGGGTCAGCTCTTCTACTTCAGGAATGTCCACAACAGAAGCCCTTGGACATCTAGGTGTGGGAGCAACATACTAGATGAGGAAACAAGTCATGGGAGGTTGTCTCACTGGACATAATACCATTGCAACTATTACACTGATAGCAGAAGACAGACTGAACTGATTTTCTTTGTCAGCCAAGATACCAATTTGAGGGAAGGGGAGTTGGGGCAAGCAGAGGGGAGTGCCATGAGTCTGCTTGGGAAAGCTGTCTTCTCCCTCAACCAGAACAGGCCACATACTCCTTTCTTACATTACATGCTGTAGCTTACCATAAGTCCAAAGTGCTGCTTCATTAATACCTGGCTCAAGGTCTGTGGTACTACATAGGTACTACAACCACAACTCTCAAGAAGGGGAAAGCTGTGGGCTTCCAGATGGACACCTAACTTCAGGCAGTTCACTAACAAAGGTAATGGCCAAGGAGGGTAGAAGGTTGGTCACTTACAGAGTTTTGCCTTCCATCTTAAAAAGAGCCTTTACATTCCCTTCAATCTACCAAGCAGGCAGTACTCGGGTGTTTTGTCTTTGACAAAGTGAACCATGCTGTCTATGCAGTGAAGTGCTTTTTGGTCCATCTTTTCTGGCTTTGGTGCCAACATATGGCTCTATCAGCAGATGTTTTCCACTTACTGTGTCAGATAGAGATATGTTCCTGCTGTTTAAATCTGGTAGCATTTATTTTCTGGCTGCTCTTAGGAATTTTAGATGGCTTGAAACTCTTCCCTGTTTTAACTGTTGCTCATACGCCACTTTGTGTGCTACTCTGAGCAGAATGCATTAACCACAAATGAATCAAAGAGATAAGTCTGTACCTGGCATTGACCGATTTAAAGGAAGATTATTTGCATGTACAGTGGTACCCCGGGTTACGAATGTAATTCGTTCCGCGGTGCCATTCGTAACCCGAAAGATTTCGCTAGCCGAAAAAGCCATAGCCGCTAGCGCTGAAAGCCGTGATTTCGTGTGAAAAAGCGCCGAAAAGCACCAAAAATTTTTTCGTAAGCCGGAAAAAAAAAACGTAACCCAAAACAGTTTTTTCCTATTTATTTTTTTCGTATCCCGGAAATTTCGTAACGCGGTGATTTCGTATCCCGGGGTACCACTGTATATACAAAAGAAGATTGTACCTCCACAATTCGGGATTCCAGCTGTTCCACAGACTCTGGCTCCTTATTTTGTACTGTGGCGCTCATCATCTGCCTCTTCATCATGCTGTATTTATGCAAGGCTCTCTGGTGCTTGTGCAGAACTCCCTTCTCATGCCTTTCACACAGATCCTGCAAAAATCAAGTTGTGGGGGATGAGAAAGTTGGTCTTTTTAATAACAGCTTTATGTTCTGTGACTACATCTGCATTTGCATTGCAGAAATAATGTAGTCTGACACCATTTTAAATCAGTTTCATTTTAAAAATATAAAAGAGTGCTAACATTTCAAGCCTCTGAACAAGCCTTCACCCCAATGAACGGTTAAAAAATATGGCTTGGAATCTGTGTGTTGCTTGCTGGCCATAAGATGCCCGTCCTGGTCGGGTATGCTTTTTCATTTCTTTTCTACAGTGCATTTTGAATAAAGCTTTTGAATTATCCTCTTTTTAAAAAGGTTTATTAAATACTGAGTGGCGTTAGGGAGCACAGAAAACTGTCAAGGGCAAGAATACTGTAATGAGCAAAGCAGAAGAATTAATGAGTGTAGCAAAGTGCCTTTCCAGTCAGCAGTCTGACCTTTATCTACTCTCCCAAGTGACATCAGTTCTCAACACAACACTGAACTGATACAGTAAAATGGCCAAGCAAGTCGCCAGTTCAGTTGAGAAGTCTCCAGTTCAAATCTCTGCCACAATTTCACTGGCAGCCCTAGGCAAGCCAATCTCCTTCAGCTTTAATCCTCTATCTATATTATGATGGTATGGGTTATGCTTATTTCCCACTTTCCTACCAGTGTTTTATGTGTTTATTTTATATCCTGTCTGTCTCCCATGAATAACACTCCCTAGTTACAATAAAACCACACTAATACATAAACACAAATAGTTTAAAACAGAATTTAAAAATAAAAGTAAGAGGGAGGGAATGCAGCATTCATCCATTTAAAAGCTCTTTCGGCAGCAATCAAAATTCAACCTGTCACGATACTGATTTCCTTCCTCCGCCACACATCCCAGATACAGAGAATACATATACAGCCCTGAGAAAAGCCCAGCTTGTCACTGGCTCAGTCTTTCAGGGTCTAATTCAGTCTCATAGTGAACTCCCTGGATGGTCTTCCTCTGGTCTGATGCAAGCCCTTCCAGCAAACTCACACAGCTGTTTCTGAGCAACTTACTCACACACTGGCAGGAAGAAAGCAGGACTCACTTTATAAGACTGGAGCAAGTCCAGGAAAAGGTTCAGCTTCTCCACCACATCATTCTCTTCCTGTTTACCCTAGAAAGCAGAAGGGCAAGTGAATGAAAGAGACAGTGTGGATTTGGCCAGCAGTGCACCCACACCCAGAGACCATTTCCAAGTCTCCATTTCTAAGGCTTACTTGGTTTTAGGCTCAGAATTAAGTGCTTCATGGCTGAGGCTCCTGACACAAGCAGGGCCTGGGGAAGGGAAAGGAAAGGAATAACTCTTCAAGTAGCTTAAACAAGGAACATGAAAACAGAGCCCAGTGCCTAAATCTAAGCCACGAAGATCATGCAGATGAAAATATTGGGCAGACAGTTGTTGGTCTGCAGTGCGGCATGAATAATAGTTGGAAGATGTACTGCAGCTTGACATCACAGTTGAATCAGGTGATCTGTGGAGCCAAGAGGGGCCCAGCTAGCCTTATATAACCACTGCTTCAGGCATGGTTCCCAACTCCAAGCAATTTTTTTCAAACAAGCTGGTTCTACAAGTATTCTAGACAGCTGTCAAAATGTGCACATAACAAATTGCAATGGAGAGAGAAAGAGAAACCAATGATGTCTGCAAGCTCTTGAAAAGAAAGCATGAATGTATGTCATTTAGGGCTCTTGTTATCATTTCATTCAAAACGCTCCTAGAATAGCCAGGTGACTTCATATAAATGTTCACACTTCCACACCCAGATGCTATGACAGTGTTGCAAACTCAGGGAGGCATGGAAAGCTTAGTGGGTTCTCCTTTCATTGATGTATGAGGTCCAAAAAGGTGCACATCATCCACCTTTGTTCAAGGCTTTCTCTCCATCCCACCACCGCCACAGGCACAACTGGTGAGGACACGGGACACAGAAGGCTAAATATTCCACAAAACGGCTAACCCCAGAATTCCACAGTAATGAGCCATGGCAGTTAAAGTGGTGTCAAACTACAGGGTAGATGCAACCATAGTTACCTGTAATAGGTTCCCAACTGTTTAGTAATAAAGGGGTAATGCAGTTGAAGTTTCAAAAGTAATTTAACACATGGGAGCACAGTTTCCTTACTAATCCAACAAACAATATGAGAAAGAACTACTTTTAAAAATTACGTTAATGCTCTGGGTGACAGGACCAGCTACGAAGTTCGCTGTACTTCTTGAAGGATAAGAAAGCAATAGAAGGAGCTCACCTGTTGTACAGCTTTGTCAGCTAGTAGAGCAAATTCGACAGAGAGGCCTTTCAATGCTTGCTTGAGGCTGCCCCAAGCACTATTGTTCAAGGCAGCCCAGGAAGGGAGTGGAGTTGTGTCAGAGCCCAAAGCACTGCAGGAAGAAAAGAAGTAAACCATTAGGCTCTAGCAAGCATGTTCCATATATTCACAGTCTACTCAAACTTGTAGGCTGTGAGAAAGATCTCTCAGCTTAGGTCTCTGTTTACCTCAGTTCCTTCCCAAACATAAGGAGGTCAGAGGCATTATCAATGGCTCGGGAAGCTATCCTTTCCGCTCGGTCCCGAAGTTTGTAAAAGCTATTGTAGATGTTTCGGATCAACTCCCTGCTAGCAGCAAACTGTACCTGGATGTCAGCTGGCAGAAAATCCTAAGAGAGAGCACAAAATAGGTCCAGTGATCTTACAAGAGCTTCAGACAGCTGCCAAATGCATAAAGTACATATCACAAAAAGAAGCAAGGTGTTTGCAAGCTCTGAGGAAAAAAAGAATATGCCAATCATAGATCTCTTTGCAATTCCCCACACAAAACATTCTTCAAACCAACAGGAGATTATGCACACAGCCCAGTGGGATTTAAATAGGCTTGCTGTGCAGGTTTGTAGGCAGCAGCTCCCTTTATCACAGAAGCAGCCTTGGAAATTTCCTGTTGAAATAATGCCACCTCTATTTTCCAACAGTTGGGAGGCTTCCCAAGTCACACTGCATAGATGATACCTTGGCCTGAGTTGCTAGTTTGCAAGTCATGAATTCATCTCCCACGCCCTGGACCAACTCTCTCAGCTTGTTTTGCACATCCTGGAAAAGCAGGAGAAACAGATTTTTAAAAAAAGAAAAGATAAGGAAAAAAGGAGATCAAAAAAAGCAATCAGGTGGTTTACCCTAAATCAGCATCTGACCAGAGTTCCATTCCAGCATTTTTGCTTCTCTCAGCAAATATTCCAACATTTAATTGCTTCTGCTTGAGATGGGGGCAGGCAGAGAGGAAGCTGACCTCTCACATCCAAGCAAGGCTGAAAACAAAGCTGACTCCCAAGATTTTTATGGGAAAGAGATCTTCAGAGCCCATTCCCTCCACTTTGTGAGACTGGCCTTTAGCGAGTGCATGTTGTTTACTCTTCCTTGAGCATCAATTCACTCTTTCCCATAATTCCAGAGAGCAGTGGGGAAGTTGGATAAGAGATCGCACCCCGGCTAGTGCTTGGGTTGGAAGCTTCTGGTGCTGGCTATGACTGGGCAAAAATTCATTTCCAAACATTCCTACCTCAATTCCATTCATATAAATTCCAAGGAATCACTGCATCCTGCTGTATGCCAAGCTGTTTGTTAGTTTTATATATATAGATTGCAATAATGTTCTATTTACATATTCAGAGTCAATCACTGATTTGAATATCAGGCACAGAAGCCCAATGAAGAGAAGACCATAAACTTAAACCCTTGCTTGTAAAAAAAGCAGAAACAGCTGCCTGATTGATGTTAGGAAGAAGAAGGTGGAATACACAAAACTGGATCTCCTCCATAAAAACATTTCTGGTGCTCTTAACATTTCCTCCACGTATCAAACATTCTTTTATAGGCTCCTCAAGCCTCCTCCTGTTCATTCCTAGTTAATACATACACAGTATCATCTCAAGACATCAAAACAGATCAAGCTGAAAGCTACAAGATGTATTAAAAGGAGTTTTAATCAAATTTAACATGACGCAAGGGACACATAATCCAGACCTATCTGCAATTTACAAGATTTGGTGGAACAGCTAACCTTGCAGAGAACTCCTTCTTGGAAGTATGTTCATAGCCCTCAAGATTGCAAGCGAGAGACAGAGTGAGAGAATTGTTCCCTCTGCAATTGTTCAATTTCTTGAAGATTTTTAAAAAATGAAGATAACCTATTTATATCCACTGTAAAATCTATAGCACTCTGATACCACTTTAAGTGCTATGCCTCCTCCTTATGGCTGATTATAAGGCAGCATGCTGTGTTCCTATTAACTTCTTCTTGGTCAAGATTATACTTGAAACCGAAGGAGCAATAGTAAAAGACCTTTCCTGGCCCACATAATATAAACCCCTTCTACACACCCAAATACACAGAGAACTTTTCAGAGGACTCACCGGCCCACTGAAGGAGAGAAAGAGCTTCAAAAGTACATCTTCTGAGAATGGAGGATGTCGAGCCACCAAGTTAACAAACCGTTTCAATGCGCGCCGTCTTGTCTCTATGAACTCTCTGTCAGCTGCAGGAAAGAAAACAGTGAAGGTTAAAGAACATGAACCTCCAGGGGATTCTATTTATACACACACTGAGCACTGCCCACTTACCAACCTTGCCAATTGCAAAATGGCTCAGTGACCAGCCAGTTACTGCATCCCTCCTTTTTTGTTGTGAGGTCCACATTTGCAAACTTTAAATGAACAGGGAATGTTCAGCAAAAACTGCATCCTGATATAATACCAAGCCCTTGTTTCTCACAGTGTCTGAAGTTTTGCTTGCCTGTAACTATACATATTTTCTTATGGGTAGCCAGAACAGGATATCACACCATGATTTGAAGTTAGTATGCAAACTAATGTTTCCACTTCCTGGTCTTTTGCCATTAGGTTTACATTCACAAATCATGAATAAGCCACTGCTAAGTCCATTGCTCTGTCTTAAAAGACTGCAGCATGACAGAGACAGGTATGGATTTATTAAGCTGTGTGATGAGCAGATGGAAAATGAAAGCAGACCAGTGGATCCAAAGACTGGCACACTGACATACTCCCTCCCCATCCCATCCCAATAGACCAAGACTTACCTCCAAGCATTCTTTTGGGGGGAAGTGCAGGGACCATCCGGTAAGGGAACTTCTGAAGAAGCATCTCATGGAACACCACAAAGTCATTGTACCGCCTGTACACTGAACACCTGAAACGCTAAAACAGAGATGGTTTAAGTTTTTCTGCAGGACCACCACTACAATTTGTGCACTCTAGTGACAAGCACTGTGCTGGTTCAAACCAAAAGTCCATCTAGCCTAGAATCCCCTTTCCAGCTGTTGTTAACCTGATGATGCTTCTGGACCATTTTCAGCACAGCATGAATGAAGTAGTCTCCCTACCAACCCAACCCACCATTTCTCTCTGGCACCTGGAATTCAAAGATATACTGCCTCTAGGCACAAATAATTATTTCAGGTATCAGCCCTAACTTCGTTTTAAAGCCATCTACATGGTTCTTGACTTTAAAAGAAACAATAAATCCCATTTGCAATTAGATTGCCACTAAGCACAGTGGTGCAAAGTTTCCTTCAAGTATTTTCTTCCAGGTGTGCTGCTAAAAATGAGTAAATATGCCAACAGCAGCCAAACAATTACCAACCTGATATATTTGGCCATGAAACATGCACAGAATTTGTTAAGTGCAGAATCTTTGACAGTTCTGACACCTCCTTGTTGTCTTTCATCTTTCTTTATTACCTTTTAAGCTTGGCTAAGAAGACTCTACTCCTGAAGTTACAAAAGCAGCAACAAGGAGTACGGCTTTCATAACTGTTATTCCAAGCTGTCAGAATGTATTACAGATTTTATCTTTTAAATGGGGAGGGTGCCAAGTTAGTCTATTGTGACACAACAATGAAGAGTCATATGACAACTTCAAATGATCTGGGCCCAGGTCATTTGAGGCATTAAGGATCAATGACCAGCACCTTGAATTAGGCCTAGAAATATACAAGAACCATTGTTAATTGGTAAAATCTTGTTTCAACCATCTAGCACACACTGAAGCTACTGAACTGCCTTCAAAGGCAGTCTAATTTACATTGAGGCAAAGTCCACCAACATTCTTTAAATAGTGTCACAGTTGATGTACCAGACTAACCTGGCAAAGGGTACTCCCAGCCCCTCAGTTACCTAAAGAAAGGTGGGAGACTGGAGGGGTTCTCAGCTAGGGCATCAGCTTCCCTTCAGGGGAATTAGCTTAAGCTTGCAAGAGGCTGAGTAATTTTAGGATCATTGGCATCTGTGCATATCAGTAATTACTGAAGAGGACTCCAAGTTTGAGTGAATTCAGAAGCCTCTGGGGGCTTGCCTGATGATCTCTAGCAATGTAACAAAGACCCGACGGCTTTCCCAGGAACTGACAGTGGGATTCCGGACTGGTTGACGGCCTTAATTTTAGGGTGACAAAAACAGTGATTGAATGAGGACAATCCCAAGGTTAGGGAAGTTAGCTGGGAACATGGCGAGGGGTGAGCAGAAACAATCAATAACCCATTTAGCTTTGATTGCAGCATTACTTGGGTTTTACACATCCTTGGGTCTGCGCTATTTTCTCATGGGAAATCCACATGGCATTCCAAAAGTCACTGTGACCTCTTAAGAACATGCTGCCTCCAGATATGAAAATATGGAGACAACACAAGGCATGCAGGATGTACTAATACCACCAGTGCTTCCACTGACTGCAATGGGGTAGTAGTCACATAATGAACAAAGTTCCTCTGTTTGCCAATCCAAAAAGTGTGCAGTTTGCCATGATTGTGAAAGATCACACTCCTTTCAAGCACCCCACAGTTAATACAGCCATATTAACTTTCCTCAATATGTAGCTGTACATACTTTGGTTGGCAAAGGAAAAGTTAATATTAACTTGTTGTCTGTCTTGGAACTGTATTTTTCAGAACAGCCAAAGAGCTGTTCTGACAGTCAAGTTGGATTGCCATCATATGTGACTTTTAAAGTAGAAAAACAGCTTATCCTGTCATCTCACAAATGAATTTTAATATTGGTTTCCAAAAAATGTGTTATTGACAGGCCAGTCCAAAATATATGATGACTGGGATCAGTTCTGGATCTTGTAAGCTCCCTTTAACAAAGGAGGAAGCATTAAGGGAAATGGTGCACATGCATAAGGAACACTGTGTGTGGCCAAATTATATTGAGCTCTGCGAACAATTATTTTACATATCGGACAATCAGCAACTGGTTAATAAATCTCATCCTCCTGATCAAACAGGAAAACATAAATGGAAAGGGCTGCAATCCTAAGGACTATACAGCAGACACAGACATGTGCAAGCTCTTGAAAGTTTTTACTGGAGTCATTCACTCTTGCCTGAACAGGCACACTGACTTTTAAAGTGGAAAAACAGCTTGCTCATCTTGATGCATGACTGACTGCAGTAAACTTTTCAAAATGCTTCCAGCTCACTGAATTTCTCCCGTTCACTTGCAAAGGGTCAGACTGGATGAAATTCTTAGCATGGTTTTTTAGTGCTCCCCCAAGAAGTGAAAAACATCTGTTTGCCATAGCATTTGATTTTCCTCAACAATGTACTCCGTATTCAGTAAAGAAAAATTACAACATAAAAATAATTACATAAAGGCACATCCAGACTGATTTAACAGACCACAAAGTCCCCGATTGTGTCTCTGTTCCTTCCGATTTTACTTTGCACATCTATCAATGTTTTGTTTATCCCAGAATATTTTCTGTCCGCTCCCAGTACAATCAGGGAATTTTTATACCAGCTCCTCAGGTTGGTTTATTTTAACCCAGTATAAAATCAGAAAAGATAAGAACAAAATCTGGGACCTTCTGGTCTTTTCAATCAGTCAGGATGCCCTCCAAGAGATTTTCAATCAAGCAACCGCCCTAGAGAAAAGCAGTTTCAGAAACTGGTTCCCACTCTTCCCCCGGCTAGCCGTTGAGTGGCATTACCTTGCTTGAAACCTCATACTCCACATGCTTGAGAAAGAGGCCTTTCTTCTCAGGGATGAGCTCCACCTGCACCGTGTCTTTGCTCAGCAGCTCCGGCAAGGTGTGAGAAAGAACTAGCGGATTTCCCGGCGGTGTCTGCATCGGAGATTCTTCAGGTTCTTTCAAGTCACTTATCAGAGTCTTTGCCAAGTCTAGGGGAGAAAAAAAATAAGATGCTAGAGAAAATGCTACTGTTAAAACAACCGCTCTGACAACATAAAGTTGTACCTGTGGTACTTGCAGGGAAAGCTAAGTCCAGAAACAGCCAGAACACCACTCCTTCCAAATCAGACGTGCCCACAGTGAAGAGACATGATCTCCTCCCTCCCATTAACTAACATCGGGGACATCTGTATTCACACCTACAAGCTAAAAAAAAAAAACCCTGGCTTCTCTTCTCAATCAGGACAAGTGCCAAAAAATTCTACACTGTGAGCCAACCAAGAGGCCTGTATTTCCTGCAGAGCTTGCTCCCACTAAGACAAGAATCTGAGCGAATCCCTGAGTCGGCATTCTTGGATTCCGGCAACAACAAACTGTAGAAGGAAAGGAACCATTATTTTAACTCTGGTGCAGCTAGAAGCATTCTAAACGGTCGGATGTTTCATTGCATCAAACTGGGACACAGAAAAGCTAGGGCACAAGAGAACGTCAATTAACACAACATCAGAAGTTCCCCACTAATCACATTTAACTACATGAAGACTACTGGTAATCTAACAAAGTCCTACTTTCAACCTCCTCCTCTACTAAATCCACTTCCCACAACATGGGGACAGAAGGGCAATCTATCCCCTTAATTTAAGAGCTATAAACCAGCTTTTCAGTGCCAATATTCTCAAGGCAAGATACAGCAGTTAAATGTCTCAAAGTAATAAACCAATTGAGGAGAAAAGAAGTGGAATAACCCTCAACAGTCATTAAAAAGACAATACAATGGTTGTATTTTCTAAAAACAGACGTCTTTACTGCTTGTCTAGCTCTCTAGTCTGGTGTTTTTCAGTTGGCTGCACAACCTGGGGACTACCAAGAAAAACACCCATTCTACTATGGATATTGAGCACTTCCATTTAGTCTTAAAAGCTTGTTTCCTACTATAGAACATCATGCACCTTGTAACATATTGCTTCGCTATACTGCATATCAACAGAACATCTTACACATTATGCACAGTTCATAATGTTAGCATCTGTGGCTGGCGAAACGTCAGAAAGAAACTCTACTAGAACATGGCCACATAGCCCAAAAAACCCACAAAAACCTATGGATGCCGGCCATGAAAGCCTTCGACTTTACAATTCATAATGCTGTTTCTGAGTGGTAAAATTCAAATATACTGTATAGCCATGCTAGTCTGCAGAATCAGTATGTACAGGGATCTTGTGGCACCTTTGAGAGTAACTGGAAAAAAGAAGTTAGCAGCAAGAGCTTTCATAGACTTAAGTCTACTTCCTCAAATGCATCTGAGGAAGCAGACTGAAATCTATGAAAGCTCATGCTGCCGATGTCTTAAGTTAGTGCTACAAGAACCCTCCACATACTGTTATTTCTGAGGTTACTGTTACTAGTGTCATCCCTAAACTAAAAGTCAGCAACTAACAAACGATGGGCTGGATATGCCTACCTTCGGTCAGCATGAGAAGCAAAAGAAAGATATGGACAAAGAGCATCTATGGTGTTCAGTTTGGGCAACTGGTAGGGAAATAGGAGTGGAGCGAGGCAGCCTTGGCAAACTAGGACTTGGACAGCTGATGGGAAAAGACCACAGGCCTGTTACAGACTGCCAAAATAAAGCTGCTTCGGGTCTCTTTGGAGGTATGCTATTTAAATGATGCATTGGTCCTAAGAGTCTGGAGGTTGCGCCAAAGCCACACTCCATTCCTAAGCACTGGAGTGCAGCTTTTGGTGCAGCTTCCGGATTCTTAGGACCCAAGCATCATTTAAATAGCATACCTCCAAAGAGACCCGAAGCAGCTTTATTTTGGCAGTCTGTAACAGGCCTAACTTAGTGGCCAAGAGAGGAATAAGGCATTGGAGGGAAAGGGCTGCTCAGAATCAATAGATCATGTCTGCCTTCCCTCACCATTGCAGCACAACCCTTGAAAGAAATGCAATCATAGGTTTAGTTCAGGAACTGAGATTCAAGGCTATGTTTTTGCCATTTGTTTGTTTGTTTACACATTTGTTGTTGTGGTACCTTCAGCTTGTCCAGGATCTCTCATCAAACCGCAATTGGTGTCTTAAGGGATAAAACAGCCATTCCTAGGAGCTGAACTCTGTGTTACACTGAAACTAGGATCCCTGAGGCAATGCTCCCAAGAAAATAGGATTTCATGCCACACCACTATTTGAAAGGCAGCTCATTCAAGCCCAAAGGCCAGGTCTAATATTCACCACACAAAGGCAATCCTATCAGTACTATATATTTGTTTTCACCCCAGCCGCTATTTACACACTCTTGACACCACGTTTTTGTAGTTCGCTTCTTCTGTGACATGGTTCCATCTCCTGAGAATACAACCATCCATGCCTTCCAAAAGAAAGTAGAAAGCCAGATCCTGTTGGAAGCTTTTTACACGCAAGGTTGTAAGGAGAAGCTTATTTTAATCATAAGGTGTTTCTGAGAGGCATCAACATTTGACATCCATCCCAACACAGTTAGAAACTATGCAGCCAGAAAAGTCTTGAGAGCAAAGCATTCTCTTAGGGTAAGACTCCAGACAAAACCGCTGGGCAAATCTATCAGCATTCATTTCATACAAATGCTTTCCAAGACATTCCTCATCCTGGAAGGTATCACAAAGTAGAAAACAGACGTCGTAGTAGCAACCGCAATACAGCAAGGGTTCCGACAACAGGAAAAAGAAAATACTAATCGGGAAACACGAGAAGTCCACCAGGAAGAGCGGTCAAGGTTTCACCATTGCTATCTCAAGCCATGACTCTGGAAGGAAGAGGGGACTTCGGATCCAAACAGCGCGGGGAGCCCAGATTTCCCTTTAGCAAAACCAGATGTTTCCCTATCATTCCAGAGCCAAAAATCTGAACACAATAAAAAAGATCATTCATCAGCATTTCCTTTCTTCTCCCCTATCTTACCCTATATAAGAAAAAGAAAACACGCCAAGCATCTAAAAAACCTAAGAGCTAGAAATGGAACGCAGTCTATTGAAGGTCAGTTCCAAAGAAATGAGGGCAACTCACTTCTGACTAAAAACTGCTTTTTATAAAGTTCCGCTTCCTAGAAAAAGAGCTCTTGAAACAACTTAAACTCAAACAACTTCCTACTAAGACCTTCCTAGAATGAAGGGGGGGTTTTTTGTGTGTCCATTGCAGTGTTTTCAAAAATTCCCAATACGTTGGCTCTGCTAGAATTCACCAGAATTTTTTCTTCTGTCGAAGTTTGAATTCAAGACAAAAACCGCTTGACGTGTAGTTTCCCTACGAGCCGCAGACCGTCTTGCTTCTCGAGAGTGTCCCCTCTCGCTCAACGCCAGGAAAATCTCCTTCTCTCTTTCAAAAACAACCTTCAATAAGAAACAGCTGTGTTGCTCGGAATACAGAGTATGTCATTTTTCACGCCACGGGACTCAAAACTGGGACGAACCTTGCTCCGATCCCAGCGGAGTCGTGAATTATTTGGGTGGTCTTCGTTGAGCATTGTTAGTTTCTTCGGTTTCTCTATCCATAAAACAAGGGAAATCTGTATCACAAGATTGCTATGAGGATGGATTTAAAACATCTGCTCAAGTACTGTAGAAACTAAAATTCTATTAACGGTAAGTGCCAATGTGGTCAATTCCAGGTGTTGTGGACTGCAGCTCCCAGCAACCCCAGCTGACATGGCCAATGGTGAGGGCTTACCAAAGACTAAAACATCTGGACAACACAGGTTGGGTGGCAAAAAGCAGAGTATCAGACTGGTACTTGGAAGGCATGGGTTCAAATCCAGCCTCACAGCATGAAGGTCAGAAGGAGATCTCGGAGTATGTAACTGGCAAACCCAGAAACCTTTGGAAGATGCCAAGATACAACGTGTTGCAACACACTTCCTAAAACAGTGGCCCCCAAACTGTGCCCTTTAAGAGATTTTGGACTTAAGCTCCCAGAAGCTTCAGCCACATTGGCCAATAGTCTGGGATTCTGGGAGCTGAAGTCCAAAATCCCTTACAGAGCACAGTGTGGGGACCACTGTCCTAAAAGGACCCAGATATTCCTAGAGAGAATGTATTAATAAAATCCATGGATAAGCAAATCTGCAAAAGTCAAAGCCGCAAAGGTGGAGGGAGGGATGAGTGTACATAGTAAGGGAAGCATTGGCCCTGCTCACTGATCCCAAGGTACCAGATCCTGTCTGCTCTTGGAAGGTAAGCAGGGTCAGCCCTGGGTGGTACTTGGAGGGGAGACCGCTGAGGAATCCCAGGTGCTGTAGGTCTATACTTCAGAGGAAGGAACTGACAAAACCACCTCTGAGTATTGAAAACCCCATGAAATTCATAGGGTCACCATAAACTGGCAAGCAACTTGAAGACACGATGGCCTGTTACAGACTGCCAAAATAAAGCTGCTTCGGGTCTCTTTGGAGGTATGCTACTTAAATGATGCATGGGTCCTAAGAGTCCAGAGGTCGCACCAAAGCCAGACTCCATTCCTAAGCACCAGAGTGCAGCTTTTGGTGCAGCTTCCGGATTCTTAGGATGCATGCATCATTTAAATAGAATACCTCCAAAGAGACCCCAAGCAGCTTTATTTTGGCAGTCTGTAAGAGGCCATACATACACAAATACCCTAAAGGCACCAGACTCTGTCTGATCTTGGAAGCTAAGTAGGCTCAGCCCTGGTTGATCCTTGCAAGGGACACCGCCAAGGAATACTTCAAGGCATGAACACACACAGATATCCTAAAAATACCAGAAAACCCCACAATAGGTTAACCTTAGGGTCACCATGTTTCGGGCACAACTTGAAGGCACACAACAACAACAACAACAACGTGCACGAAATCTCATCTGATGGCATGAACTTGGTTGGATGTTAAGCAGGGTCAGCCGTGGATGGTACTTGGAGGAGAGCCTGCCAACAAATCCCTGTTGCTGTAGGCTCTATTTCAGAGGAAGGAACTGGCAAAGCCTCCTCTAAGAAAACCTTATGAAATGCATGGGGTCACCATAAATTAGTAAGCAACTTGAAGACACATACACACACAAATACCCTAAACAAGGCACCAGATCCTGTCTGATATTGGAAGCTAAGCAGGGTCAGCCCTGGTTAGTCTTTGGAGGGACACCGCCAAGGAATACCAAGTGCTGTACTCTTTATTCCAGAGGAAAGAGCTGGCCAAACCTCTTCTGAGGATTTCATGCCTGAGAAAAAATAAGCAGGGCCAGCCCTGGTTAGTCCTTGGAAGGGAGACCGTCAAGGGACCAGAGAGATCCTCGCCACCAAGGAAGGCAAGATGCAGCAAAAAGTAGGACACTGGAGAAAAAGAAAAATGCAGGACATTCCAAACTCATATCACACCCCAAACCCTCATATCAATATCAATTCATGCTTCCTGGGAATTGCTGTTTAGAGCTCTCTGACAGAGAAGGCTCAATATCTCACAGAACTACACTTCCCAGGATTCCCTAGCACTCAGCAAGGGCAGTTCAAAAAGCACTCTCAGACTGGATCATTTCTGCAGTGCAGACTCAGCCTTGGGTCACACAAACGTCCTAAAACAAAGGTCCCAAACACACTCTACAAAAAGTCCACCTTGCGACTGCTTTGAACTGCCCTGGCTCTAAGGCTAGGGAATTCTGGGAACAGTAGTCCTGTGAGAGATGTAGGTTCTCTGTCAGAGAGGGCTCTGGTACCGCAATAAAGTACAACTCCCAGAATCCCCTTGCATTGAGCCAGGGCAGTTAGAGAGGTTTCAAACTGGATTATTTCTGCAGTGTAGAGTCAGCCTTGGGTCACAACAAATGTCCTAAAGCAGGGGTCCCAAATACACTGTCTAAATAGTCCATCTTGAGACTACTTTTTAAACTGCCCTGAGCTCAGGGGAATCTTGGGAACTGTAGTTTTGTGAGACACGGAGCCTTCTCTCTCTCTCTCTCAGAAGGGCCACCATATAAACTACAACTCCCATGATTCCCTAGCCTTGAGCCAGGGCAGTTCAAGCAGTCTCAAGATGGACTGTTCCTCAGTTGCAGTGTGTGCTTTGGTCCCCTTGATGCTGCCTAGTCTTTTACCTCAGCTCTCAGGCTGCGGCCTAGTCGTGCCATCCGAAGCCTGCGCTCGATTACTGTCCCTTCCCAATCCCTCAGTTGTTACCTGAGGAGGAGGAGGAGGAGGAGGAGGCCCCTGCGCCCGGGACCACCGGCTCCCCGTCCTCCATGGCTCCCTCCTCCTTTCCTTCCTTGCTCGAGAGTCATGTGAGGGAGAGAAGGAGGAGGCGATGGCCGGGTCCCCATGGCGCCCTCCCCTTCTTCTTCCATCCCTCCCTCATGGCTCCCACCCAGCCAGGCCCTCCTCCTCCTCCGCCTTCTTATTATTATGCCTCCCCTGCTTTTGGGAAGGAAAGCCCCAAAAACCATTTTGAGACGGCTTTCACTGCCCTGGCTCAGTGCTAGGGAATCCTGGGAACTGTAGTTTATATGTTGTGGCACCACAAAGCTCTCTGACACAGAAGGCTCCATGTCTCACAGGAACTACAAGCCCCATAATTCCTTAGCACTGAGACAGGGGTCCAAAACCAGACTCTGCAGAGATAGTCCACTTTGAGACTGGTTTAACTGCCCGGGCTCAGTGCTAGGGAATCCTGGGAATTGTAGTTTGTATTGTGGTGCTGGAGAAGAGGACTTAGGATGGTCCCATGGATGGCCAAGAGGACAAACCAATGGGTTCTTGGACAGATCAGGCCAGGGCTCTCCTTGGAAGCAAAGATGGTCATTGAGACTGTTGTACTTTGGCCACATCTTAAGAAGGCATGGATCAATAGAAAAAGCCATAATGCTAGGAAAGGTGGAAGGTGGAAGAAAGAGAGGAAGACCACAGACAAGATGCATAGATTCAATCAGGGTTTATTATGGGCAAGGGCTTATGGCAGGATCAGGGCAAGAACGCAATGGAGGAGATGTCTCATCCTCAGGGTTGCCTGAAAGGCTGCTAACAACAACAACAATCATGGGGTTTTCTTTCCAAGATTTCTTCAGGGTTTGCCATTGTCTTCCTGAGGCTGAGAGCTTGTGACTTGCTCCCAGTCACTCAGTGGGTCTCATGGCCAAGCTGGGAATCGAACCCTGAGCTCAAGCCATAGACCAAATCTCAAACCCACAACATTCGTATGCGAAACTGGCGACTGCTCCTGCGTACAGACACACAAAATGAATACATTCCAATGAAAAGAGATCTAGTTCAGGTTATTCACATGCTAGGCTTTTTACATGTGTGTGATTTCTATAGTCTGAAGATGTACAGCTGAGATACATGTTTGTGAGAACTAGTCCTGTAAAAAGGTGCGCAACACAGCAGCACATACACATTCACTCCCATCCCTTGAATGTTGTGCTTTTTCTTTGAGTCTACTAAGGAAGAAGTACAGCATGGGAGAGGTAGGCAAGCACAACTAGGACTACTGGCCACACTGCAGAATTAATGCAGTTTGACACTGCTTTAACTGTCATGCTCAATTGTATGCATTCCTAAAATTTGTTGTTCATTGTGGCACCACAGCTCTCTGACAGAGAAGGCTAAGTATCATCCCACAAACCTTCCTTATCTCATCCTGCCTCATTCAGCTCTTGGGTACTATCTTTCCAGGCAGCCTTTCTCTTAGTGATATGTTTTAACAGCTTAATTCTGTAGTTTATGGTCGCTTATGGTTTGCATTTTAATTCTAGCACTCTCAATAATAATCATCATCATCATCATCATCATCATCTTATTTATACCCTGCATTTCTGTTGCCAAACAATCAAAGCGGCTAAATAATAAATTATAGTGGATTGCTCTGAGTCTGATTCTGGGAAATAAGGCTGTAACTAGTAACTAAATACAAATGGTTTTCTAAAACTAGATTGTCATCAGGGCCTGGACTGTACTAGTTTTTAAACTGTAATTTCTCATGATAGGAAAGCCAGTATGGTAAATTATTCTGAGCGCCAGACTAAGGCTCTAGAGTCCAGTTCAAATCCCCATTTGGCCATAGAAACCCATTGGATGACCCTAAGCAAGTCACACTCTCTCAGCTTCAGAGGAAGGCAATGGCAATCTACCACACCCCAAAATATGGATCATCTTAGGACCACAATAAGTGGCAAACAACTCAAAGGCACACAGCAACAAATTTCTTGCAAGACAATAAACATTGTCTTAGAGTACAAAAGTCTACCTCGGGATAAAATATGCAAACAATTGCATTAGTATAGAACCCAAGGTTCAGAGACTTATGAAATAGGAACACCCTCGAGGGGAGAAATTTAATATAAAGCTTGTCCAGGGAGAGACATAGGATGCATGTTTCTGAGAGGCCAGGAAGGCTTTGTTGTAATAAGGATCGCACATAAAAACCCTATCGGAGATGAACGCTGGAGAGACAAATGGCCCAATTCTCTTCAAAGGCCAACGCTGAATTGTACCATAATGAGGTTTGCGCTCTCAGCATAACACTTACAGGGCCGCATTGATAGATATTGCAATGAAGTACTTCAGACTGACACCCTGCATTCGTGAATCGGGTTTCATTCCTCGCGGCTCGAAATCTAATTTCCCTGCCAGACTGAAAGTTCAGCATCCCGTTATGTGTGTAATCTTAACCGAATCCAAAGATAACATGTTTGGCATTTCTGCTCTCGGATGCTTTATCTACATTCATATTTATTTTGCCACTTGTGTATTTCAGTGGTACTTTAGTCTGCTTCTCATCCGTTTGTTCAACATTTCACAATGACCTTAACAATCAATATTTCCAACACGATTTTGGTTGTTGACTCCACAGGGACCCAATATATTCCCGTGTGCCTCTGCAAGCGGGATGTACAATGATACACATTTAAACGCATATAGGAAGATTTTGTTTGGAACGGCGCACACAAATCTCTCTCTGTGTGTGATATTAATGGAGTGGAGGGAATTAAACTACATTAAAATACTTGTGGCACAGCACAGAATAATGGTTGCAGCGCAGGATGGGGAGCAGGGAGTCCCAGGTTCAAATCAGCTGTCGGTCCTGAGACTCAGCAGATGGTCTTGATGTCCGACAGACACTGACCATAGAACTGCAATGGAGAAGGAGCTACAAAGGCCTAGTATAGTGTTCTCTCTAGGAATCTCTAGGTCTTTCAGGGCCACTTTTGGTTAAAGTTGGCCATAGAGTTGCACTGGAGGACCTAGAAATTCCTAGAGAGAACATAATAATAATCAAATCCGCAAATATTGGTTATAATTATAGTGTACGCATGAGCATATTTTCTTTGAATTTCCTGAATGCCTTTTACTGCTTTGTGCTCTCTTTAGTCTTTACAAACTAAATTCCCTTTCCTGAGCCAGTATAATATAATATATAATGTTTTATATATGTGTGTGTGTGCACGTATGCATATATATGTGTATATGTATGTTTATATACAGACATATCATATTTAATATATATATTAAACTGTCTTATTAAAAATAATAATTGTAAGCCGCTCTGAGAGCCATGGGCTGAAGGGTGGGGTATAAATAATGCAAATAATAATAATAATAATAATAATAATTAATATAATATATATTTGTGTGTGTATATATATATATACACACACACACATATAATATATTTACTAACATAATATATTATGTGTGTATATACATATATATAATATATTTACTAATATAATACTGTATATTATGTGTGTGTATATATACATATATATTTAATAATATAATATTAATAAACATAATACTATATATAATATATATATTGTGTGTATATGTAAATATATATATATATAATATATTTAATAATATAATATACTATGTATATATATATACTAATATATTATGTGTGTATATATATATATTTAATAATATAATATACTGTATATATATATATATATATATACATATATACTAATATATTATGTGTATATATATATATTTAATAATATATTATGTATATATATTTACTATTATAATATGTGTGTATATATACATATAAAATATATTTAATATTGTTATATATATATTGTGTGTATATATATATATATATATATATATAATATTTAATAATGTGATATATTGTGTGTGTATGTACATATATGTATAATATATTTAAAAATGTAATATATTATGTGTGTGTGTGTGTTATATATATACATTCATTTCCATTCATTTTCTCTACCTTAAAAAACAAACAATCATGTGAACAGCAGCAGCAGCAGCAAGAAGCTTCTGTGGCAGCACTAGGGCTGCTTGGCTCCTTCCACTTCATCTTGCCATAAGCACCTATTTTTTTAATAAAGAGAAACCTAACTGGGGTGATAGAGTCTCCTTCCTTGGAGGTCTTTAAACAGAGGCTGGATGGCCATCTGTCAGGGATGCTTTGATTTGGATTTCCTGCATGGCAGAAGAAGGGGGTTGGACTAAATCAGGGCCCTTGCGGTCTCTTCCAACTCTATGAATATTTAACTTCATTCGGGAGACCCAAGTCCAATCGCCCGACTTCGGAGGCTCCAAGGCTGTCAGAGCCACTCCTAACTAAGAGCCTTAGAGCCCTGCCCCCCTCCGCCAGACTTGGTACGGCCCACATTCCCATTAGGTCACCTGAACGGACTGTTCCATTTTGGCCCCTCGAGGGGGGAGAGCTCCTTTTACCTCGATTATTTCACACCCTAGAATTAAAAATACACACTTAAATAAAATTAACTAATTAATTAATTAACGTCGTTCGTTTAAAATGTTTACCTCTCAAATTTACAGCTGATTAACATATATAAAAATAAACGCTCCTCCTGAGGCGTTTCAAGCGAGCCGTGTGCCGCCATCTTGGGTTAAACCAGCGGTCGGCAAACTGTGCCCTTTTGGACTTCATCTCCCAGAAGCCTCAGCCACGTTGGCCAATAGCGTGGGATTATGGGAGCTGAAGTCCAAAATTCCCTAGTAGAGCGCAGCGTGGGGTTAAACCAAAGGAAGGCTGAAATGGAGGGGGGGCTAAAACTAAAAACGTCGCCTTTTGCGGACAAGAAATGCTAAAATACCAACGAAACGCGCATTAATATAATTATTTAGTCTTAAAATAAAATTAATCAATAAATTCTTTATCTCAGTACGAAGGTAAATTTTATTTTAAAAAATAAAGTTTTATTATCCCCCTATTCCTGTTTTTGGTTGGAGCCACTCCTGCGAGGCTTTCATGTTGGGGGCCCAAATCTCGCGAGAGTCCCTGATGCGCGCCCAAACCTCGCGAGAGCCGCTGTCCACGCGCGCACATGGCCCGGCAATAGGGAGCCTCCCCGTCGTCCCTTCCGAACCCGAAGCGTGGGTCTCCCCCTTCCCCCTCCTTCCGGTCCTTGGCTCCTTCTTCTTCCGGTCCTCCTTTTTTCTCCCGGTTGTGAGGCGAGCGGGAAGGCCGCGCGGCCCGCCCTCGAGCGCCTCTTTTCCCATGCAGGAGGCCCAGGAGGAGGAGAGCCTGGCCACAGTCGCCGCCCCAGGAGCAGAGAAGGCCGCGGAGGGGGGCGGCTGTCAGGAGGAGGAGGCCGAGGCCGAGAAGCCGGAGAGGCCTCCCAACGAAGAGCCGGAGGCAAAGAAGGCCGAGGCCCCGAAGGAGGAGAAGATAAAAGAGGAGGAGAAGGAGGCAAAGGAGGAAGAAGAAGAGGGAGCCGAAGAAGAGGGGCCTCAGCAGGAACAGCTCTCCTCCTCAGCCCCCCTTCAGGTATTTATAGCCATAGTATATGGAGAAGGTTAGATCCTTCCATATCATGGATTTGATTGATAGGTCCTCTCTAGGAATCTCAAGGTCCTCCAGCGCAACTCTATGGTCAACCTTAACTAAAGTTGCACTTTACTAGGCCTTTGTAGCTCCTCCAGTGCAGCTCTATGGTCAGTGTCTGTCGGAGGTTGACCATAGAGTTGCCCTGGAGGACCTAGAGATTCCTAGAGAGGACACTCTACTCGGCCTTTGTAGCTCCTTCTCTGGCTCAGTTCTATGGTCAGTGTCTGTAGGACATTGGCTACAGAGTTGCGCTGAAGAGATCCCTAGAAAGGCCTCCTCCTCTCAGCTAAAAACATGGAGTCTGTGTTATATGTGGTTTTTCCATGTTCGCGGGGGACTAGTGTCCCTAACCCCATCGAATACAGAGGGACAAGCGCACTGCGATGTATTGAGGTTGTTAGGACTGATGGCATTTGGGGCGCGTCGAACCCTCTTTCGGAACGTAAAACGGTTTGGAAGCAGTTCCCGCCTCAATCAAGACTCCAGTCCCTAAATGAGTAAACAAACAAATAAACCTTCGTTAATATCACACTTCTCTGCCACAGGGACAATCAAAGCGGCTTACAATTAAGATCCAGTACAATCTAAAACGTAATAGCACAATCTACCCTCCCTACCCCCCCCCCCCCAAAACAGCAATTAAACACATGATTAATTAAAACAATCCATTGGCTAGATACTGAGTACCTTTTATTTATTTCTTCCTGCCTATCTCCACAGGAGCCGCCATCGCCGCCTCAGGAGCCTCAGCTGTCGCCGCTTCGACAGCCGCCATCGCCGCCTCAGGAGCCTCCAAGTCCCCCAGTCTCTGAAGGGGAGCCGCCTCCGCCGCCTTCAGGGCCAGAGGAAGCTCCCAGTTTGAAGAAAGAATTAGAGAAGGAAGAGGAGAAAGAAGAGGAGGAGCAAGAGGAAGAAAAGGAAGCTCCTGAGGAGAAAGAGGAGGCAGGACAGGAGCCTCCGCCGTCTCCACCTCGAAAGGAGGAAGAAGAAGAGGAGGAGGAAGAGGAGAAGAAGAAGGAGACAGAGATCCTCAAAGAGGAGGAGAAGGAGGAGAAAGAGAGCCAGGAGCCTCCTCTGCCCACTGAGGATGGGGAGCAGCCCAAGGAGGGAGAGGAGGAGGAAGAGGAGGAGGATGAGATCTCCTTCAGCGACTCTGAGAGCTTCGTGGATGACATCGAGGACGAAGGTTGGTGGAGGAAGGCTTGGCTTTCCAGAGGGGACACCTGCTGCTTCATAGAGACGGCTTTCATGGCTGGCATCCATCGTTTTTTGTGGGGTTTGGGGGCTATGTGGCCATGTTCTAGAGGAGTATATTCCTGATGTTTCACCAGCATCTCTGGCTGGCGTCGTCAGAGAATGCTGACATGGAAGAGAGTGGGGTATATACATACATACATATACTGTGTGACCCTGGGTTCAGAGGACTGAGGATTTGTGTCCATTAAATTATGTCTGTTTGTGTCAGTCAGGGGTTTTCCCAGCAGACAATGGATTTCTAATTAAACAGACACGAATCCTATGCAAAGTCGAAGGCTTTCATGACCGGCAACCATAGTTTTTTGTGCTTTTGGGGGGCTATGTGGCCATGTTCTAGAAGAGTATGTTCCTGACAGCAGCTGTGGCTGTTTCTCTGAAGATGCCAGCCACAGATGCTTGTGAAATGTCAGGAATAAATTCTTCTAGAACATGGCCACAGAGACTGAAAAAAACCCACAAAAGTCTTTGCTTCATAGAGTTTGGAGAGATCTCAAGGGCCACCCAATTCAACTGTCTTCTGCCATGCAGGAACTCACAATCCAAAGTATCAGGGCAGGCGATTGGTGGTGATAAGGTTGCGAGTTCAGGACCAGCCATGGGGGGAGGGGGTTCCAAGCTCGACTCAGCTTTGCATCCTTCTGTATGCCACTAAAGTGAGTCCCCAGCTTGTTGGGGACAATTGCTTTAGAGATTGTAAACCATCTAGAGACTGCTTAGTTTAGAATGAAGCGGTGTATAAATGAAGCTGCTATTTGTATTACTGCTCCTTGCCCTACTCTGGAGTAACACACACTACAGAAATAGTCCAGTTTGAGACCACTTTAACTGCCTTGGTTCAATGCTAGGGAATTCTGGGAACTGTCATTTTGTGAGACATTTAGCCTTCTCTTGTCAGAGAGCCCTGGTGCCACAATAAACTACAATTCCCAGGATTCCCTAGCACTGAGCCTGGGCAGTTAAAGCCGCCTCACACTGGATTCTTTCTGCATTGTGTTCTGGACCAGAGTTTTATATTTTCTCTGCTGGACTGTTCTCAGTTATTTTAACCATGGCAGAGAACAAAAGGACTCCAGTTGTCGGGACTGTGCCTTCTTCATGTTCCTGAATCTGATCGGTTGAGTTCACTGGAATAACAAGCTTCTATTTGAGCAGTTATAATAGTGGCAGGGACCTGTTTAAATACATAAGCCAAAGGAAGCCTCCATCTTCCTATAAGCTTTACAATATTTAACAGATACATTGTGTTACCATACTACAGATAATATTTGTGTTATGAGAAAGAATTGGTTCCATATTTAGATATAACATGCAAAAAGTTTCGCTCGGTGAATACTTATTTGTTTGTATTTAGAGATTGCTATTTGTAAAGACCTTGGAAACAATTTGAAGGGTTACAGTTGTTCTGTCAGTCAGTTTTGAGGAAGGAACAGATACATTTTGTGAAAGGGAATGAAACTATGCTTTTGCCTTGAGATTCTTCTGCGTTGGACTGAACAAACCAGGAAAACTTGTTGAGCTGCTATGATTAAAGACTTTGAACATAGCATGCTGACTAATTATAATGATGCTACAATACTCATCAAAGCAATCAACACAGAGGCAGGGTGGGAAGCATGTACCTTTCCCACATGCTGTTGGGTTGCAGCTTCCATTACCTCTCTAGTTGGATATACAGTAGTGATGGAAATTACACTGCAGTGATGTATTCACACCAAGCATTTCCCTTACCCTGATACCCAGGTTTGCTGGAAAGATAGGATGACTTGATGGATAATTATTAGAAAAGTATATAAGAAATTATTTGGCATGTTCAGTTTTATATTGTGCTTAAAATAAGTTAATTTACATGGTAATGTAAAGAAGGTTGATTCCAGGATATAGTTCAGACCATTCCCTTCTGCTGCTGTGTCTGATGGTCAATTAATCTAAAGTATAGCAGTTGGCTGACTGTGTCTTTTAAATAGCAGCAATAGTGGGCTTGGATGTCCTTATCCTACACAGCTTCTGTATGCCAATTTCTCCTTATCTTATCTTCCACAGAATTACTTGAAGATATTCTCCAAGAACGTCCGCAGGAGGCAGATGGGATCGATTCAGTGATTGTAGTGGATAATATCCCCCAGGTTGGGCCAGACCGTCTTGAGAAGCTGAAGAATGTTATCCATAAGATTTTCTCAAAGTTTGGGACAATTACCAATGAATTTTGCCCAGAAGCTGACGGTCAGACTAAAGGGTGAGTATTTGAGCATAAGGCTTGCAGCTTTTACTTGGGTGGGTGGGATGTGAGAGCTGGACAATGAAGAAAGCATAGAGGAAGAAAATCAACTCATTTGGGATGTGGGGCTGAAGAATAGTGCTGAGGGTACCATGGACAGCCAGAAAGACAAACGAATGGATCTCTTAGCACAGATCAAGCCTTGAACTGCCCCTGGAAGCCAAGATGGTGAAACTGAGGATGTCATACTTTGGCCATATAATGAGAAGGCATTACACATTAGAAAAGACAATGTTGCTAGGAAATGTAGAAGGTAACAGAAAGAGAAGAAGACCGTATGCCAAATGGGTAGACTCCGTCAGGAGGCCACAGGCCTTAATTTTCAGGACCTAAGCAGAGCAGTGGAGGATAGAGGATCTTGGAGATGTCTCAAACGTGGGGTCGCCATGAGTCGGAGTCGACTCAAGAGCAGCTAACAACAATAAAGGTGGGTAATACACTCCTGGAATGCTTAGGATTGTGATTCCAAGCAGCTGAAGAGACATAGGTTTTTTGTGGCTATGTGGCCATGTTGTGGAAAAGTGTATTCCTGACATTTCGCCTGCATCTGTGGCTGGCATCTTCACAGAAACCAAAGAGACCTCAGTCTTAGAGCTTTGGTGGGAGCTGGGGTTGCCAAGCACTTCTGCAGCTTCAAAGTTGGGACAAAGGCTGATTTCTTGTCACACTCATCATGGCTCACACCATGACAACTGAAAATGCCAGAGCCTATGCCCATGAGGAAATTATGAGTTTTTATTGGAGAACAGCACTAAAATTTCACTTGAACAATAAAGTGTTATTAGTATGGAAAACAGCAGGATCTACATGATAAAAAGTTCTCATAAAGGCACAGCCAAGTAAGAACTTGTTCTGTGGTAATAATACTAGGTTTTTGTTGATTAAATATGAGCATAAATCTGCTTCTGAAATTCAATTCTTGAAACAAGCAGAGATGAGGTTCCATTGAGACAGCTAACCTGCCTGTAGTCAGTGAGTCAAGGGCTTATTGAGGAATGGACTCCTTCCAGCTTATCACCGATAGCCTGCCCTTTCTTATCAGACCAAGAACTGTAGAGCTTGTTTCCTTCTCCTTCCCATATGTTAACTGTTCAGTTTCCTGATAAAATTTATACGGTTCATTCCGGTATCTTTAAACAGGCCTCACATTTTCATTCCATCCTATTTAGTCCTTTTTTTTATATATCTCTGTTTCTTGCCTGGGTGGAGTGTATGTGGCAAGCATGTGGCACGTCAGGTTTGTGTCTTAGCTTTTTCAGATACGGTACGGATTGAACCCAAGACGCCTTGGTGCTGCTCTTGAAAGGGTGCTCAATGTATGTGGAGGAAGGGTCTTGCCAAAAGCTGGCTACCAGCCCAGCTTTTGTTCATTGTTCAGAGTCATATGACATTTACTCAGTTATATAAACAAGGCTGGAAGCTGATTTTGGCCAAAAGGAAGAGGAGATCGGAGATGATTGGTCTTAAATTATATCCAGTAGAAAAACAGCTGGTGTCACTGCTAAGAGTTTGCTCAGTTCAGAGTGTTTAGCCCCTTCATTCAATACACCATCTCTAGGTACAGTATGATCCTAAATAAAGTTATTGGTATTAAGTAAATTTACTTTTCTGCAGATATATTTTCTTGGAATACACGTCTCCAATACATGCTTTGGATGCTGTTAAAAATACAGATGGCTATAGGCTGGATAAGCAACACATTTTCAGGGTGAACCTTTTCACTGACTTTGACAAGTGAGTACAATTTTGGATGCATTCTTCCCTAGGAACACAAGTGTGAGTTTTGTTAATAGAGATATGTGCAACTAATTTAATCACTCTTTCAGATATATGACAATCAGTGATGAATGGGAAATTCCAGAAAAACAGCCATTTAAAGACCTGGTAAGTATCCAAAAACATGTTGGGAATGTAAACCTTTCTTGTAAACCCCTCTGCTGAACATATAAGATGTTTAGGACTATGTAAAGCATTCCTTGATTCCTTTCTTAGGATTATCTCAAAGCCTAATATATTAATTTTAATAGTGTTCTTATAGAGTGGGTTGAAATGATGTGAATGGCAGGTGCTTGTAAGAATTTCAAGCATCATAGGTCTCATTTTTATAGAGTCCCCCCCCCCACCTAGTTCTGTAAATTTGATGGCAAAATGATAAAGAATAGATCACTGTTGCAATGAAAAAATCTTTTCAAGCTGTCATAGAGAACCACAATATGTCCATGTAATGGTAATTAACATTCCCTGTATATCAAGTGATGGGAGAATGTAGTGAACCGTGTCACTCTCTGTTGTGTCTTAGAGGTTTTGGATACCCACAAAAGTCATCTGAATTTTATCACCACCGAGACTTAAAAGTCATATTGAAAAATTAGAAGTTCACTGTTGCACAGAAAGATGCTTGTGGAAAACTTACATTTATTTTCTATAGGTACATATGTGGATAATAGGAAGGAAAGGAAAGAGTTTGCAATATTGCACATGTTTTTTCATAGCTAATTCTTGTTTTGTAATGTTTTTTTCCTTTTATTCTTTCCCAGGGGAATTTGCGCTACTGGTTGGAGGATCCAGATTGTAGAGATCAGTACAGTGTGATCTTTGAATCTGGAGATAGGACCTCTATATACTGGAATGATGTTAAGGATCCTGTTACAATTGAGGAGCGGACTGTGAGTGTCTCTTGGAAGTTTCTCTGCATAGGCAACAGTTTGCTTAATACCTGTAGAAAGTGAAAATCAGATTTGCAATGAGGCCGAAATATTCAGTGTACGGTTCAGGAAACACAGTAATTGTTGAGAATATACTGATGTATAACATCAGGTAGATGGTTCTGCCAGTGAAAGAATCCCATGTTCTTAATATTTACAACAACATTCTCAAATTGATATTTTTAATATATCGGTTTTCCTGTGAGATATGATAAATATATGCTGTATGTTTTCCCACTCGCACAGCGATGGACAGAAACGTATGTACGCTGGTCTCCAAAGGGTACCTATCTGGCTACATTCCATCAGAGGGGCATTGCTCTCTGGGGAGGAGAGAAATTCAAACAGATTCAGAAGTTCGGCCATGAAGGGGTGCAACTCATTGACTTCTCACCTTGTGAAAGGTAATCCTAAAAATACAGCAAGGGTCCTGTGGCACCTGAAGACTTTAAATACATGGAGGGAGGTGGTAAACAGGCCAGAAGGAGTTGAAAGCAGATAATTACCATGATAATACTCATTAATAAGATGAACCAGGTGTGGGAAATGTATGGCCCGCCATCAGCCCTAGACAGCCCAACCAGTCATGAAGGGTAATGGAGTTGCCGTCCTACAACATTTGAAGGGTCCTCATCCCTATGCTAAAGAAACATGATAGGACAAGATAGGCCATGTTTTTCGAGGCTTTACCATTCACCCACTCCAGTATTGTCCCTTGCCTGCTTTTCTGTATTGCATACTTTGCAGGGCACAGTGTGAAGCTGATACTTTGGACTGCTGCCCAGGCAGTTGTAAACAGCTATTTTGAAAACTGGCCAGTGTGGTCTTAATTTAATTTTCTGACTTGGCCAATTGAACAGTCCCTGAATGGGATGCCTGTCTTTTCCTGAGTCATGCTGACAACAAGAATGATCTCTTGGCTGCTGGACACAGCCTCCTGCAGACATCAGTATCACACTTCCAAAAACTCATGGAGCCAGCCTGGTAAAGCACAAAATACGCATTTTGATGAAAAACCTGCTTGACTCTGGATGATACAAAAGATGTGCTTGCTGTCTTTCAAGGTTATAAACTTAGACTAGGGATTGCAGTTTTCAGGCAAACTTTGGTTTGAAAGGACACAGATTTTACATCTTGAAAGGGGATTGCAATTTTTATGCTGCTATAATGGATATTTATTTATTTATTGGTGAAGGTACCTAGTAACATTCAGCCCTCTAATGGACACACAGGATGACCCTCAAGCGATCATTATTTGGGACATCTTAACTGGGCAGAAGAAACGAGGATTCCATTGTGAAAGTTCAGCACACTGGCCCATTTTTAAGTAAGTTGTGCAGATGACAGAAAAACAGCTTTGTTTATGTATAATATTGTTGTAGGGAAGGAAATCAAATCCGACTTCTTGAAATTCTTTCTATTTAGGTGGAGTCACGATGGAAAATTCTTTGCTCGAATGATATCTGACACACTTAGCATCTATGAAACGCCTGTAAGTCAATTCATTTTACTCCTTGCTCTTTCTCTTCCCTTTTGACTTAATAGAGTGGATTCTGTGAAGTGATGTTCACAACTAAGCTGTGCTTAAAGTAAAATACTTGCTTGTTAATTAGAAATATTCGCACTAGTTAATCCCAAACCTTAAATAGGATGATGGTAGAACTCCAAGACATAGACATGTTAGTCTGGGAAATCAGCATGAAAGGGATCTTGTGACACCTTTGAGACTAACTGAAAGAAAGAAGCTGGTAGCATGAGCTTTTGTAGACCTTAGTAGACTTAAGTCTAAGAAAGCTCAAGATACCAGCTACTTCAGTGGTTCCCAACCTGGGGGTCAGGACCCCTTTGGGGGTCGAATGACCCTTTCACAGGGGTTGCCTAAGACCATCCAAAAACACGTATTTGCATATAGCTATGAAAATAATTTTATGGCTGGGGGTCACCACAACATGAGGAACTATATTAAAGGGTCGCGGCATTAGGAAAGTTGAGAACCACTGAGCTACTTTCTTTCAGTTAGTCTCAGGGGTGCTACAAGATCCCTTTCCATAATTAAATAGCATGAGGATGTGTGTAAACAGAATATGGGAGTTGCAACAATATGAATGAATAAATATAAATGATCACAGTGGCTTGTACACTTTCACAAAAGCATGTTCTAGATAGGGCTCAGTGGTTTGTAAAAAATAATTTTGTTAATATCTTCTGTTGCAGTCCATGGGTCTGTTGGACAAGAAAAGTTTGAAAATTGCAGGAATCAAGTGAGTATTGTTCACTTTTGATTCTCGTTATGTACCTGATTTCCATTCATCTAGAATAGAAGTGGCTCCTTCTCCTTTTCTGAAGTCTGAGGAATAGGCTGTGGAATCTACTCTGTGCCATTTTTTAAATTTGCATCTTAAAACCTCCAAATTGTAGCATCTGTCTTTTATTTATTGTCCTTCAGAGACTTCTCCTGGTCTCCAGGTGGCAACATAATTGCCTTTTGGGTGCCTGAGGACAAAGATATCCCAGCAAGGGTGACGCTGATGCAGCTGCCTTCCAGACAAGAAATCAGAGTGCGCAACTTGTTCAATGTGGTGGACTGCAAGCTGCATTGGCAGAAGAATGGGGATTATCTCTGTGTGAAAGTTGACAGAACCCCAAAGGGCACACAGGTACTGAGCTCTTTTGCATACTCTTGGGTGACACTTGGGAAATTCTTGGGTGTTGCAATCCGGTTCTTCACGATACATTCTCTACAAGCCTCAGTCCTGAAAGGGTTTGAGAGGCCTTCTGTTACTCTGCTTCACAAATAACAGATGCCTTGTCTAGCACTTTGCAGTTCCATCTTGTCTCTGTAGTGGAAAATAAACGCTGGTAGTATATCTTCCTCTAGAGTAGGAATAGGCACATATAGAGGGTCTAAGGGTTGCATCTGCCCCATTTTGAGCTCCTTGGACATCTCCCCCCAAATTCAACTGAAATTCTGATTACTTCTAAATGTAAATGTTACAGGACCAGGATATCCCCATTCACTTCTTTTTGTGTCATGTCATTTTTAGATAGGGAACTGTTGAACAGTGTGTAAGCCACTCTGTCAGAAGAATGCTTTATAAATACTCTGAATGAATTATAGTTTCTACTATTTGACATTTAGGTTTTTGGAGGAGATGGGAATGGTGATTAATGGAGAACTATTCCTACTAGTGGCCTTTCGGGATGATATTCTGCATTTTTATCACAAAACAGTTGCTAACGCAGGAGTGTCAGACGTGCAGAGCAAAAACGTCCTATTTTGGTCCTCATAATGCCTGTCCCTGTATGGAGTGAGATTCTAGCCACATGATCACTTAAATGTTTTCACTTAATATTAAGCAACTTTTAGATAGATTGTGTGTATGTATTTCCTCTCCAGGGTGTAGTGACCAACTTTGAAATCTTCCGCATGAGAGAGAAGCAAGTTCCAGTTGATGTGGTAGAAATGAAAGGTAAAGGATGCATTACACATAGATCCCAAGTGATAGTACTGGACTTTTACTTACCCCATTTCCCCCATTAAGCATAATCCTCTCCTTACACATGCACACACCTTATTTTAGATCTTAAAAGCTCTTTTTCAGAAACGAGCAATCTTGTTAGGTCCTAAAACTTGCTGGTATTTTTATGTGAGCAAAAATATGTTTAAATAGGAAATCATGCTTCCCAAATGACTTTGGATGCACAGTTTTCCATGAGGGGACAGGAGTGCATTTTGCTCACTCTTAGGGCTTTGTATGTCAGGTTCACTGCCATGAATTGTAAAGCTGTTGATAAACTCTCCAATTTTCCCATTTCCACATACAAAAACAAATATCCCTTCGTATATAACTTTATCAGCCTCACAAGGTCTTCCTTTCTTGCAGAAAGCATCATTGCCTTTGCTTGGGAGCCAAATGGAAGCAAGTTTGCTGTGCTACATGGGGAGACACCACGAATATCCTGTTCTTTCTACCATGTGAAGAACAATGGGAAGATAGAGCTTATTAGTAAGTGGACTTGCCATTAAAAGGCTGTTGCTGTTGTGTGTCTTCAATTCATTTGTGACTTCTGGCAACCATTAGGCAAACCTATCACAGGGTATTCTGGGTCCAAGAGAGTGTGACTTGCCCATGGTCACCCAGTGGGAGCTAAACGTTAATGCTAAGGCTTCTTATATAATGAGGTTGTCTTGCCTAGGTATCTCAGCTGTTTAAATCTCAGGGAGCAAAATCAGGCATGAAGATAACTTTTGGATTACTCGGATTGGTGTGGCTTTGTTCCTAGATATATTAACTTTAAACAAGAAAGAGATTATATCATAGTATTGTGTTTTAATTGTTTTCCCTGCTCAGAAATCTTTGACAAGCAGCAGGCAAACACGATATTCTGGAGTCCTCAAGGACAGTTTGTGGTGTTGGCTGGTCTCAGGAGGTGAGTACTATATCTTGAGAAATTTAAGGAGGTATCTTGGTTGCAAATTCAAACTGGTTATTTTCTTTGGGTTGTCAGTATTTTGCTATTGTATTCTTGTAGGCTACTATTCTTGTTCATGCTCATAGTAGATATAGAAATTGTTTTCAAAAAATGGGAGTTCAATAAATGATTTTCCATATACAACTTTCTAGCACAGAGATCACTTTTGCCTCCTCACTTGTACTCAGATCTCAAAGAAGTCTTAAGTACATATGCTTCATAGTTTTAAAAGGTGTGCATGTCTGTGTTTATAATATATATAAAATAAATTCCTTCCTTTCTCTGTGCAGCATGAATGGTGCCTTAGCATTTGTGGATACATCTGACTGCACCATGATGAACATTGCTGAGCATTACACCGCTTCAGATGTTGAGTGGGATCCAACAGGTCGCTATGTGGTGACCTCTGTTTCTTGGTGGAGTCACAAGGTATTCTGAAAGCTTTTTCATATGTTCTCCAACTTGCATTTTAAATGGTTGAGCTGCATTTGTATCAGTTTGGATAGCCTTTATATTTGAGCCCCTATTGGGTCCATAACTAAAAATACTGCTCATTGTTTCCATTTGCCATTTTCATTCCTAATGCCCTCAGAGAAATGTATAGCTCCTGCCCTTGCTAGAAAGCAAAAGTGATGTAAAAATCAATATGTGTGCTTACCTTTTGCAAACCCAATGTTTTTGAAGAATCCCTTCTTTAAGTATCTGGTGGTATAATGAAAATGTGTTTCTTAGCACTGTACGTTCATTAGGGTCCATAGTCCCTGAGGAAGGATGTGATTTCATGGTACTCTTGTCTGCTGTGTTTAGACATTGTTTCATATTGTAATACTGCAGTAGGGTGGATGGATGCTCTGGCTTCAGGTCTGTGTTCTGGCTGCCACAGTGCTGTAGCATGTATGTTGTAACTCAATTGAAATGTCTTTCTAGGTGGACAATGCCTACTGGCTGTGGACTTTCCAGGGTCGCCTCCTCCAGAAGAATAACAAAGACCGATTCTGCCAGTTATTGTGGAGACCCAGACCACCTACTTTGCTCACCCAAGATCAAATAAAGGTGTTGTCTCCTTTATAGTGTGACGCTTGGTGTAATGTGTTGCTACTTGTGTTTTTTAAAAGGTAGATCTCACTGTAGAGGGAGGGAAGCTCATGCATTTTGATAACAATTGCGTAAAATTGTCCCTTTATACTTCACTTACTGGCATGAAGAGTGCACTGGGTTACAGAAACCTAAAGGAGGTCTAGAAAATTTAGGGAATGTTTGTAGGACTGTAAAACCTGTAAAAATAAGAGTTTTTAAGGTCTGAAGGATTGTTGTAGCACAGATTACAGAGCGTTTGAAAACCACCTACAATCATCTTACTTTATTAACAACAATAAATTTGACATGCTTATTATCTGTTTTTCCTGTTTCTAGCAAATCAAGAAAGATCTGAAGAGATACTCGAAAATATTTGAACAGAAGGATCGTCTCAGCCAATCTAAAGCCTCAAAGGTAAACTGCTTCTGGGATATGAATGAAAAATTAATTTGATCAATGTTAAGCTTTTTGTTAAGCAGTTAGTGCTACCACCAACAACTATTAATAACTCCAGTGTATCTGTTCTAAGCACAGGCTCATCTTCCCAGATCTAGAACTCTGAGATTTATTCTCCGAAGAGTTATGTCAGAAAAAGTGGGCAGAAGGGAGTTGTGGGAGAGAGAGCAGTCTTTTTAAAAGACACTCAGTAAATGGGAAATCATTGTTTCTTTAGGCAGAAATAGAAGTTGTAGCACAACTTATGTTGTCGTTGTTTTTGAGGGGGGGGGCGGGGGGAATTCCTGGTACTATAGTTGAGAACTACAGCCTTGTAAGATATACCTTTTTCCAAATAACTGTTGGAGAAATGTTTAAGTGCAATTGATGGTGGGTGCTAACAGTAGTCTCCTTTTTTTTGTAGGAATTGGTAGATAGAAGACGAACAATGATGGAAGAGTTCAAGAAATATCGCAAGATGGCACAGGAGCTGTACATGGAACAGAGGAATGAGCGGCTGGAACTCAGAGGAGGTAACTAGGCAGGAGCATTTGGGAAACATTGCTAGGTTTAGGCTGTAATCCGGCGTGTGCTTACTTGAGAGTAAGTCCGCTTGAACTCAGTGGGACATACTTTTGAGTTAAATATGTTTAGGATTGTACTGTTTCTCTCCCTCCTCCCAATGTATTATAATTTGTTTGCTCTTTAAGGTGGGTCTGTGTGAAAAGTTAACTTATGGGTAGGGGTGGGGTGAGGAGAACAATGAGTTAACCAATCTTACTGAAGAAGTTGACCTGTCACTGGTGAGACAGCAAGTTAGCTGTGCACTAGCATGTTTCACAGTCTATTTCATTCTGGAGATATAAGCATCTGCAGGACTTTCTGTGTTGTCCTTACTTAATCCAGGTCTAATCCCCCCCCCCTTTTTTTTTTTTTTTTTTAAATCCAGGAGTGGACACGGATGAGCTGGACAGCAATGTAGACGACTGGGAGGAGGAGACTGTTGAATTTTTTATCAATGAAGAAATTATTACAGTTGTAGAGCCAGAGTAATCCGAAAACTGTGGTAAGCTACCTTTATATTATGAAGTCAGTGGGAAGTGATGAGAAGCTTGTTGAAAGGCTTGAGTCCTTAAATCGCTGTCTTCTCTTTCCTTTGCAGCACCACCACATCTTATACTGGAAGGGAATTGTTCGCTTTCAGAAGGTCTACACAGCTTGGAATTTTTAAAAATCCAAATTCTTTTTCTGGACGGTGAATGCACAGGATTCATTCATTCTGACACATTGTAGTGCCTTCTAGTCCTCACTGCCTACCGTGGGGTCCTTTGAAAGGCACTGCTTTTAAATTTTTATTCCTTTATTTGGGGAGGGTTTAGCTTAATTTTTAGAAACCTACCACCAGTATTTGCTGCTTTGGCACCCCAGCAGTGCTCCCTAACCAGGTAGCTTGGAACTGTTGCCCTTTCAAGTGCAGCCTTGGTCCACTTTTCAGCGTCTTGCCGCAAACTCACAATGCCTTTGTTTGCAGAGGACTGTGTCCCAAGCACATGGACAAGTGTTGGTTTTGTAAGGGGAATGATCAGCGAGAGAACAGTTCTTCACACGATGCGCTTTAGTGTGCTGAAGCAGCACTACAGTGGGCTTTACCCTCCTCCATTCAGATTGTGACAGGATCTCTCCACAGGTTGAACATTGGAAATAAACCAGACCGATAATGCTTAACAAAGAAAGCTGTCTGTGTCATTTGAGACTTCCAGTCTCTGAAATGTGTTGGTTTGATGCTTGTCTGTCAAATTTTGCATCCTTTTGAATGCATATCCTCCTTTCTTCATATCCAAACAAATAAAAGAGACCATAGAAATTAGGATGTATTTGTTACCTAATAAGCCTTTTTGTCTTGAAGAGGGATGAAAAGGGGGGGGGGGAACCTTTGGAGTAGCTCCATAGGAGTATAATCTATTGTATTGAAACTGAAAACAAAAGCATTTGGGGGGAAATTGCTGCATGCTATCAGAAGGTCAAGGTTATAAGATAGCAACAGTTGATCTATGCTTTAAGCTGAGAGATGGAGATGGGATTGGGGTGTAAACACACATGTTACCTTAAAACTTTGCAGTGGGTGGGTTTGGGGCTGGTGTTTCAACCCCAGAGCTACCCAACTTTCAAAATGCATGCAGGAAGGCATTCTTTGAGCTTAATCTGTTCTGGACAGTCTCAGGATGATAGGTCAGAGCTCAACTTCAGCCATAGTCAAGAGCTGCCTCCATTTCACTCATGCTTGGAATTTGCTTACATTTCCTTATTAGAGATTATCTGGCGAGGGTGGAGGTGAGTCTAACATGCATTTTAAATCCCATTTTTCTCGACAGTGGGAGCATTAGAAGGAAAATTGGTCTTGGAGACTAAGAAAACGAGCAGCCATCATCATTTGAGATGCTCCAGCTCTAACAAAATCCGTCTTGCCCACTTTTTCTTCCTTACCGTTAGTAGATATTTGAAAAGTAGAAATTGGAGTAGGAATGGTGTGTCAATTTAGCTTGGAGTGTTACAGGACTTCTTAAGATTTTTCCTAGCCATTTCCACTCTTCTCTGTACCAAACTATCACCTTTGTAGTTTACTTGGAGTCTCTGGCAGGCTTGATAGATGTGCCATGTACCAGATTGCTCAGTCAAGGAGGCTTAATAACTTCAACATCTTCCCCTAGCTCCACTATCATGAGTGAGCTGAGCACAGAAAAGCAAAAGCAGAAGAAATGTATTTAGACGTTTGCCCTTTCTCCTCCACAGCCCTAGGTGACCAGCCTTTTACTGTTATGAAAAAGGTCTGGGCAGTTTGGGGCGGGGAGGAATGCACTGTATCTCCCAAGCTGGAGGATTCTGGTGGAAAAAGTAACTTCCATGCTTAAGCTCCCACAAGACTGGAAGATCCACTTCATCCTCAAATGCTAGAAGGTCTTGCTAACAGATGAAGGCCCTTTGCTCATGCCCAGAGGCACCCCATTTTTTACAATCACATATATTTAAGGGCTGTGTGTTTGTTCAGAGTATTTGCAAACAGTTATTTGGCTATATACAAGTGTACACAAAGGATGTTTGTTCAAGTGGTTGTGTGTGTGTGTGTTTTGTTTTGTTTTCAGATGATGTAGCCAAGTTTTCATTGCTGCTATTACAGATTTACCACATGGTGCAATCCAATTCATGGCTAGTCAGACACAAATCCCACTAAGCTCATGCTACTTAACATTATTTAAGTTGGGATAATGGAAATCATACTAAAATGAAAAAGTACAACCGGAGGGAAGCAGCTCAAAAGCACCAACCACACCAAACTACTGCTCAGAGGTGTTATATATATGGGATACTTAAAGCACCAGAACTACTCCTGGTAATCCGATCACCTCTCCTCTTAATCCTCTGTTTTTTCAGGTATCTCGCAAAGGAGCCAGGAGGAGGAGGAGGGAATCAAGAAATACTTCTTGATCTTGAAGCTGCTTCTCATTAGGGTATTACTGTATTCATCAAGACTTATTATTGTGGAAATGAAATTTACTCCTGGTAGAAATGATTTGTGAACAGTTACTGGGAGAGTCTCAAATACATATTGCCTCACAGTCTGGCCATATGTACAGTCATCTAGCTGTTTGTCAGATGATGCCCTCAGCTCAGCAGAGAGGAGAGGGAAGGAGCAACAAAATGCTGCCCTTCCCAGTAAGTTTAGGAAAAAGCAAACTGCTGCAGCCTCTTCCTCATTGATAACTTTTGCCACCTTGACCACACACCGATGTTGCTTGGCCACACAAGTCCTGGTTTGCAATGTTGGATGGTTTGCTAAATACAGGTTGCTCTCTGCATCTGTTCCATCAGCGGTTGCATCTATGATGCAGAATTAATGCAGTTTGATACTGCTTTAACTGCTATGGCTCCATGCTGTGGAATGCTTGGGTTTATACTTATGTGAGATATTTAGTTTTCTCTGTCACCTCTGGAGCAATGACTACAAATCTCTGGATTCCATTAATAGAGCAATATCCATCTGTCAGGAGTGCTTTCATTGTGACTTCCAGCATGGTAATGTGGGGTTAGACTGGATGACCCTTGGCATCTCTTCTAACTTGATGAGTTTATAAATCTATGGCCCTACAAAAGCCTTTGCAGTTTGATAGCTGAGTAGCCAGTTGCCCCCAGGCATCAAATGCCATTAATAAAAGATTTTCTAGCTACGCTAGCGTCTAGTGAGCAACATCTCACAGCATCCTTCCCCAGAGTTTATTAATCTGGACGGTTGCCTTCTTCCTCTGCTTTCATTACTCAGTGGCATCTACGTTCTAATTTGTCTCTCTGTGTTTGTGTTTTAGGCAGATGGTTTGTAATCTACATAGTAAACACTTCTCTTAATTATGTATTTATCCAAGACGCTGCCAAAGGTTCTCTGGAGCATTACAGCATCCTTTCCTTTAAGCACATAATCCCTCTTGAGGCTGAGCATGGCCACGGCCGATGCATTTTAGTTGAGAAGAGGCATATGGTTTCCCCCCCTCTGACACCACCCCAAAGAATAAATGAAAAGTAGGCTAGATCTATAACTCTATGTTAAAAAGATACTACTATTTTTCTCCAAGGGATTGCGTTGCTTGCAATAAGCATATATTCCTTAGCACTTTGCATTGCAAATACTACTAAGATATTGCACCAATTTTCTCCTTTTATGAGTGGACATCGGTCCTAAAAAGATTTGATATTCTAAGGTCTAAGAACCACTTTAACTGCCATGGCGCTATGCTATGGAACCCTGGGATTTGTAGTTTGTTGTGGCACCAGAGCGCTCTGACAGAGATGGCTGTATACACTGCATTATGGCCATTATATCTATTTTCATAGTAAAAGCTTTTTTATGTGGAAAGATTATTATGGGTTGCTTGACCAGACTTGGCTCAAATCGAGTTTATTCTTTGATGCCCTTGTTATTGCTTTCCATCCTTCCAAGGGAGATACCGCCTGTCGGAAAGCAGTGCTCCTATTTGTGTGCCCTTTTGGGCTTTTGACCTCACACTTGCCTTCGTGAAGGTCAATGAAAAATGCCAGCTGCCTTCAGCCGACATCAACTAGTCTTGGCAGGCGATGGAGTACAAAACTATTTTGCGCCCACAGAATGGGTGCAAAGAGGAAACGCATGAGGCAAATGTGCTAAGAGATGGAGATGACTCATGTTGGGTTAAAATGCAGGAGCATGATCTAACCAGGCACAACCAAATGACCTTTGGAAGAGCGAGAATGTGAGCATCAAAATCTCTGAACTCGTGTAGTAAAAACAGACCCTTCTTTTTAGGGTTTTCCTCCACACGCCAGACCAACCCAATATTTCACAAGGGCTACCCAGCTAAGGGTATTATGGCTTGGATATAATGGGATGAGTGATAAGGGTCCCTAATCTTCTCTAGTGGGATATGTTTCAGAGCATCACACGGTGCAGCTTTTCATCTGGTGGATAGATTGTACCCAAGTCATTTCAGGTAGTAAAGTTATTCCAGGTTTAAGTCTGAACTTTATAAGGAGTTCAAAGGTGCTACAAGATCCTTTTGTGTACTGATATCCCAGACTCATGCGCCACTATGTATCTGTGAATGTTCTTGAATGTGTGCTTTGCAGCCAGGAGAGGGCACTCTGGTCTGTGATACATGGCTTGCATGAGTCAAGATTTTTGTAAAATCAATAAAGGAAATGTGGTGGTGGTAGGGAACTAAAGCTTGATGTGTTTTTAAGCCAAAGCAAAAACACATTTCCAAACTGCTCCTTTTTGCTTTTTCTCCCACATCCGCATGCAAGATGCTTTTGGTGTGTTACAGGTGGCTTTTGTCTCTTTGCTCTCGCAGTGTATCCCTAGCATGGAGTTCTCAGTGTAAAATGCATGGAAATGATACAGAAATGGAGAAAACCCATTCAGGCTGTGACTTGAAGTAACATGGGAAATGGGGACCCTGTTCCCAAAACATACGATTTCCAAGAGAGCAGATTCCTCGATAGCAACACCATACAAGCTCGGTCTAGTTCCCATTCTTTCTGCACTTCCGATCAGGAGTTTTATGGGTTGTCTGGGAAAGCAGTTCTGTCTTTCCAATCATCTCTTCCTGGCAGTCAGACGGAAGACGCATGTGGAAATCTACTTCTAGCTTTCAGGGTCCTGCCAGGGGCAGATTTGGAGTGTTCAGTTTCAAAGACGATCCTCAAGGAAGCCTGCCAAGAGGTCTGTGTTTTAAAAGGTGTTTCTGCAAATGGAAACCAACCGCAAACTGATTGGGTTGCACCTAGTACCAGTTAAGGAGGAGAGAATGACATGTTGGGTCCAGGGGTATCTTAAACTGGGATATTCAAGACAGCCAAGCAAGGATGGCTGGTCCTCTCCATCCACTTTCCATGACGGCCTCCTATTGCTGGAGAATACGAGCCTGTGTTTGACCTGAGTTCCTCCGCAGGATGGTGCTTGGGGCAGCCTGGATTACAGGGAGAACCTGCAATTGGTTTTCTACTGTAGAGATCTTGTAGCACCTTTGAGACTAACAGAAAGAAAGAAAGAAAGAAAGGGGCAGCATGAGCTTTCACAGAGTTCAGCCTATTTCCTCAGATGCATTTGGCGGAGATTCTGCTCTGAAGACTTTTAGAAGATGGGTGGCTATCTGTCAGGGTCTTCTGCATGGCAGAATGGGGTTGAATTGGATGACCCTTGGGATCCCTTCCAACTCATAAGCTGGGAACCTCTGCTTACACTGGAGAGTTGTGTTAGTCTGGGAAATTGGTACACAAAGGGATCTTGTAGCACCTTTGAGACTAACTGAAAGAGACACTGGTGGCATGAGCTTTTGTAGACCTGAGCCTAGTTCAGAAGCATGCATCAACCAAACAGGAGAGGGGAAACCAACTAGTCTTGACGGGAAAACAACCTTGATTCAGTTAGGAAGTATCTGAAGCATGAAAATGATAGAGGGAAATCACAGATGCAGAATTGAGCTTTCCCAGGAGGCAAGGAAGAACCGGGAATTGGGGGGGGGGGGGGATAACTTTCTGGAGCATGGCAGGGGATAACTTTCTGGAGCATGGCAGGAGGACTCAGTGAATGAAGCCGAACAGAGGAGCCCTTCATTCCAGATGGACCGACTCCAAGCACTCTTGGCTCCTCTGGCTTGTATTAAATGCCGCCTTTACATCAGGGTGGGCAGAAGGTAGGTCAGGGTTTGTTTTAGTGAAACTCACATGTTTCGCCGGTGACAGATCACTGATGATTGCCAATTTCCAACTGTGTCGCGACAACAGCAGCAACAAGAAGACCCCTCCAGCTCTCATTTGAAATAAATTAGGCAGTGTATCTGAAAACCAATGCTTGGGTTGTGAACATCCTGAGATGCACCCTTGTTCTTTCCTTCTAGCCACTATTTTGCACCTGGCTCTGGTTACCAGAGTTCAGACTTCTAGTTTTACACGGAAAAAAGTAGGTACTCTAATAATAGTAGTAGTAGATAGTGGTGGTAGTAGTTGTAATATGAAGTCGAAGGCTTTCACGACCAACATCCATATTTTTTGTGGGTTTTTCGTACTATGGTCATGTTCTAGAAGAGTTTATTCCTGACGTTTCACCAGTAGCTGTGGCTGGAGTCTATGCCAGGAATAAGCTCTTCTAGAACATGGTCTCATATCCTGAAAACTCCACAAACAACAACAACAACAATAATAATAATAATAATATTCCCTGCCTTGATCCATAGGGAGGGGCTTGGGACAACAACAATGAACAAACAACATCAGTTAAAATGCACATCAATTTAAAAGGGGAAATCAAATGCCCACATATTATAACAATCCATAGGTAACATTCAACCTTTACAATTGACAATTTAAAAAATCCTCAGGCTAAGTCTGCCAGAGAAGACTGGTCTTTAATGCTCTTTTAAACTCGGACGTTGTATCTGGCTGTTGAATCTCTTCCGGCAGGTCATTCCGCACTCCAGGGGCGGCTGAAGAAAAGGGCGGCTGATTGTTGCCAAGGTTGTCCAAAGTCCAAGGCTGAAGTCTTCTGCCCATCCTTGGTTTACAATGTACAGGATGCACCAAATTTTGCAAAGGCTCAAGTCACAAGGAAGCTGGAGGGAGAGGCAAAATATAGAGACGGTTGACATTTCCAGCCTCAGGAGGGTGTGGTGAGGAGGAGAGGGTGCCAGGGATGAAGTGAAGCCAAGGCTGACAGAGCTGGAACGCTCCGACTTCTTGATGAAGAAGTGAAGACAACACTATCTGCCACCACACCCCAGGCTTCCCTGCCATTCTGAATCGCTGGGAGACTAGGCTTTTTCCTCCAACAACTGTTGTATACTGCTTTGGTCAGGCCTTACTTGGAATCCTGTGTCCAGTTCTGGGCACCACGATTCAAAAAGGACGTGGAGAAGTTGGAGCGTGTCCAGAGGAGCACCACCAAAATGGTGAAAGGTCTGGAAACCATGAAGCCCTATGAGGAACAGCTTAGTGAGCTGGGGATGTTTAGCTTGAGGTGATATGTTAGCCCTGTTTATGTATTTGAATGGGTGTCACATTGAGAATGGAGCGAGCTTGTTTTCTGCTGCTCCAGAGAATAGGAGACAATGGAACAATGAATGCAAGCTCCAGGAAAAGAGAGTCCACCTCAACATTAGGAGGAACTTCATGACAGTAAGGGCTGTTCGACAGAGGAACACACTCCTGCCTTTGAAAGTGGTGGAGTCTCCTTCCTTGGAGGTCTTTAAACAGAAGCTGGATGGCCATCTGTCAGGGATGCTTTGATTAAGTGTTCCTGCATGGCAGAATGGGGCTGGACTGGATGGCCCTTGCAGTCTCTTATTCCAGCTCTCGGATGCTAGGATTCTATGCTCAGGCTGGCACTCCCACCTTCTGGCCATGTGGCAACTGGGACATTGAACAATCATGTGCAACACAAGAAAAGGGAGGAAGTACTAAAAGAAATGACAATACTTGCCCATAGGGAAACATGGCAGTATACTTGCCCATAGAGAAACTATACATGTCCATAGAGAATCATTGCAGAATACTTGCTCCTAGGGAAACCTTGTTGGGCAAGCATGCAATCTTTGCAGGGATTCCCTCTGGGCCAGTGCTGTCCTTTCCTGCAGCAGAGAGAGATGCCTCCTTTGGAGTCAGTCTTTCTGTGCCTCCTCCTCCTCCTTGGCTGCCTCTCGCGAGAGAGAGGAGGAGCTGCTGCTTGGCTGCTGGCTGGCCATTAAGGCAAAGGAGGAGGGAGGCATCCCTGGAGCTCCATCTCTGCCTCTGGCTCCTTCTGCGGAACGGTGAGCCTCTTCCTCCCTAGCACTGGCAGGAATGGGGATGCCCTGCTGGGGCTGGCAGTGCAGGTGCCTCCCTTCTGCTCCCCTGGCTGGCACCCCCTTTGCTCCCACCCTCCATGCCCCCTTGCTTTAAGAGGATGCCCTCTTTGCCAGCCCCTCCGATTGCCCATAAAGGGAGGGGATCGTCCACATGGCAGAAATAAAGGCGCATTGGCACCGCTTTTGGATTGCCCCAAGAGCCTTTTTCGGGGATGCTCTCTTTGACAGATTGGTGATGACTCTCTCACCAAACTCCCCTGACAGTCCACAAGGCTGCAGAAATAACCCGGGTTGATCCTGCTTTTAACTGCCACTGGTTTGGGTCCCACTTGAGCTGCCCAGGTTGAAGGCTATGGTGTTCTGGGAATGGTAGTTTGCTGAGCAAAGCTGACATCCCCATTTGGGCTGCATCTGCACTGCAGAAATAATCCGGTTTGGTCCCACTTGCGCTGCCCAGACTCAATGCTATGGCATTCTGGGAATTTTGTCAGACCTTTCGCCTTCTCTGCCAGAGAGCTCTGGTGCCACAGCAAAGTGCCATTCCTAGAACCCTCTAGCATTGAGCCAGGGCAGTTAAGATGGTGTCAAACTGGATTGTTTCGGTAAAAACTAAGGGTTTTCAGTTGCCCATGGGGTCCCTGTATTGCTCACCTCTATTCTTTAGGGATGACAGTTTCAAGTGCTACTGAAGTCTTTGCAGAACAAATGCAGGGGAAAGATGAGCTCCTTGCACTACAGTTTTGGTTCTGAACTGGGAATGATAGTGGAAGAAACACTCATCTAGAAAAAGAGTTGGCAGGGTAATGGGGAAAGGTATGCTCAGCAGCCTTCAGTGCCAAGTGTGCCATCTCCTCCCAGCAAGAAGCTTGGCACAATTTGCTGCGTCTCTTAAGGATCGGATCTTCCGACTCTGAGCATCCTGCAAAGTGCTGGGCAGGTGATGGACTTCTGTTGACATAGAAGCCTTATGTTTTGTTCTTGTTCCGAGAAAGAAAAGATAAAAACTTTGGGAAGGCCGTGAAACTCTTGGAGGTGCTTTGTGTGAGTTTGCAAGATGGAAGTGTTGAGAGTAGGCGATGTATGTCTAAAGTGCGACTTTGTTATCCGCTGGAGTTTGGTTCCAGGATCCCCCTTGGATAACAAAATCCATGGATGCTCAAGTCCCATTAAACATAACGGCAGAACAAAATGGTGTATATATAAAATGGAAAATCAAGGCTTGCTATTTGGACTTCATATTTTCAGTCTGTGGATGCTTGAATCTGTGGATAAAGAATCCTTGGATAAGGAGAGCCAAGTGTATTTGGATGCATGATCTGTTTTACAGAGGGCTGTAAAGTTGAAGGAACAACTTCTCAAAGGCCTTAGCATTGTTAGTCTGGAAAATCCATCTGCAAAGGGATCTCACAGCACCATTGACACCAGCCACATTACCGCACTTATAGTGCTTCTATTCCACTTCTGTGCCTCCTGTTTCCTTCTGGGATTTGCGGTCTAAGGAGAGGCATTTATAATTCTCAACCCGACAGCTCTTAGGCATCACTGAACTACAAGTCTCAGAATGCAACAGGAGGCAGCCAGAGAAGTCAAAGTGGAATAGAAGCGCTATAAGAGGGTAATGCGGTAACCTAGAAAGTGAAAGACAGAAGTTGGTAGCCTGAACTTTCATAGCACTGAGCCTCTTTCTCAAGTAAGGTGGTTTCCTATAACTGGGAGTTGTGCAAAGTTACTTTTCAACAGTGAGTTAGACTGAATGCCCTTTTTGGCTATGACCAGTCACAGTTTAAAAAGTCACTAATGGGTATTTTATGCAGTCTTATTATCAATCCTAAAAGGACTTTTCCCAATACTTTCAGTTCAAAGTAATAGAAAAATAGCAAGCCGCACAACGAGGAATGCAATAAGTGACTTTTCCAGCGCTGTAACAAGTAAGAGAAAATGGAGCTAGGCCCAAAACCTTGCAAGAAGTAACGACTTTTTAAAAAGTAACTTGGCAAGCCCTGGAAGCCACCAGTTCTGAAGGACGGATGAGTCAAGTTAGCCTTTTTTTAAAAGACGAAATGGCTTCAGGCGGCCTGGATCATGTTTATTCCCAGGGGCACATGTCATGGGTTTGTTTTGAGCAACTTAGCTCACACATGTTTTTAGGAGGAGACGGTTTTCCTTCCTTCCTCTGGGGAAACGGTTCATCGGTCTGAATCCTCTCAAGGCTTTGGGCAGCTTGGTTCATGAAGTGGCTGGTCATATTCTTTGCAAATCCATAGTACATCCATGCGCACAAATGCGGGATGCATGCATTGCTTTTGCCGGTGTGGAAAAAGTGTGGCAGGAGTTTTTAAAAGGTTTAAAGGCAGGAGAGATGAATTGATGTCTTCCTGGAGGGGAGACCTTAGAATTGTAGATACTTCATCCCATACTTTTATTTATTCATTCATTTATTTATTTCTATCTAACTTTTTTTTGCAGTTCACGGCTCAAAAGTGGCTTACAACAAACTAAAAAAAAAGCCTTATTCTCAGTCCAAAACACTCTGCAGAAATAATCCAGCTTTAACTGCCCTGGCTTTATGCTAGGGAATTCTGGGAACTGTAGTTTTGTGAGACACTTAGCCACAACTACAAATCCCAAGATTCCCTAGCACTGAGCCAGGCCAGTTTAAAGCATCTCAAACTGGATTATTTCTGCAGTGTGTTTTGGACCGTTAAAACCCACAAGACACAAAAGCCTGAGGATGTCAGGAGGCAAAATTGCTTTGGTAATATCTGATGCTGGCCACGGAACTGGGAGGCGGTTGATGCTATTTTGGCCAGGCATTTCAAAACTATTGGCGCTGGGATGGTGACATTTTAACCCTACAGCGGTTAGTCCAAGGAAGTGCAAAGGGGGAACTTGCAGAAGAAGTTGTATCAATCCTTGGGGAAGTGGATCTGGTGAATGTGGAGGGGCACAGAGTAACTACCCACAGAGCAAAAGCTCCCTTTATGTGCCGTAGGTGGCTAGATGATAATCTCTGGCCTCATTCCCACTACCTTTTAAACTGGATTGCAGATCGGTTTGGTTCAAATGATCATGGTTCGCACTTGAACCAAATTGCTGAAGCGATTCGGAGAACGGGGGCCATGCGCTAGCCCCATTTAACCCGCGTCTTTTTGGATAAATAAATTCCGCGCAAGTGTGAACCAGATGTGGATCAGAATCAATTTAAATTTGCCCTTCAACCAGCTGGAGCGGGTCCATTTTCAAACCAATTCATTTGCCAATCTGAACCACAAGTGAGTTATTTTACAGGGAAAAAATGCGACCGAGGCAAATGTAGTGGGAACCACGCTCCACCGTTAAATCGATCCATTGATTCAGATCACAGACCAATTTATTTGTAAGTGGGAACGAGGCCCATGAACAAATCTTGCCGAGAAAACCCCACGATAAGTTCGCCTTAGGGCTGCCGTGAATCAGAAATGACTTGAAGGCACACAACAACAATGTATATTCAAGATCCTGGACAGTTGCCTTTTCTCCGACAATTAGAAATACAGTGGGCCCTTGGTATCCCTTGGGGTTTGGCTTCGGGAACGAAATCCATGGATAGTCAAGTCCCATTAAATACAATGGCATAGTGAAATGGTGTTCCTTATATGAAATGGAAAAAATCAAGTTTGGAATATGCATATACATACATATATATACGTGTGTGTGTGTGTGTGTGTGTGTGTATAATATTTTCAACCCATGGATGGTTGAATCCATGGATAAGGAATCTGTGAATACTAAGAGCCAACTGTGCTATATGCACTTGAAAAACATACAGTGCCATTACTCAGTTTACATGGTTTATATGATAGATAGAGATCAGTTTTTCTTGGCTTAGATTGCAGGCTTGCTCTCCTTAGGAGACAGTGGCCAACCTGACCAAGTGAGTCAGGAGAAAACTGAATTTGAGAAGGTCCACAGAACATTGTCAACAAGCAAAGAAGCCAAGGGCCATTTTGCAGATTGGGCCAAGACACATTCGGCACAGTGCTCTCTCAAGCAAGCGACCGCAGCTAATCCTGGTTCCCAGGTGCAAGTGTAAATATAAGACAT